>NC_057799.1:326049025-326192151 GCF_018294505.1 Triticum aestivum
GACAAGATAGAATAAATTCTATTATATGCTATATTTTATACACAATCACGATACTAAGATCTAACTACCTTTAGAAGGAGAAAATTAAATAACCCAAGTTGTACAAAATTGAAAGCTTCCACTCGGCGTACGTGTTTGGTCATGCACACGCAACTAACATATGATGACCATTTGTTTGTGTCACATACTTTATGGCCTTTTGTGTGATGCAGCGCGAGCATCATCGACATGTGTTGAGAGCCAGTCAAGTGACGTGACGTGATTAACTAGCTGCATATTTTCTTTCTTGGTCAGGCCAGCGGAAAGCTAGGGACGGTCACGTGTGAGTTGGTGATCCATGCACGTCACGCATGCATCATGCTGAAGTTCGTACAGAGTGGTAAACTGCCACTACGACTAGTAGTATTTTGAGTTAATACCACCTCTGGTACATAAACTTGTCCTGATGGAAATAAATTCATACAAAAACTAAAAAATCCCATAAAAGTAGTACGCAAACTTTTGCTAACGGAACATTTTAGTCCATTTTCGTCTATTCTGCCGGTCCACCGTCTCCTGCTGTTATAACGTTCGCTGACGTGGAACCGGGCCCATTTGTCAGTGTCACAGATAGAACAATAAACCAAACCGGGCCCACTTGTCAGTGTCACAGATAAAACAATATACCAAACCATAAAATAGCACGCGGCCGGATTCGATCCGGAGACCTCGCGCACGCAGTCTACGTGACCAAGGCTGGAACGCGCTAACCACCCAGACAAAATACACTTGTTCTACTAATTATAGCTGCAACCATTATATTCTTTCGGTCATGCACAGTTTACACTCATAATGTTTTCTTAAATACCGAGAGTTGTATTCCGCGCTAAATATACGTTCAGTGATCCATTTGAGTATGTATGCTTCATGTTTGAGCCAAGGTTTCTTGTACATGAGCTGGAAGACGATGCCGTTGTTCACTGCTTCGGTATATGAGAGCAACTGACCCAAACGGACGGTGATTTTGTCCGCTTTTTGTCTGTTTGGATCGGCAAGACGGACACGGATGTCCGCTTCCGCATTTGGTTCGGCGCGTGCGCCCAACGCTCGCCTGGACCCATTTTGACGGCGCTAGAAAAAAAATGAACGCATGCATATTAAAAAAAAGACAACATTAATTAAACATTAAAGCCGGCCACGAAGGTCGGCGAGAGTCCAGGAGTAGCGCTTGACGGGGGACGGCTCCGGCTCGGGCTCCGGCTGCTTCTCCGGCTTGATGGGGGACTGCGGGGCCACCGGCGGCACCACGCAGTCGCCCGCCGTGGAGAGGGCAAGTGCCTGCGCCATTGCCGCTTCGTAGCGAGCCTCCTCTTCCTCCGCGGCCTCTGCCCTGCGCCGCTCATCCTCCTCGCTCTCCCGGTAGACGGCCGCAAGGGCCGCCTGGTAGGTGTCCTCGGCCGCCTGGTCCTCCTCGCGGACGATGAGCGGCGGCGGCGGCTCGCTCCGGTCGACCTCGCGCACGCCCCGTCGCCTCGCCTCCTCGTGCTCGAAGGCGAACCACCTCGCCCAGTTGGGCGAGTCGGGTGCGTAGGCGGCCTCGCGGCGCTGCTCCGGCGTCAGCAGCGCCCGCCGGCGCCGCACCTCCTCCTTGTGAGCCTGAGCCGACCGCGGCGCCGCCGGCACTGGGATCCTATCTGGATCCAGATGCCAGTCGTGCGGCAGCCTCATGTCGGGATATGGCAGGGGCTGGCGGTGCTGCCAGTGCCACTCTGCCTGGTGCACCGGCACGTTCACGCGCTGCCTCTGCCGACGAGGCGCCGGCGCCGGCGGAGGCGGGAGGAACTCTGAGGGGAAAGGGGTGGCGGGGGCCTTGCCCTTGGCCTTGCTGCCGCTGGCGCCGGAGAAGAGGCCCATCTCGCTGTGGTTGTGGTGGCTAGGGTTTGCCGCGACGAGGGAGCAAAGGTTGGCAGATGTGGACGGCGAGTTTGGATGAGGACGGCCCCGCCGCACGGTCGGCTTAAAAAAGGACGAGTGTCGTCGCTGACGCATGGGCCCGTGGTCATAAATTAAGCTGACCGCGTGGGCAGCGGGTAGTTGGACGGCCGGCATGTGGGGACGCGGTGGACAGCGAGAAGGCGCGCGAAGCGTCTGTTCGGTGTCCGCGCCGATGCATTTGGGGCGCAAATTTGGGCCGCAAATGCGTCGGCGCGGACGCGATGCGGACGTGATTTGGGTTTGGGTCGGCGCGTTGGGCCGCCACTTTTGTTCGCGCCGACCCAAACGGACGCAGGCGGACGAAATGGGTCGGTCCTTTTGAGTTGCTCTGAGCCACTAGCATCTCTTCAACGACCGATACCAAATAACTGGGCCAGCTAACGTGGCTATATTCCTGTGCTGGCAACATTGAGCAGACCCCGTCATCCCGCCGATACAGTCACCATCCCACAACACAACACTGTCCCCTTCACCGGAGGCGAGGCGGACCAGGGACGAAGCCGGCGAGAGGCAGAGAAACCCTAGCTTTAGGGAGGCGGCGACTGTAGGGAATCATTTTATGATAATTCACCATCAGTAATCATAACTCATTGGTTGTGTGCATCGTTCGATATAGAGGCTGGGGGTTATCCTTGTTGGAAATATGCCCTAGAGGCAATAATAAAATGGTTATTTTTATATTTCCTTGTTCATGATAATTGTATATTGTTCATGCTATAATTGTATTAACTGGAAACCGCAATACATGTGTGAATACATAGACCACAACATGTCCCTAGTGAGTCTCTAGTTGACTAGCTCGTTGATCAATAGATGGTTATGGTTTCCTGACCATGGACATTGGATGTCATTGATAATGGGATCACATCATTAGGAGAATGATGTGATGGACAAGACCCAATCCTAAGCATAGCACAAGACCGTGTAGTTCGTTTGCTAAAAGCTTTTCTAATGTCAAGTATCATTTCTTTAGACCATGAGATTGTGCAACTCCCGGATACCGTAGGAATGCTTTGGGTGTACCAAACGTCACAACGTAACTGGGTGGCTATAAAGGTACACTGCAGGTATCTCCGAAAGTGTCTGTTGGGTTGGCACGAATCAAGACTGGGATTTGTCACTCCGTATGACGGAGAGGTATCTCTGGGCCCACTCGGTAATGCATCACCATAATGAGCTCAATGTGACTAAGTAGTTAGTCGCGGGATCATGCATTACGGAACGAGTAAAGTGACTTGCCGGTAACAAGATTGAACGAGGTATTGGAATACCGACGATCGAATTTCGGGCAAGTAACGTACCGATTGACAAAGGGAATTGTATACGGGATTGATTGAATCTCTGACATCGTGGTTCATCCGATGAGATCATCGTGGAACATGTGGGAGTCAACACGGGTATCCAGATCCCACTGTTGGTTATTGGCCAGAGAGCTGTGTCGGTCATGTCTGCATGATTCCCGAACCCGTAGGGTCTACACACTTAAGGTTCGGTGACGCTAGAGTTGTTATGGGAATTAGTGTGCAGTTACCGAATGTTGTTCGGAATCCCGGATGAGATCCCGGACGTCACGAGGAGTTCCGGAATTGTCCGGAGGTAAAGATTTATATATGGGAAGTCCTATTTTGGCCACCGGAAAATGTTCGGGATTTTTCAGTATTGTACCGGGAAGGTTCTAGAAGGTTTCGGAGTGGGGCCCACCTGCATGGGGGGACCCACATGAACGTGGCTAGTGGGGACAAGGCCCCACACCCCTGGTCAAGGCGCACCAAGATCCCCCCTTAGAAGGAATAAGATCATATCCCGAAGGGATAAGATCAAGATCCATAAAAAAGGGGGATAACAATCGGTGGGGAAGGGAAATGATGGGATTTCTTTCCTCCCACCTTTGCCAACGCCCCAATGGACTTCGAGGACAAGAAACCAGCCCCCTCAACTCCTATATATAGTGGGGAGGCGCATGGGAGCTTGACCCTTCCCCTGGCGCAGCCCTTCTGTCGTGGAATTGTCACGGCAGATGTCCTCGTGCAAGGACTTAGTCGTGGAGCCATCGCAGCTAGGAAGTTTAAAGGGGTTAAGCGGGACAAGGAACACGAGGGTTATACTGGTTCGGCCCCTTACGGTGAAGGTAAAAGCCTACGTCCAGTTGAGGTGGTATTACTTAGGGTTTCGATGACCAGGGAGCTTAATCGCTATGCCTGGCTCTCGATCTGTTGTCTCTCGTCCTGAACCGCCGCCGGGTCATCCCTTTATATAGAGAGGTTGACGCCCCGCGGCTCTCAGAGTCCCGGCCGGCTTATAACAGTATCCGACTCGGACTCTTAACTACTCTTGCCTTACATTACAAGTCTCGCCATAACGGCGGGTTATCACTACGGGCCTTAAGCCGCCTCCGGGTCTTAAGCCCATTATTGATCCGCCATCCTCAAGCTTGGTACTGGGCTTCACATGATGATCATTATGACGTAACCCGGCCCCTCCTAGGCGGGTGACTCTAATGGTTATATCCTCAACATTAGGCCCCAGATTGATTTGAACCGGTTCATGTCAATCTTCAAAAATCTTCAAAATCTTCCGGCTTCTGCTTGTGCAAAGGTTATAACCCGCCGTGGCGTCATCTTCTGGATTCTTGGTAACCCTCCATGACGTCATCTTCCATTAAATTTATTTTTTATTCTGTCATATCTCAACGGATCTTATCTTTAAAGACCATCCCGAAAATCGAGGCGTTTCTGCGGCAAGATAATCATGTCTTCCGCCTCCTCTTTTCCCGCGCCCATTTACCAGCCGGCCCTTATAAATAGGCCCGGCCCATAAGCCTTCGTCACTCTTCTCCTCCATCGTATTCCTCCTCTGACGCTCCAGAGCCCGAGCTCCGCCACCGCCGCCGCGCACCTTGTCTTCACCGACCAAGGCCGCTGCATCAACCAGTCTTGACCAGAATCCTGCGGCGCACCTCCGCTGCTCATCAGCACCAGTAAGTCCTCGCCGTCCCGTACCTTAGATCCGCATTAGAGCTCGCAAGTTCTCTGTGTTCTTCGTAGTTCATCGCGATTTCTTCACAGCTCCGCCACCGAGGTTCCCTTTGATCCAAAAACGATACAGACTCCCTGCGGTAGTAGTTTCTCACTCATTTTTATGCTAGTAAATCCCCTTTGTCCGCAACAAGACCTCATTTAGAGCTTATGAACTTCTCTATATCAGTTTTTAGGTCTAGATACTTTTCCTTTCTAAACGACCGTTTGATCCAAAATAATCCCTGCAATCTGTGAAACTTGTTTGTGCAATACTTAGACAAAAACTGCATCTGTTAGCCATGGCGGCTCATATCGCCGGCTTAAAAGAGGCCATGCTTTGTGAAATTTCCGGCTCATTCATAATAGAGTTTTAAACAACTTGAATTACTTATGATATCCACAGCGGCTTAGATAACCCGACACAATTAGCCATATATCATTAGGCCCCTTCATAAGCCGCCATCTTGAATACTGAACTGAAATCTTCCTCCGGCTTAAATTTGAACCGGAAACTTTCTTTTGTCATAGGCTTCCGTCTTTCACAATGCCGCCCAAGGCTCCCAAGGGACCCATTACGTGCAACTGGGTGAGATCCAACGTTACTGATAATACCTTAGATGACTTCGTGAAGACGGGTTACCTGCCTAAGAAGGAGGTCATGTCCTATCGTGCCCCTGACCCGTCCGAAGAAAGACCTCAACCAAGAGACGGAGAGGTTGTTATATTTTCTGATCACATAAGCCGGGGTTTTGCACCTCCCGGCTCAAAATTCTTCAGAGATGTTCTGCACTTTTTTTATCTGCGACCTCAAGACATTGGACCCAATTCCGTGTCGAACATTTGTAACTTCCAAGTGTTCTGTGAGGTGTACCTTGGAGAAGAGCCCAGCCTACTGCTCTTTAGGGAGCTGTTTTATCTGAACCGCCAGAACGAGTGTGCCAACGGGCCTAGCTTGGAACTTGGTGGAATTTCAATCCAACGACGGAGAGATTGCCTCTTTCCTTATGCTGAGCCGCCAAGCCACCCAAAGGACTAGAACCAGACATGGTTCTACTGCCAGGATACTTCTCCGGCTGATGAGAACCCTCTGCCCGGCTTTCGCGCCCTGCGTCTGGAGTCAAATCACCTCCTGCCAGAAAAATTATCTCAAGCTGAGCGTCAACCACTTATCCCCACCATCAACAAGATTAAAGCTCTTCTGGGAAACGGCCTTAACGGCGTTGATCTGGTCCGGGTCTGGATTGCTTGGCGGGTGATTCCTCTAAGCCGCCGCCCCGGCTTAATGTGTGATTACACGGGCCGGAAGGATGATCCTCTTCGGCACAGCCCCAACGACTTACCTGAGGACGTCGTTGATGACATGACCAAGTCCCTTCTAAAAGAGAGCTTAGCAGATTGCGGGAGGACAGGCTTAAGTCCCTTCTGCAAAGCTAACCCGGCTCCGGCGGTAAGCTACTGATCTGAGCACCTTACTTTCCATTTTAACAATTTTCGTCTTAACTTCAAGAAACCTTTGTTGTATTTTTCAGGCTAATGATAAGTTCTGGAAGGTCAGGTATGACCATGAGGCTGCTAAAAAAGCCAGGAAGGTTAAAAAAGCCGCCAGGAGAGCCGCTCCCCGCAAGAAGGGGAGTAAGCCTAGCGCCTCAGACCTGCTTCAGCTGGATGACACCTCCGAGTCAGAGGTAGCCCTTGATTCTTTAGGCTCTTCTTTTGTTTTTTGTTTGTTTTTAACCACCTTATTGACACTGATTATCAGCAGGAGGATACCGGAGCGAGTAACCCGGTGATTGAAGAGGTAACTATACTTTCCTCCGACTCGGAGCCCTTGCCAAGGCTGAAAGTCCGAAGAGTAACCCGGAAAGTAAGATTTTCACATCCTTTAGCTTATCAAGATCCTCAATTTCTTTTGAAGCGACAGATTCATGAGAGCCGGAGGCAAACCCGGACCAACAAGGATGCAGACCTCTCCTCCGGCTTACCTGAAGCATCAAGGAAGCGCCGGACCGAGGTTATCTCCAACTTATATCCTTTTCATCCTTTGGCGGGCGTCACTCGTCAACCACTCAATTCTTCTGATTCAAACTATCAGGAAACTTCACCTTCCTCCGGGGACTCCATGCAATCTAACTTGCCGGCTTTCAAGACCGCACCCGGGTAATGATGATCAGCTTATTTTGTGCTTATCTTACTCATGTTTTTGCACTAACCTTTTGACTTTCAGTGCACAAGCAAAGCTCAGCAAGAGGGCAAAGAAAAGTAACCCGGTCGAAGAGCCGGTCTTGACTGAACCCAACGCCTCTGCCTCTGAGCCGCCGTCTGCACCAGCTCCAGAAACCACCGCTCCAACTGAAGAACAAGCCATGGAGGGTTCTGACAACCCGGAGATTCCCAGCCCAGCTCAACCGGCCGATGACCCGGATGTGGTGATTACCCGGACCGAATTTGTTGAGCCGGGAAGACCCACTGTGCTGGCTAGATGCTCTGCTAAGGAAGAACTGCTGGAGCGCCGCAGGGCCAGACTGGATATCACTGACTATGCTAACTTGAGCATTGGAGATATTGTCGCTGGTTATATTGGTCAAGTGCACAACAGCCGGGACCTGGAAATTGACATGGTGAAGCAGATACAGCAAAAATCTGAGGTATAATTCTCTTGCTTACTCCATAGTCATCCTTACCATGCTAGCCCCAAGTCTATTACTTATGATAGAATATGTTGTAGACTTAATACCGGCTTACCTGGTAACACTCAAGGGCCGGGTTAAACAGCCTAGGTGAACCGGTCTTTTACCTTATGTTTTAATCAAGTACTTGAGCAACTTTGCCCATTAGCCCCCAAGTGCCAAGCACCTTTGCCTGCAAAGTGCTTGGGACTTATTTCATGAACCGGCACTGTAAATAAAGCTTCTCAGCCTACATTAGCCCCCAAGTGCCAAGTGTCTTTGCTTGCAAAGTGCTTGGGACTTTAATATTGCATGATAATCACTCAACTGTAACCCGGAACTTGTACAGGCTGCCTGCAAGAAACTTGAATCGGAAATCTCTGATCTGAAGACCGCCTGAAGACTCAGGAAAATGAGACCCAGAAGGCCAATGCCAAATTTGAGTTCAGTGTCTCTGCACAAGAAAAACTGAAGAAAAAATTTGAAACAGAAAGAAAAGCCTGGGCCGATGAGAAGACTGCCTTGCTCAGCCGGGCCGAACAAGCGGAGGCTGCTCTTACTGAAAGAACCGCCGAACTCTCCGGCTTAAAACGCCATGTATCGCAGATGGTCTCCGCAATCTTCGGTAAGTTACTCTGTAAGCTTTAACAAGTTTACATCATTCATGTCTCATAAGTCCCACCATTGCCATCAGCTCACCTGACTTTGTTATGCAGGTCCCAGAAGTTCCAATCTCAATCAGAACATGCTGACCAAGCTGAAGGCGGTTTACACTTGGTGGAGCAACTCTACACCGGGTCACAGCGTGCTTTAGCCGTTGTGGCTCTGTCCAATGAGGTTCCCACTCACCTGGCAGACGTACTCAGGCGGCTTGCCGTACTTCCTCAACGCTTCCAAGAGCTGAGACGGGCTTCTGCAAGAGCCGGAGCTATAGCTGCTCTGAGCCGGGCCAAGGCGTTTCTACCGGAGCTAGACCCGGCCGACATCGCTCTTGGATACCCCAGCCTGAAGGAAGACGGCACCCCCTTTGACCAGAAAGACTTCGCCGCCTGTGTGAAGAGCGTGCGCCCGGTGGCCACCTTGATTGGGAATGACACAGACCTTACCAAGTATCAGCCGGGCTATGACGCGGAGAATCAGAGGATCCCAACTCCACGCTATGAAGCAGTCAGCCTGATCCCTCCGACTCGTAAGCATACCTTCGCCCCAGAAGTTGACCCGGCCGGGTTAATTGATGATGAGGCTCAATTTGAAGCTTGAGCGGCATTGACTGGAAATCATCAACCTTCCAGGTCATGGAAACAGCCGGAGGAGCGGAGAGGGATGAGCCGGGAGCTTCAACCCAACAAGCACCTTGATTTCTTAGGCGGCTCATGGTTACGCCTTAAAAACAATGCCTCACCTTTTGGACTCGGGGAGTCCTGTAATAGAATAGGACAAACACTTAATTTTGTCGTGCCATCGTGCACGTGTGCAGCGCTTAACTCCGTTGAAGCTGCTCTTTTATATTCCTCCGGGTTATGTTTGATCATTTACTTTCCTTAAGTTTAAAGAACTGTCTTTAATTGTCCTGCATAGAAAACAAATCACAAGTCTCTAGGCGGCTTACCGCATGAGAGTCATATATTTACATATAACCCGGAATATGAACCAAGGTCATAAAAGACCGGCTCTCAATTATATCCTCGAGGTAACCATAATAGCATACCTGCAAGCCTTCAAGTACACTTCCGGTTTATGTAACCCAAATAATGAGGTTGAGAACTCAACTCCGGTTCACCAGCATCGATAATGCTTATTGTGTGCTATCAACATTGTTAATCAAAGTTAAGCCGGCGGAGTAAGAACCGCCCTTGCACACTGTTGATATGATCAAAAGAACTTGTTGCAAACCAAAAGATCAAAACTTAGGGGCTTCTGGTTCGAATACGACCAGAGAACCGTCCCAAAGGGGTTAAGCTAAGATTCGAATGCGATCATATAGCCCCCAGTGGCTTTGGCGTTGCCTATCAAGAGGGTACCGACAGCTATGTTCTCTTAGGTTCGAATACGACCTATGTTTGAACAGGAAGCCCCCAAATGACCTTAAGAGTTGTTTAACGACGCTGATTCGAATATGATCCACGTCGGTTCCCAAAGGGGGTTGAGCTATGATTCAAATATGATCAAGAAAAACTCCCCAATGAGCTCGGCAATTTGCCCATCAAGTGGGTATCGACAGCTATGTTCTCTTTGGTTCGAATACGACCTATGTTTGAACAGGAAGCCCCCAAGTGATCATACTGTTAACGGCTAGATTCGAATACGATCATAAGCCGGATCCACCTCCAAGTGACCATGTAATGTTGTAATGGAAATAACACATTTACCTTTGGAGGAGAAAAGGACAGAGGTCCTGCTTTATTATTTATCATAATATATACATGGCTATAGAAATATGTACATTATGAGAGCCGGTGGCTCAAGTGTAATAAGGCCGAAGCTGAGCTATGTTCCACGGCCGACGGGTCTCTTCCTCCGACTTACGTGAATCTTTGTGCTCCCGAACATCGATAAGGTAGTATGACCCGTTGTGCAAGTTCTTGCTGACCACAAAGGGCCCTTCCCAAGGCGGGGATAACTTGTGTGCATCTGTTTGATCTTGGATGAGCCGGAGCACCAGATCACCTTCCTGGAAGACCCTGGACTTAACCCGGCGGCTGTGATAGCGGCGCAGGTCTTGTTGGTAAATCGCCGAGCGAGCTGCTGCCACATCACGCTGTTCGTCCAACAAGTCAAGAGCATCTTGGCGCGCCCGCTCATTATCCGCCTCAACATAAGCCGCCACTCGAGGCGAGTCATGACGGATGTCGCTAGGGAGGACCGCCTCCGCTCCATAAACCATGAAGAAAGGCGTGTAACCCGTAGACCTGTTAGGAGTAGTATTGATGCTCCATAACACGGAGGGTAACTCCTCCACCCAACAACCCGGCGTCCGTTGCAAAGGGACCAAAAGCCGGGGCTTGATGCCCTTCAAGATTTCCTGATTGGCTCTCTCAGCTTGACCATTGGATTGAGGGTGAGCCACTGATGAAACATCAAGCCGAATATGCTCTCGTTGACAAAACTCCTCCATGGCGCCTTTAGACAGATTGGTACCATTGTCAGTTATAATGCTGTGTGGAAAACCAAAGCGAAATATCACCCTTTTCATGAACTGAACCGCTGTGGCTGCGTCACACTTACTAACTGGCTCTGCTTCAACCCACTTTGTGAACTTGTCAACCGCCACCAAGAGGTGGGTCTTCTTATCCTTGCATCTTTTAAAAGGCCCAACCATATCAAGCCCCCAGACCGCAAATGGCCAAGTAATTGGAATCATCCTCAATTCTTGAGCCGGCACATGAGCCCGTCGCGAGAACCTCTGACAACCGTCACATTTACTGACCAAGTCCTCTGCATCAGCATGAGCCGTCAGCCAATAAAAACCATGACGAAAAGCCTTGGCCACAAGGGATTTTGAGCCGGCATGATGGCCACAATCCCCCTCGTGAATCTCACGTAAAATTTCTTGACCTTCCTCAGGGGAAACACAACGCTGGAAAGTTCCAGTGACACTGCGACGATGCAGCTCGCCATTGATAATTATCATTGACTTAGACCGCCGGGTTATTTGTCTGGCCAAAGTTTCATCCTCAGGCAATTCTCCCCGGGTCATGTAAGCCAAGTATGGTACTGTCCAGTCTGGGGTAATGTGGAGAGCCGCCACCAACTGTGCCTCCGGGTCAGGAACAGCCAAGTCTTCCTCTGTAGGCAACTTAACAGAAGGGTTATGCAAAATGTCCAAGAAAGTATTAGGCGGCACCGGCTTTCGCTGAGAGCCCAGCCGGCTTAATGCATCAGCCGCCTCGTTCTTCCTGCGATCGATGTGCTCTACTTGGTAACCCTGAAAATGTCCAGCAATGGCATCAACTTCGCGGCGATAAGCCGCCATGAGAGGGTCCTTGGAATCCCACTTGCCTGACACTTGTTGGGCCACTAAATCTGAGTCGCCAAAGCACCTTACCCGGCTCAAGCTCATCTCCTTAGCCATCCGAAGACCATGGAGCAAGGCCTCGTACTCAGCTGCATTGTTAGTACAGGGAAACATCAACCGTAGCACATAGCAAAACTTGTCACCTCGAGGGGAAGTTAATACAACTCCAGCCCCCGAGCCCTCCAATTGCCTAGACCCGTCGAAGTGA
The DNA here is from genome assembly GCF_018294505.1 of Triticum aestivum. Classification (NCBI taxonomy): domain Eukaryota; kingdom Viridiplantae; phylum Streptophyta; class Magnoliopsida; order Poales; family Poaceae; genus Triticum; species Triticum aestivum. The sequence continues at coordinate 326,060,906 of NC_057799.1, forward strand.
ATAGTCCAGTATGTATTATCCGGTTTCTCTTCAGGCACCTGCAGCTCTGTCCAATCGTTGATGAAATCCACTAATGCTTGAGATTTGATAGCAGTGCGTGGCACGTATTTCAGACCATGAGGCCCAAGTTCTATAGCCCACTTAGCCACTCTTCCTGTGGCTTCTCTGTTTTGGATGATATCTCCTAGGGGAGCAGAACTAACCACAGTGATAGGGTGACCCTGGAAATAATGCTTAAGCTTCCAGCTTGCCATGAATACCCGATAAACAAGCTTCTGCCAATGTGGATACCGTTGTTTGGACTCAATGAGTACTTCGCTGACGTAGTAAACCGGCCGCTGAACCGGATACTTCTTACCCGCTTCCTTATGCTCCACCACCACAGCCACACTGACGGCTCGTGTGTTAGCGGCTACATACAGCAATAAGGGCTCCTTGTCAAGAGGAGCAGCAAGGACTGGGGCTCAGCCAGTTGTCTCTTCAAATCCTCAAAAGCAACATTAGCAGCATCATTCCAGATAAAGTCATCTATTTTCTTCATCATCTGGTACAGTGGCATGGCCTTTTCACCCAAACGGCTTATAAACCGGCTCATAGCAGCGATGCGACCCGCCAGACGCTGGACGTCGTTTATGCACGCCGGCTTAGCCAGAGAGGTGATTTTTTTGATCTTTTCCGGGTTAGCTTCAATGCCTCTGTGAGAAACCAGAAAACCCAAGAGCTTGCCTGCGGGAACACCAAAAACACACTTGGCCGGGTTAAGCATCATCTTGTAAACCCGGAGATTATCAAAGGTTTCTCTAAGATCATCTACCAAGGTCTCCTTCTCCCTGGATTTAACCACGATATCATCCACATAGGCATGAACGTTGCGCCCAATCTGGTTATGAAGACAATTCTGCACACAACGCTGGTAAGTCGCCTGTGCACTCTTGAGCCCAAAAGGCATAGACACATAACAGAAGGCTCCAAAGGGAGTGATGAACGCCGTCTTCTCCTGGTCCTTAACTGCCATTTTAATCTGATGGTATCCAGAATAAGCATCCAAAAAACTTAAGCGCTCACAACCCGCCGTAGCATCAATAATTTGATCAATACGGGGGAGAGCAAAAGGATCAGCCGGACAAGCCTTGTTTAAATCCGTGTAGTCCACACACATCCGCCAGGTGCCGTTCTTCTTGAGCACGAGCACCGGGTTAGCTAACCATTCTGGATGAAAAACTTCAACAATAAACCCGGCCGTCAAGAGCCGGGCTACCTCCTCACCAATGGCTTTCTGCCTCTCCTCATTAAACCGCCGGAGGAATTGCCTGACCGGCTTAAACTTCGGATCAATATTGAGAGTGTGCTCAGCGAGTTCTCTAGGTACACCCGGCATGTCAGAAGGTTTCCATGCAAAGATGTCCCTGTTCTCACGGATGAACTCGATGAGCGCGCCTTCCTATTTCGGATCCAGATTGGCACTGATGTTGAACTGCTGAGATGAGTCACCTGGAACAAAGTCAACAAGTTTAGTCTCATCAGCTGACTTAAATTTCATTACCGGCTCATGCTCCGTGGTTGGCTTTTTCAAAGACGTCATATCTGCCGGGTCAACATTGTCCTTGTAAAACTTCAACTCCTCTGTTGCACAAACAGATTCCGCGTAAGCCGCGTCACCTTCCTCACACTCCAAGGCTATCTTTCGGCTGCCATGAACCGTAATGGTCCCATTGTGACCCGGCATCTTGAGCTGCAAATACACGTAACACGGCCGTGCCATGAACTTGGCGTAAGCCGGCCGCCCAAATAAAGCATGGTACGGACTTCTTATCTTAACCACCTCAAAGGTTAGTTTTTCCGCCCTGTAGTTGTACTCATCTCCAAAGGCCACTTCCAGCTCGATCTTACCGACCGGATATGCCGACTTGCCGGGCACCACGCCATGGAAAACAGTATTGGACTGGCTGAGGTTTTTATCAGTTAAACCCATACGACGGAAGGTCTCATAATAGAGGATGTTGATGCTGCTGCCTCCGTCCATGAGCACTTTAGTGAATTTATACCCCCCAACCTGAGGAGCCACCACCAAGGCCAGGTGACCCGGATTATCAACCCGGGGAGGATGATCTTCCCTACTCCACACAATAGGCTGCTCAGACCATCTTAAATAGCGTGGAACCGCCGGCTCAACAGCATTCACAGCCCTTTTATGGAGCTTCTGCTCTCGCTTGCACAGACTGGTAGTAAACACATGATACTGCCCGCCATTGAGCTGCTTTGGATTAGTCTGGTATCCCCCCTGCTGCTGCTGATGACCCTGGCCGGACTGCTGATTAAAGCCCCCTTGAACATTCTGAGAATTGGAATTTGAACCGCCGCCCGGGCCATGAAAGCCACCAGCGCCTGAGCCGCCGCCCGGGCCACTGTTGCCATTGAAAGCATTGGAATTTTTAAAAGCCTTCATGATTGCGCAGTCCTTCCATAGATGAGTGGCCGGCTTTTCCCTAGAGCCATGCCTTGGGCAAGGCTCATTCAACAATTGTTCAAGCGTCGGGCCTGACCCGCCGGCTCGGGGAGGTGGTCTCCCCTTGCGCCGGTGGTTGTTACCCTGTGAATTGGCGCTGGCCACAAATTCCATACTGCCATCAGCCTTACGCTTGTTACCTCCTTGGTTTGTCGGGTTATGCTAGGGGCCCTTGCCATTGCCGTTCCGTTTTCCCTTCCTTGTCCTTTCATCGTCCGACGCGGGATCGTTGGTACTATCAGAGTCGGCGTACTTGACCAGAGCCGCCATCAGCGTACCCATATCATTGCAATCGCGCTTGAGCCGCCCGAGCTTCATCTTCAGGGGCGCAAAACGACAATTCTGCTCTAACATTAAGACTGCAGAGCCAGCATCCATCTTGTCAGATGAATGTATTATCTCTTTGACCCGGCGAACCCAATGGGTTGTAGACTCACCCTCCTGCTGCTTGCAGTTAGTCAAATCCACAATTGACATAGATTGCCTACATGATCTTTGAAGTTTTGGATGAACCGGGCTTTTAGCTCAGCCCAAGACCCGATAGAGTTCGGTGGCAGTCCTTTCAACCAAGTGCGGGCAGTCCCATCTAACATCATGGTGAAGTAATTGGCCATTGCCGCTTCACTGACCTCCAGCAACTCCATAGCCATCTTGTAACTCTCGATCCATGCTCCGGGTTGTAAATCAGCCGTGTAATTAGGTACCTTCCTAGGCCCTTTGAAATCTTGGGCAGACGTTCATTACGGAGAGCCGGCACCAGACAAGGAACGCCTCCAGCCCTCGTAGGTATACCCGCGCCGATGGAAGCCGTCGGATAAGCCGGGAGTGGCTGGTAAGCCGTCAACTGAGCCGCCTGCTCCGCCTCTTGTCGTGCTCTGTCTTGGTCTACCGCGTTAAAAGCTCCATTATGAACCGGGCCGTGGCCTGGAGGCAAGTCACGGCGTCAGACATTGCTAGAGCCGGTCGCTGAGACCATGTGTCTGCTATAACTCGGGCTCCGGCCTGGACGAGGGGTTGAATGAATCCTGTCCCGGCTATATGAATAGGCCTCCTGTTGCGCCAGAGCCGTCTGAAGGAGTTCTCTGAACCGGCGGGTTTCAACCGCCGTCGGAGAGTCGCCATCGATTGGGAGAGCCGCCAGTCGCGCCGCCGCGGCGACCATGTTTTCCAACGGGTTGGCATAATGACCCGGTGGTATTGGCACGTACTGAGGCGGGGCAGCGTTCACCCGGGGAGGCCCCATCACTTGGGGCTGAATTGACGTTCCAGCCCCGGGCGCCGTGATCTCTGGCGGGTTACTGGGCCCTGCACCAGGCGTGTTGAAGAGGTTTCGAGGATCGTAAACCGGAGGGAGTCGAGATTGGGCCTTTTGATGCCTCCTTCTCATGACCTCATTGGACGCGTTCTGATCCATCGTGAGCCGGAAAGACTGTGCCTGAATCAGCTGAGTCTGGGCATCGAGAGCCGCCCTCTCTGCAGCCATCCTGATACCTTCCGCCGCCAGATCCTCCTTGGCTTTTGCTAGATCCAACTTTAACTGTGCCACCTCCGCGTCATGCTGAGCTTGATCCGCTGGGGCGACCGTAGCGGTTAACAGGGCCGTCATCTTGTCTGTGAGATCCATCAGCACCTGAGCCGGCGAGGGCACATGACTTCCTGCCCCGGCGGCGGGGTTTTGAACAGGTTGTGCGCCAGCCATGAAGATTCCAACCCGGCTCGGCGGCTCAAAGGGGTCCGGAATACTGTCGCCATCGGAACAACCCCTGAGCCTGTCATCTTGAAGTTGGTATAAGGAGTCGGTCTCCTCTGTGGATGACTCGCCGTCAGAACGAGCGGCCGTCTCCTCGCCAGATCCAGATCTTTCAGAGAGTCCTCCATGGACGCATCCCACGAAAGCATGCTTCAAGGCAGGCAGAGTTCGGGCGGGTCGTCCACGCTGAGCCGTCTCGATGAGATTGGCGCAGAGGTCCGGCTCAAGGCCCGGCTCACCAATCTTGCCAATAAAGACATGGATTCCGCCGAAGTGGACCCGATACCCGTACTCGATTGAGCCGGCGTCGGGGCCCCAGTTTGCATCGTCGATGTAGAGCTTGCCGCGACAACTCTTGGTCATCCGGCCCACAGCGTATCCCTTGAGCCCTTCGAAGCTGCCCTTCAAGAACTCAAATCCACCGTGCGCTGGCCCCACGGTGGGCGCCAACTGTCGTGGAATTGTCACGGCAGATGTCCTCGTGCAAGGACTTAGTCGTGGAGCCATCGCAGCTAGGAAGCTTAAAGGGGTTAAGCGGGACAAGGAACACGAGGGTTATACTGGTTCGGCCCCTTACGGTGAAGGTAAAAGCCTACGTCCAGTTGAGGTGGTATTACTTAGGGTTTCGATGACCAGGGAGCTTAATCGCTATGCCTGGCTCTCGATCTGTTGTCTCTCGTCCTGAACCGCCGCCGGGTCATCCCTTTATATAGAGAGGTTGACGCCCCGCGGCTCTCAGAGTCCCGGCCGGCTTATAACAGTATCCGGCTCAGACTCTTAACTACTCTTGCCTTACATTTAAAGTCTCGCCATAACGGCGGGTTATCACTACAGGCCTTAAGCCGCCTCCGGGTCTTAAGCCCATTATTGATCCGCCATCCTCAAGCTTGGTACTGGGCTTCACATGATGATCATTATGACGTAACCCGGCCCCTCCTGGGCGGGTGACTCTAATGGTTATATCCTCAACACCTTCCCCTCTCCAACTCCACCTCCTCCTCCTCAGTAGTGATTGGCGAAGCCCTGCCGGAGAACTGCAAGCTCCACCACCACGCCGTCGTGCTGCCGGAGCTCTTCCTCAACTTCTCCTCTCCCCTTGCTGGATCAAGAAGGAGGAGACGTCCCCGGGCTGTACGTGTGTTGAACGCGGAGGCGCCGTCCGTTCGGCGTTAGATCGGATCTTCCGCAATTTGAATCGCCGCGAGTACGACTCCATCAACCGCGTTCTTGTAACGCTTCCGCTTAGCGATCTTCAAGGGTATGAAGATGCACTCCCTCTCTCTTGTTGCTAGCATCTCCTAGATTGATCTTGGTGACAAGTAGGAAAATTTTGAATTATTACTACGTTCCCCAACAATCCTCCTTTTCAAAAAAAAATCACATTTTATCACATGGGAAGTTGTTTTGCATAGAAGCACAATTTCAAACGAAAGAAGATTTTGTTATATTAATTATTTTTATAAATTTATTATTATTATTATTATTTTGCATAGAACCACAATTTTTTTGCATGGTAATACGTGTCTCATTCATATCATAAAGATCAAAGTACAAGTCACGTAAGGACCGACATGACAAAACTGAAAAGACAGCAGAACATCTCTAAGCTTGACACCAACGCCCATCACCTGCCTCCGACACCACCACAACAGTCACCGAAGAAAAAAAATGACAGATCACCTCCTCACCCCAACCACGTGAGTTGTTGTAGTATGTAGAGTTGTACGTCTTATATTCTTTCCTAGGCATAGTTTACACTCTTGGACCGAGGCAACAGACCATGAGCCACGTGTTGTATCAGCTCTGCCACACCTACAAATTAATCCCGCCTCCACCATTGTATGCGACACTTCCACCCACATGATGGCCATCGTCGACAAAATGAAGGAGGGGGGACTGCTCTTTGGTCCATTGTAAGCGCCAAACTTTTGGGTTTTGTAATGTCGCAAGAGTGAAATTTTTTCCCATGTGTCGCGGTATGTCTAAAGCAACCTCCTCCTTGGCAAGTCTTTCTCATTAAATAATGTGGATGCTATAGTTTCTTTTTTTTGGGAGGGGGGGGGGGGGGGGGGGGGGGGGGGGGGGGGGGAGGGGGTGATGTTGTAGTTTCATCGTCAAGAAAATGGGAAGGGAGTGGGCACGGCGGCTGGTGGAACAAATCAAACACAGGAAATTTCTTTTTACCAAACCGGCCGGTGTGAGGAGCACTTCGACCGTTTTGCAATTTCCAGGGAGAGGAGAGCTTCATATAGTTATATTTCATAAATAAAAGAAGCTTCATATAGTTAGGGGTCAACTATATAATAAAATCGGCGACACGAATTTTCTCAAACACCATATAATATTTTGGAACAGATGTTGTGTAAGATCGAGTTTTTATTTTGTGAACTGATAAGATTGAGTATTAGTATTCCCCCGCAAAAAAAAGAGTATTAGTATTAAGTAGGAGTACGTATTTCTTTTAGGCCCCAAAAAAATAGTATTAATATTAAGTAGGAGTACGTATTTCTTTTAGGTATACCGATCTGTGATGGTTGAAGCGTTCTCGTACCATTAGTTAGGCTGCAGTAGGCAGACACCCAGATCCGATGGCACTAGTAGGATTAAACGGTGCGCGATCCAAAGACTATTAATGGTGCAGCTCAAATTAGTTCAACAACTGCGTTATGTCAGGGTGGTTAGCGCGCTGCTTCCTCTGAGCGAACTTATATGCGAGGTCTCCGGTTCGAGGTCTCCACGTCAGCAAATGTAGAAGCACGTTACAACGGCAGGAGATGGTGCAACGGCAGGAGAAGGTGCCCAGCACTGAAATGCGGAGCGACGGAATGGCAGCTCCATAAAAATGAACTGTGCGCCGCTTCGCTCCACCACTTCAGCTCCGCGGAGTTGGAAGCGGGAGTGTTTCCGAACGGGCCCTGAATTAGGGCATTTTTAACCGTTTAGAGAAATAAAAATTCGATTTTACTCCTCTAACCAGCACCTAGCCGATTCCCAATCGGTGCTAGTGGAGAATAAATTATTCTTAGCTGCGCCCCGCCTCCCTATATTTACTCCATCGCTCGGTGGTTGTGTAAAAAGTCCACTCTCCTCCGCTACCTCCCCATCTCCACTCCCGCACCGCATCTTCGACGACACCGCCTGCCGCCACGGTCCTTGAGCACCCGAATTTTGTGTCTTCTCGCCCCTTCAGCGGCGCACAACCGGTAGATCTGCGGCTTTCGCGTCCGCCGTCGGATTTGGCGAATCCTGCCACTAGCGACTGCGCCTTGCCATGGATTGGCCAGGTACCGGACCACACGGTCCCGGCAATGCCTCTGTGCCGCATGCAGGTATTGATTCCGCCTCTAGCCGCTCGGATCTCTCCCGTCGGCGGTTTGCCTTCAAAGACACTCCCGGCCGTCGCCCGGGCTCGGTGCCGGCCCAGCAGCTCGTCGGCTCACTGTTGCCGGTCATAATGTGTGACGATTGCCCACGACAGGTGGTGCGCCGAGTTTCTACCACGACGGAACATCCCGGATGGGTGTTCTTCAAGTGCAAAAAAGATGGCGTATGTGCTTTTTTTTCATTCGGTTGTTCACCGATTTGGCACAATTTCAGTAGCTCATTGTTTGCTCTAATTTCTTTGTAGGATGGATGCAAGCTTTGTATTGGGAAGAATATTACATCGATCTACTGATAGCATGGAAAATGATAGATGCTCGTGCACTCGTTGCTAGAATAGAGGCTAGAGATGAGACTAGATGCGAAGCAACGTCTACTTCGTAATTGAAGAAGAAAGAAGTGTGCAAGCTCGAGAAGCCGCAGATCAACAATGAAGACATGGAGAAGATACTAATCCAACTAGTGGGAGTAGTTGTGGAAGTTGGATATCTTTTAAAATGTCTAGTTGTGGTTCTTGTTTTCCTTGGTCTTGCTCTCATAGCGAAGAATTGGTGAATTATGTACACCAATGTATCAAAATGTCGTTGAATGAACTAAAGAAGCAAATAAATGTGTTTCGGTGGTCGAAAATCAAATGCAAATGAAAAAAAATTACTCCGTTATATATAAGGGACCGGTTAAGTCCGACGAAAACTTAGTGGAGTAAAAATACTCCACTAAGGTTTTACTCCACCGGATACTCCACTACTTTTAGGGGATCAGTTAGAAATGCCCTTAGGTAAACGGTTTCAAAATATGATACCCTTAAATGACTCGCAGACTAAGAGAGCAAGTACAAGGTCCCTCCCCCCCTCCCCGAAGCGGCTTCAAAACTTTGCATCATCACCTCTGATGATTACTAATGACTACATAAGTTTATCAACATTAGGTAACTTCAACACGGTTTACTCCCAAATGTCTAGCCCAGATGATCCACACACTTCTCGCCATCCAAAAACTGTCACCAAATCTATCTGGACAAGTTCCGAACCACAAACTGGAATCAAAACTCGAGAGGTTCATCCGGATCTCCGCCGCATAGGCATCTGACACTCTCACCCGGCTCAAAAAACCCACCCGGCGCCCTTTCTCTCACCCATCCCTCCTCCATGTGCTATGTACCCACATCCTCAGAGACCGCCGCCGCCGCTATACCACCCAGGCCTTGTTGGACCTCCGCCGCTCCACCCAGGAGCCCGCCACGCTTTGCCTACACCACCCTTCCACCCTTGATCCGTCCGTCGCCTAGGAAACCTCCACCCCTGCATATGTCATCCATGGCGGACACCACGCCTCGCAAGTGTTCGGCCAAATGCAATAGACATTTTTTAAGTTTTTGTTGTTTACTTTGAAGGAAGCACGGTCGATTCAGATGAGAAGTACTTCTACAAGTAATTCATGGATTCATCCTCGTTGGATGAGGAATATGAGGATGAAACGGCGGTGATGAAGACAGTTCTTGAAGACGCCGAGCGTGCAGAGAAGCATGTTCTCAATCACTAGGGATCAATGAAGAGACACTACTTTGTCCCCGATGCATTGTTCCAGTCCTATTTCCGCCATTGATTTTGGATGCGTTGAAATGTGTTCAGTCGCCTCTACACTGGTGTCCCGACCTATGATGACTACTTCATCTTAAGAAAGGATGCCATTGGAACCATTGGGTTCTTTGGTTACCAGAAAGTGCACGACTGTGTTGATGATGCTTGTCTGGTACACGAGCGCGGACTCATGAGAGGAGTAACTTCGGATGTCTGAAAGCACGTGCCTTGAAGAGATGTTCAGATTTGCCACTATCATGGCCAAGGTGTTTGGACTGGAGTACTTGAGAGAACCAATTGTCGAAGACATTACAAGGCTCATGCACTTAGAGAAGCAAATGGGTGGCCAGAATGATTAGATCCCTGGATTGCCTGCATCAGAAATGAAAGGACAGTCCATATGCTCAACAAGGGCAACTAAAACATGTGTCCGAATAAGTTAAATGGTTGAACTATTTTATTTCAAAACTTTATGTTTGGATTTTAATATTTATATTTCAATTATGGTTGCACTAGAATATTTACACAACATAATTATTAGTGAATTTTTCTATATCTTTTATTATTTAGAGTGCTCCGGATATAGAAAGAAACTAAAAGGATTGGGCGCACTTTGCTGCACGGTTAGTGTTGTTGGGATTTTATTAATAAAAATCTCATGAATAACTAGTGTTTTATTTTTTTTATAATGTGGTAATTTGACGGTCACTTTCTAAGGATATAATTATGCGTTATGTGCAAATTAATCCACATGTATCTAGCGAAGTTTCTTTCAGTGGTGGTCACATGTATTATATTGGTGTTGCAGTGTCGCATGTTTGCGTTTATTTTTCATTAGTTGATGAGAGAGTGCGTGGCTGATGTATTTTTATAAGTTAGTTGTTGCAGATTCATTTGAGAAATATTGACTAGTCAAAATCGTGACCCATATTCAAAATTGAACACCTTGCTTGAATGAGATAGCTCCTTGAGAAATTGCTGACCAAGTCAAAAGTTGGGAACTCGATCCAAAATCATACTGTTGCTACAGTGTTGCATTTTGGCATTTTTTTTTTGTCAGGTAATGAGAGCGTGCGCGAGACTGAAATGTTTTTATAAGCTAGTTGCTGCCGATTGATTTGAGAAATCTTGACCAGTAAAAATCGTGAACAAAATTTAAAATTAAACACATGACTTGAAGGAGAGAGTTCCTTTAAAAGTCGTTGGGGGAGACTTGTGTGAGTTCTCACATTAGCTGTGATCCATGAGATCATTTAAAAAAAATTACATGTTCAAACATTCTCAATTTTTTTAGACGCACATCAATGTTTGATGTACAACCTGAAAAAATTTCAGCTCCTAATTCAACTTATATTAGTAGAAACAAAAAAGACAAAATCGGATGTGAATAGTATCAAAATACTATTAACCAAAAGTTGTCACTATTCATATTCGAATTTGTCTTTTTTGAATTTCTAAATGTGCATCAAGGTTTGAGCTGATTTTTTTCGGAGTCGTAGACATACTTTACATGGATGTTGTTAAATAATTCAGATTTTTTTGGAAATGTCTAAATATGATCTTCCTGGGTTGATATCTCATACAAGTCTTCCCCGTTAGGGCACATCTAGATATGCCAAAATCCAATCCAAAACCAACATACTCAATAGATTGAAGGTGAACATTCCATGCTTGTGATTGAATGACCGGCGCCCCGTCACGGACACATCCGTATATATCCGCACACATTTGATGCTATCCTATTGACGAATCAAGTTGGAATTGCCGTTATCCCATCCCTGGATCGCCCCCCCTAGGAAATAGGGTATCCCACAGATACCAGGACAGAGGAGGCGTATACTGAAGAATTGATTTGGATAAAAAACTCGTTCGCTCGCTTTCTGGTCGCTCCCGCGGGCGGCCGGGAGCGAATCCTAGCCGCCAGGCAAAGCCCGTGCGGCTCGGTGGCGGCGGAGCCCTTTCCTTCTTCCACTCGGGGTGGCACGGCGCAGACCGTCCTTTTTGACGGGAGCTTGGCCGGCCGCGGCGCTAGCTCCACGACGCAGCGAGGTAGCGTAGAGTGGGCTGGATGCGCATCGGTGCCGGCTGCCACGGTTCTACGTGCGGCGGCGTGTCGCACACGTTGGCGCGGGCGCACGGAGAGGAGGGTGTGGATCCGCGCAGGCCAAGGAGAGGAGCGTGATGGGGCTACATGGGTGCCGCGGCGAGGTCGCGTCGGGCGTGCGTGGCGGCTCGGGCGGCCATTTGTGGTGGACCGTTGCTCTGCTGCGGTGTTGCCTGGGTGCTTTGCTCCACGGCCTCGGGTGCTCAGGTACTTTGCTCCGCGGCGTGAGGGGGCTCTGAAGGAGCTACGGCGAGGTGCTGCTGCACGGGAAGGTGCTGCACAAGGGGCCGCGGCGCGGATCTGCCGCCAGGAGGTTGCGCGACGGCGCAGTGAGGGGCTGCTGCTCGGGCGGCATGGTGGAGCGGCTTCGCTGTGAGGATGCAGGAGCGTCGATGGACGCCGGATCTTCTCCGTTCTCTGGCGAGCGCGTGTGGTGCGCGTGCGTGTGGGAGCTTGGCCGCGGCTGGGAACCGAGGTGGTTCATGGCCTCGGGCAGCATTTCTCTGGTCCCTGTCGACGTGGTGCTCGGCATGGATTGGCGGTTCGTGTTGTGTCCGGTGATCTGTCTTTCGGTTGGCAGTCGGTGGATCTAGCGTCTGGTGTTGGTCCGTAACCTCCGCAAGGTGTGGTTGGCTAATTCGACGATGGGCTTCTTCATCTGCGAGCTGGCTCGATGGCGGTGCTAGGTGGACGTCGTCGTCAGATGATGTGCAGATGAGGTGGTGTCAGGTGCTTAGCTAAAAACCCTGCCTCGGTCATGGCCATGACCAGCGATGACGGCGACCGTGGCCGTCGCTTACCTTCTGGAGGCATCGCTGCTTTGCTGCCTCACCCCTTCCGCACGGATCGCTGCAGCTCTGGGAGAAACCCTTGATCTTGTTTGATCGGACGATGACGACGCCTTGGTGTTGTATTCCCCCTGGGTATTGGCGAGAGGACCAGTGGAAGACGGTGATGTTGGCGTCGTGTAACGCCCACAATGCGGCTATATCTCCCACGTGTCGAGGCACGACTTAGAGGCATAACCGCATTGAGGTTTTGTCGCAAAAAGGGTCATCTTCACACAATCCCATGTAATGAACAAGAATGAGATAAAGAGTTGGCTTACAATCGCCACTTCACTCAATACATAAATGAAATCATACAACATTCAGAGTACACACATAGGTCCGTCTACGAAACCAAAAGAAAAGAATACAACCCAACTGCTAGATCCCCGATCGTCCCAACTGGGCTCCACTACTGATCATCTGGAAAAGAAACATAGCAACAACCACGTTCCTCATCGAACTCCCACTTGAGCTCAGTTGCGTCACCTGCACTAGTATCCTCGGCACCTGCAACTGTTTTGGAAGTATCTGTGAGTCACGAGGACTCAGCAATCTCACACCCGCGAGATCAAGACTATTTAAGCTTAAAGGAAAGGATGGGGTAATGAGGTGGAGCTGCAGCAAGTACTAAGCATATATGGTGGCTAACATACGCAAATGAGAGCGAGAAGAGAAGCAACGGAACGGTCGTGAACTAGCAATGATCAAGAAGTGATCCTGAACTCCTACTTACGTCAAACATAACCCAGAAACCGTGTTCACTTCCCGGACTCCGCCGAGAAGAGACCATCATGGCTACACACGCGGTTGATGCGTTTTAATTAAGGTCAAGTGTCAACTTCTCTACAACCGGATATTAACAAATTCCCATCTGCCACATAACCGCGGGCACGGCTTTCGAAAGATAATACCCTGCAGGGGTGTCCCAACTTAGCCCATTATAAGCTCTCACGGTCAACGAAGGATAAACCTTCTCCAAGGAAGACCCGATCAGTCTCGGAATCCCGGTTTACAAGACATTTCGACAATGGTAAAACAAGACCAGCAAAGCCGCCCGATGTGCCGACAAATCCCGATAGGAGCTGCACATATCTCGTTCTCAGGGCAACACCGGATGAGACATCCTACGAGTAAAACCAGACCTCGAGTTTCCACGAGGGGGCCCCGCAGTCTACTCAGTTCGGACCAACACTTGAAGGAGCACTGGCCCGGGGGGGTTAAAATAAGATGACCCTTGAGTTTGCAGAACCCAAGGGAAAAGGGGATATGTGGTAGCAAATGGTAAAACCAAGGTTGGGCCTTGCTGGAGGAGTTTTATTCAAGGCAAACTGTCAAGGGGGTCCCGTAATCACCCAACCGCGTAAGGAACGCAAAATCAAGGAACATAACACCGGTATGACGGAAACTAGGGCGGCAAGAGTGGAACAAAACACCAGGCATAAGGCCGAGCCTTCCACCCTTTACCAAGTATATAGATGCATTAATTAAGATAAGAGATATTGTGATATCCCAACATAAACATGTTCCAACATGGAGCAATCTTCAACTTTACCTGCAACTAGCAACGCTATAAGAGGGGCTGAGCAAAAGCGGTAACATAGCCAAACAACGGTTTGCTAAGAAGGGTGACAAAGGTTAGAGGTTCATGGCAATTTGGGAGGCATGATATAGCAAGTGGTAGGTAGCGCAGCATAGCAATAGAGCGAACAACTAGCAAGCAAAGATAGAAGTGATTTCGAGGGTATGGTCATCTTGCCTGAGATCCCGCAAGGAAGAAGAACGAGTCCATGAAGAAGACAAACGGATGTAGTCGAACGAATCCTCACAACTCCGGAACGAAACCGAAGCTAACGAGAGAAGCAACCCGGAAAGAAACAAACAACATAGTAAACAACCACCACATACACATGGCATGATGCACAGTCAAGTATGATGCATGTCCGGTTTAAATGAGGCATGGCATGGGAAAATGCAACAAAAAAAACTACAAATTAAATGGAGCTCAATATGCAACGAGTTGCATATTGACGAAACACCACATCAATTATTTAGTCTCTCTCATTATGTACTCGACCATATTAAATGTTGATTACCATGGCAAGAGGTGAAGCATATGAAGACTACCTAGCTAGGCAAGTTTAAATGAGGCCGGAACAACAAACAACAATTCCGGAAAATCCTCACATGCATATTTTGAATTTGCTACTGTTCTGCCCTAAACACAAAATTAAAGTTGTTAAACAGCAAAATAAAGTGCACCAAGTTAATCTATGCATTTTTCTACCCCATTTACATATAAAGTTTATTATAATCCGAGCTACGATTATTTAGTTATGAAATAAATCATTTTAACATATTATTTGAGCAAATTTAATCAAAAACCATTTTTAACATGGGTGAAAGTGGCATATTATTAAACTACACAAAATTCTAAGCATTTTACATATTTAGTTTGTTTTAATCCGATGCACGATTATTTAAATATGAGCAAAGCAAATAAATGGCATTCTCTGCAATTATGCAATAACTGGAAAAAAAATAACTAACTGCACAGGCAGAAAGGAAAAAACATGCACGGGAGGCTCCATGGGATTCGATCCCAGTACCTCCTGCTGCTTGTGCGCTGAGATGACCAGTGGGCTATTGACTTGATTGTGCTGAAGAATTGACTTGACAGAACATGAAACATGAGCAGAGCTTGATCTGGGTGAAGCAAAAATTGGTGAAAACAAAAGGTGCGGCCGTGGGGATTTCATCCCTGGTCGCCTGGGTGGAAGTGCAGCGCAACGACCAGCTGGGCTGAAATGTGTTTGTGCACTGTAGGGGTTCGGCCCTAGATGACACATCCTCTCGAACTGAACTGAACTGAAGAAACACGAACAAGTAGCTAAAGGGAAAAAATGGGGGCACACGGGATTTGATCCCGAGACCCCTTGGATACGTGCATGCGCTGTTAACCAGATGGGCTACTATAGAACTCTGCTAAGAAATGCCTTATGCTCGGGATGAATGCCCTAGCGTTGATCTGACGAAACTGAAAACGGACGGTGGACATGGTCGGCGCCGGGAGCCAACACGAGCGGCTGCAGGACGCCGGCGGGGTTGCGGAAACATACATGGGTGCGCGCATGCATGCAGGGGGCGGAGGAAAGAGGCCGGAGCTCGAGCATCGAGCTGGAACTCGTCTCGGCTGCGGCGCACAGTCAGACGAGGCAGGAGCAACAGCGGCGGGTGAAGCAGGGCAACGGGGCTCGCGAGCGAGATGGCGGGTGCTGCGAGCGTGAGTGCTGAGTGTGGATGCATGCACAGGTGAGACAAGCAGAGGCTAGAAGCCTAGAACACGAGCTCGAGCTCGTTGCCATGGTCGTACTTAACGGACATGGCCTCGGACACGATGGGATCGGCGGCTACCGCGACGAATCAGACCAGAGAGAGACGGGGAGGAGCGGCTGCTCACTAAGGGCTCGGGACAAGAAGACGAGGTCGGAAGCGCGACCACAGAGGCACGAGGAGGCACCGGTTGCGGAGGTGTTCGGGTCGGTGAAGAAGAGGAAGCAGAGAAGACGACGTCGTGAAGGAGTCGATCGCGTCAGCCTTGGGTCCTTCGGGCTCCTGGCCTTGATTGAAGACGAAGAAGGCGACGAGGAAGCTCGCCGAACTTGCGTTTCCCTGATTCGTGAAGAAGGCGAAGCAGAGGAAGAGGACGTCGAGGGACTTGGCGATCCTTGGGCGCGCCTTGGCGTCTGAATGGAACCGTGACGGCGTGGAGGTGCTCGGAGGCGCGAGGAGGGAGGCCGGCGGAGCTCCTATGCCGGAGGGAAGCTCGTGGTCTCGCTGACCATGGCTCCTGGAAGCAGCGGGGCAGGGCGCGAGTGGGGATTTGTGGAGAGGCGGCGGCGCAGAGCGAAGAGTGGGAAGGAGAGAAACCCTAGGGTGAGGCCCGGGGCGGCTTTATAGGAGGGGGCGCGGCGTCGGGGCTTGCCCTCGTGGCCAGGTGTGCTCCTCCTCTATTTTTACTGTGAGGGGATGTGGCGAGAGGAGGAAGAAAAAGGGGAAGGAATGGTCGCTGCAGGTGGGCTCAAAGGGTGAGCAACGTGGCAAGCTGGAATTACCAGCAGAGGGGGAGAGAGAGGCTAGGATGGGCTGCGGGCTGCTATTAGTGGGCCGCGGCTGAGCTCCAGGTAAACCATACCCTTCTCTTATAACTTCGGTTTATTCAAATAAACAAAACAAACAGATTTTAAGAGAAAAAGGCCAGGGGTTTTGGGAAGGAATACGAGAGATATAAACATCTCTCAGAACTCCTGGATTTATGCAAGATTTGAATAAATTGATTTGGCAATTTTTAAAGGTAGAAAAATAATCCAAGTGTGAATTAAATTCAAACTTGAGCCATTTTTGAACCCAACCAAAACAAGTCCAAACGATCTAAATTTTGCATAGAGAGAGAGTAGGCATCATATAGGATTTATAGGAAAATGTTGAACATTTTCCTGAACAGGAAAAATGTCACAAGAAAACAATAAATGGAATAAAGAAGACAGGAGAAGTTAGGATGGGATAGAAACTTGGGTGAACTTGATGAATGGCTGCTGCTATGTGCATGGTGAAGAAATGAGGTGGAGATAAGAAGGAGAGGATTCACACAAGAACACATAACAAAACTTAATATGCCACCCAAGGCATGATGATCATGATGCAATGCGACAAAAATGACATAGGCAATATCACATCATGAAGCATAGAACAAAGCAAGGATGGCGCAATGCAATATAATAAAAGATGAACATGATGCAAGAAGCAAAATAACAATGGCATCCATCATGATCATGGAAACAACATAGGGAAAAGAAATATGCAAAACAATTATGATAATGCAATAAACATAAAAAACACATTGCAACAACTAAAATAAATGGAAGACATCTGGAGCATCGGTCTCGGGGCGTTACAACACTCCACCACTACAAGAGGATCTCGTCCCGAGATCTAGGATTGCACCGGAGAAAAACGGAAGAGGAAGAGAAAAGGTAAAGCTAAGTTGCTTCTTTGACAAACGAGTGAAACCAAAGAACCTTGAGAGATCGCAAAGCTTGAAGAAATGACACGACAGAGGTGAACAAAATTGAGAAGACTCCGGTAGAAAAGAGAGACAAGGAACACCATGAGAACCTTGAGGTTAAGTGACACAATAGATATTTAAACCACTCCGGTTAAAACAAGATAGAGAAGGAATAAGACTGATATAATTTGGGCAGCACTCCGACTGTAAATGGAAGGAATTGAACATGATCTTGACAAGATGAGAGGATACTCGATGAATTTAACAACACACTGCCTCCGGAACTGATGAAAGAATGGCACAAGGGGTAAGAAAGATTTCAGGCCGCACTCCGGTTGAGGAAGGAGACAAAACTTGATAAGATGAGAGAACTCGAATGAAAACACGACACTCCGGCTAAACGGATAAGAAAGGAAAAATTACATGATCTTGATAAAACAAGATGATTGGTCGAAAAGAGCAACATCACAACGCCTCCGAAAACAAAGCATGATAGATAGATAGTTGGAGTGAATAGAACGAAGACAGAAACCAACATCTCCTACCATAAATGAATTTTAAGGAGCATCTTTACGAAGTAGGATTGAACGGAGTTGTTGGAAAACCAACAACGAAAAGAAAAAGCTTGTAGTGGGCTTATGGAAACATCTCAACATTATGAGGTGACAAACGGCCACTAAAGGAAGCCATTGGTTTGAGTGAGAGCACCAAGGCAATGAAAAACTTCTTTCACCAAGAGGATAGGAGAAAAACTTGGATCATTGATAAGCACCATAATAGCAACATTCCTTAGGGAAGGCTTTAGGTGAAGCATGACACAAGATAAATCCAACGAAGAGATTGGTGGATTTAAAATATCTCCTTCTTGACAACATGTAAATCATGAAACGCGAACTCAAATTGTCAAGAATGACATAACACCACCTCAAATGATAAGGTAGGACGAATTGCACTTTAGAATGCAAGATGAAGAATGCTTGGACTCCACAAAACAAAACATGTGTTGAACACCATGTTTATTTTAGAGTATAGCTTGGCGGATCTTAACTCCGAGAGAATTCTTGACGAACAATTGAAGAATGAAAAGAATCCTTGACGAAGCACCATGTAGATCCTCCATGAAGAACTCCGGTAATAAAAGGATGATAAAAGAAAGAGGAGTTCAAAACACAAGGTGAAACCTTGCAGTGATAAAATGAAACTTTGAAATGATATAACCGAGAAAACTTGGAACTCCGGAAAGAAAGATAAACAAATAAAATCAAGAATTTTGATGAACCTCCGGAATAAGGAATTGAATTTACTCGATGAAACAAGAATAAGAATTACATTATGCTCATCCTTCACCAATTAATTGATGACAAGCAATGGATTTGTCATACTACTTATTCTCGTAGAAAGGATTAAGAGAGATATAACACAAACTTGTGAAGGTCTTCATCGAAACACCGGTAGGATTGAAACAACGAATAAATTGATATGATAACGAAGGAAGAGAAAATCTTGAACGAACCACCGCGAGAATTGAAAATGAAAGTAGCAAAGGCACAATTCAACAGAAAGAATTAGAAAATGAATGAAGATACTTGACAGAATTTAGATACACGAGAACGAAGAGATCATGAACTAATTAGAGGATATTTGAGTGATGCACCGGTATGATTTGGAGAACGAGAGCTGAAAGCTTGAATTAATAATTCTGAGGTGATGGGCTCCGAAGAATCAAACTGAAAAGACTTGTGAAATGCTCCGGGTGGGTGAAAATAATTCTCACAATCGAAAACAATTATGAGAGGATGGCATAAGCTAGAACTATGAATCTTCAAGAGAACGGACCAAGATTTAGGAGAAATACTTCTTCGGTCTTCAAATGTTGAGAATGATGATGCGAAACACCACCAAGAATTATTGAGGCACTCCGGAATGAAAAATTAGAAAGGTTGAACCAACGATGAAAAGAATTTGAAAGCGATATTGGGGAAGAAATATGACTGATGATAACTCATTCTTACGTCAAACTTTGAAATGAATTTGAGAATAACTCCAGAAAAATTAGAAGAGTCAGGTAAGATCCTGGGAAAATAACCTGTGGGTTAGGGCCCACTCAAAAGAAACACCGTTGAAATGATTACTTGAAAAGGACATTGCACCGGTTGAATTAAATGGCTCAAAAGAGATAACAACCTCGAGATAGCTTGAACGGACTGGGAATGGAAAAGCGAGTCTCCTGAGATATCTTCAGCACTCCAAATAACATGAATAGCAAGAGGTGCATGATTAAGAGATACACCGGCATGAGAAAACATTTGAAACAGGGAAAGGAATGTGACCAACATTGAAGGCTTGAATTTAGTCCACCGGAGAAGAAAAACAATGAAGAATGAAAAACTTGAAGAACATCTTCATGAGAACCACCGGGTAAGAACATTGATTGAAAAGAATGAAGGGACTTCGCATCAATAAAAAGGATACTTGATTAAGAAATCTGAGTCCTTAAAGAAAAAGGGTGGGAGGGTGGGAAAACAAAGACAACTTGGGTCGGATGAAACGAACACCATTGAGAAAAGCTTAGAATTGATCTTGCGAATGTTGGAATGACTGGATGCACTTGAAGAGAAACACGCCGGTTGGAAAAGAATTAACATGACGATCTCGATGATCAAGAAGGATTAGTATTCACATAGCAATATGAGAACACCGTTTCAGGAAGGTATGGATTCAATATTTGACTTCGAAGCAACTCGAATACCACAAAACAAAACAAAACAAAGGATTGGCTTGCGAAATAAGCCGGAACAAACATATGATAGAGATTTCGTCCGAAGTTTTCGTGGTGGGGCCCACACGGGCTCGATCGTACAGCACCATCATGTACAAGGCTGTGCACATGACATACGAAGCGTCCCCGAGTCGGCATAGCCAAGGACTCTTTAAGACACTACGAGACCACTGTAAAACCAACCGTGTACAGGCGGACCACTAGACGTCGAACCCCAATCTCATATCATGCGTCTGTCGGAAAGATATCCTAAGAGCTACTTGAATTCCCACTTATAAACTCCCGAAACTTTCTGGTTATGCAATCAGGTGTTGGGGATACAGGGGACACAAAATATATCACCCAAACTAACAATACCTAGATCCAGCTGTATCCATCCGTCAACACATAACCAAGAAATCTTTGGAAATCGTGTACCTCAACCTTCGAAAAGCATCCATTATACGAGTTATGGCAATACTCCCGAACTCCCGCCCTAGTACTGGGTGGCGTCGAGGTGATCTCACCAACAACTGCATAAAAGAGATTTCGATGTCGGCGAAACTCAGGTATTCCAGAACTGCAACGATAAATTGTGACGACAACACCTCGGAGCTCAACTCCCCGGGACACTGCCACAACCCCTAAATGTCAGGAGGCACCAAGAACAATGTTCTCGTCACAAAACCATCGGAACGATTCCAAGATACCCGCGTGATCCTAAATTTTTTTTTAGTGAAATTTGAGAGAGAAAAGTCAAAACTTCTATGTCAGGAGACCTCACCAGAGCGACGAAGGGACTGAGGAGTAAAAAGAATCCTACTCTCCGATATATATAATCCTAAGACTCAAAACATTTTTGTTCTAGACTCAACAACGCCAGCGATTCGATCAAGCAGGGGCTCCTAAGTCGGGGATGGCTCTGATTACCAACTTGTAACGCCCACAATGCGGCTATATCTCCCACGTGTCGAGGCACGACTTAGAGGCATAACTGCATTGAGGTTTTGTCGCAAGAAGGGTCATCTTCACACAATCCCATGTAATGAACAAGAATGGGATAAAGAGTTGGCTTACAATCGCCACTTCACTCAATACATAAATGAAATCATACAACATTCAGAGTACACACATAGGTCCGTCTACGGAACCAAAAGAAAAGAATACAACCCAACTGCTAGATCCCCGATCGTCCCAACTGGGCTCCACTACTGATCATCTGGAAAAGAAACATAGTAACGACCACGTTCCTCATCGAACTCCCACTTGAGCTCAGTTGCGTCACCTGCACTGATATCCTCGGCACCTGCAACTGTTTTGGAAGTATCTGTGAGTCACGAGGACTCAGCAATCTCACACCCGCGAGATCAAGACTATTTAAGCTTAAAGGAAAGGATGGGGTAATGAGGTGGAGCTGCAGCAAGCACTAAGCATATATGGTGGCTAACATACGCAAATGAGAGCGAGAAGAGAAGCAACGGAACGATCGTGAACTAGCAATGATCAAGAAGTGATCCTGAATTCCTACTTACGTCAAACATAACCCAGAAACCGTGTTCACTTCCCGGACTCCGCCGAGAAGAGACCATCACGGCTACACACGCGGTTGATGCGTTTTAATTAAGGTCAAGTGTCAAGTTCTCTACAACCGAATATTAACAAATTCCCATCTGCCACATAACCGCGGGCACGGCTTTTGAAAGATAATACCCTGCAGGGGTGTCCCAACTTAGCCCATTATAAGCTCTCACGGTCAACGAAGGATAAACCTTCTCCCAGGAAGACCCGATCAGTCTCGGAATCCTGGTTTACAAGACATTTCGACAATGGTAAAACAAGACCAGCAAAGCCGCCCGATGTGCCGACAAATCCCGATAGGAGCTGCACATATATCGTTCTCAGGGCAACACCGGATGAGACATCCTACGAGTAAAACCAGACCTCGAGTTTCCACGAGGGGGCCCCGCGGTCTACTCAGTTCGGACCAACACTCGAAGGAGCACTGGCCCGGGAGGGTTAAAATAAGATGACCCTTGAGTCTGCAGAACCCAAGGGAAAAGGGGATAGGTGGTAGCAAATGGTAAAACCAAGGTTGGGCCTTGCTGGAGGAGTTTTATTCAAGGCGAACTGTCAGGGGGTCCCATAAATCACCCAACCGCGTAAGGAACGCAAAATCAAGGAACATAACACCGGTATGACGGAAACTAGGGCGGCAAGAGTGGAACAAAACACCAGGCATAAGGCCGAGCCTTCCACCCTTTACCAAGTATATAGATGCATTAATTAAGATAAGAGATATTGTGATATCCCAACATAAACATGTTCCAACATGGAGCAATCTTCAACTTCACCTGCAACTAGCAACGCTATAAGAGGGGCTGAGCAAAAGCGGTAACATAGCCAAACAACGGTTTGCTAAGAAGGGTGACAAAGGTTAGAGGTTCATGGCAATTTGGGAGGCATGATATAGCAAGTGGTAGGTAGCGCAGCATAGCAATAGAGCGAACAACTAGCAAGCAAAGATAGAAGTGATTTCGAGGGTATGGTCATCTTGCCTGAGATCCCTCAAGGAAGAAGAACGAGTCCATGAAGAAGACAAACGGATGTAGTCGAACGAATCCTCACAACTCCGGAACGAAACCGAAGCTAACGAGAGAAGCAACCCGGAAAGAAACAAACAACATAGTAAACAACCACCACATACACATGGCATGATGCACAGTCAAGTATGATGCATGTCCGGTTTAAATGAGGCATGGCATGGGAAAATGCAACAAAAAAACTACAAATTAAATGGAGCTCAATATGCAACGAGTTGCATATTGACGAAACACCACATCAATTATTTAGTCTCTCTCATTATGTACTCGACCATATTAAATGTTGATTACCATGGCAAGAGGTGAAGCATATGAAGACTACCTAGCTAGGCAAGTTTAAATGAGGCCGGAACAACAAACAACAATTCCGGAAAATCCTCACATGCATATTTTGAATTTGCTACTGTTCTGCCCTAAACACAAAATTAAAGTTGTTAAACAGCAAAATAAAGTGCACCAAGTTAATCTATGCATTTTTCTACCCCATTTACATATAAAGTTTATTATAATCCGAGCTACGATTATTTAGTTATGAAATAAATCATTTTAACATATTATTTGAGCAAATTTAATCAAAAACCATTTTAACATGGGTGAAAGTGGCATATTATTAAACTACACAAAATTCTAAGCATTTTACATATTTAGTTTGTTTTAATCCGATGCACGATTATTTAAATATGAGCAAAGCAAATAAATGGCATTCTCTGCAATTATGCAATAACTGGAAAAAAAATAACTAACTGCACAGGCAGAAAGGAAAAAACATGCACGGGAGGCTCCATGGGATTCGATCCCAGTACCTCCTGCTGCTTGTGCGCTGAGATGACCAGTGGGCTATTGACTTGATTGTGCTGAAGAATTGACTTGACAGAACATGAAACATGAGCAGAGCTTGATCTGGGTGAAGCAAAAATTGGTGAAAACAAAAGGTGCGGCCGTGGGGATTTCATCCCTGGTCGCCTGGGTGGAAGTGCAGCGCAACGACCAGCTGGGCTGAAATGTGTTTGTGCACTGTGAGGGTTCGGCCCTAGATGACACATCCTCTCGAACTGAACTGAACTGAAGAAACACGAACAAGTAGCTAAAGGAAAAAAATGGGGCACACGGGATTTGATCCCGAGACCCCTTGGATACGTGCATGCGCTGTTAACCAGATGGGCTACTATAGAACTCTGCTAAGAAATGCCTTATGCTCGGGATGAATGCCCTAGCGTTGATCTGACGAAACTGAAAACGGACGGAGGACATGGCCGGCGCCGGGAGCCAACACCAGCGGCTGCAGGACGCCGGCGGGGTTGCGGAAACATACATGGGTGCGCGCCTGCATGCAGGGAGCGGAGGAAAGAGTCCGGAGCTCGAGCATCGAGCTGGAACTCGTCTCGGCTGCGGCGCACAGTCAAACGAGGCAGGAGCAACAGCGGCGGGTGAAGCAGGGCAACAGGGCTCGCGAGCGAGATGGCGGGTGCTGCGAGCGTGAGTGCTGAGTGTGGATGCATGCACAGGTGAGACAAGCAGAGGCTAGAAGCCTAGAACACGAGCTCGAGCTCGTTGCCATGGTCGTACTTAACGGACATGGCCTCGGACACGATGGGATCGGCGGCTACCGCGACGAATCAGACCAGAGAGAGACGGGGAGGAGCGGCTGCTCACCAAGGGCTCGGGACAAGAAGACGAGGTCGGAAGCGTGACCACAGAGGCACGAGGAGGCACCGGTTGCGGAGGTGTTCGGGTCGGTGAAGAAGAGGAAGCAGAGAAGACGACGTCGTGAAGGAGTCGATCGCGTCGGCCTTGGGTCCTTCCGGCTCCTGGCCTTGATTGAAGACGAAGAAGGCGACGAGGAAGCTCGCCGAACTTGCGTTTCCCTGATCCGTGAAGAAGGCGAAGCAGAGGAAGAGGACGTCGTGGGACTTGGCGATCCTTGGGCGCGCCTTGGCGTCTGAATGGAACCGTGACGGCGTGGAGGTGCTCGGAGGCGCGAGGAGGGAGGCCGGGGGACCTCCTATGCCGGAGGGAAGCTCGTGGTCTCGCTGACCATGGCTCCTGGAAGCAGCGGGGCAGGGCGGGAGTGGGGATTTGTGGAGAGGCGGCGGCGCAGAGGGAAGAGAGGGAAGGAGAGAAACCCTAGGGTGAGGCCCGGGGCGGCTTTATAGGAGGGGGCGCGGCGTCGGGGCTTGCCCTCGTGGCCAGGTGTGCTCCTCCTCTATTTTTACTGTGAGGGGATGTGGCGAGAGGAGGAAGAAAAGGGGGAAGGAATGGTCGCTGCAGGTGGGCTCAAAGGGTGACCAGCGTGGCAAGTTGGAATTACCAGCAGAGAGGGGGAGAGAGAGGCTAGGATGGGCTGCGGGCTGCTATTAGTGGGCCGCGGCTGAGCTCCAGGTAAACCATACCCTTCTCTTATAACTTCGGTTTATGCAAATAAACAAAACAAACAGATTTTAAGAGAAAAAGGCCAGGGGTTTTGGGAAGGAATACGAGAGATATAAACATCTCTCAGAACTCCTGAATTTATGCAAGATTTGAATAAATTGATTTGGCAATTTTTAAAGGTAGAAAAATAATCCAAGTATGAATTAAATTTAAACTTGAGCCATTTTTGAACCCAACCAAAACAAGTCCAAACGATCTGAAATTTTGCATAGAGAGAGAGTAGGCATCATATAGCATTTATAGGAAAATGTTGAACATTTTCCTGAACAGGAAAAAATGTCACAAGAAAACAATAAATGGAATAAAGAAGACAGGAGAAGTTAGGATGGGATAGAAACTTGGGTGAACTTGATGAATGGCTGCTGCTATGTGCATGGTGAAGAAATGAGGTGGAGATAAGGAGAGGATTCACACAAGAACACATAACAAAACTTAAATATGCCACCAAAGGCATGATGATCATGATGCAAGGCGACAAAAATGACATAGGCAATATCACATCATGAAGCATAGAACAAAGCAAGGATGGCGCAATGCAATATAATAAAAGATGAACATGATGCAAGAAGCAAAATAACAATGGCATCCATCATGATCATGGAAACAACATAGGGAAAAGAAATATGCAAAACAATTATGATAATGCAACAAACATAAAAAAACACATTGCAACAACTAAAATAAATGGAAGACATCTGGAGCATCGGTCTCGGGGCGTTACACGTCGAGACTTCTGTAGCAACAATGATGAGGGGAGCAACGACAGAGTGTGGCAATGGTTGAGGTAGACGGCTCTTCTCCGGCGTGTCTGCAGGATTGCCTCGCCTGGTTTGTTGTTACGAAGTCGAAGCTGCGGTGGCGGGGTCCCTTTGGCATACGATGACGGGCAGCAGGTGGTTTGTTCGATGATCTTTCGCGGCGCCAACCGTGCCTACTTCTCCTTTGTGATTCTCTGTCAGAGTCGGAGCTATGTTGTCTGGTCGTCTCAGGTGGCTGAGTTCTGGTGCGGATCTTTATATATCTCTACATGGCCTCTATAGTGTGGTTTGGGTCGATGATTGCCTACGGCAAAGTCGGAGTCGT
Source organism: Triticum aestivum (assembly GCF_018294505.1). Lineage (NCBI taxonomy): Eukaryota > Viridiplantae > Streptophyta > Magnoliopsida > Poales > Poaceae > Triticum > Triticum aestivum. Next base: position 326,086,990 of record NC_057799.1, read on the forward strand.
TTGTTCGGAGTTTAGGGATGACGATTATGAATTTAGGGAAGAAGTGGTGACAATGACATCTGTGTGTTGTCTTCGCGAGACCTTCGCTAGAGTGGTCTGTGCGGGATAACTTATGTGTACGCTTAGCAGTTGTGATGATTTTTACCTTTATAATTAACCGGGCTGAGCAACTACTTCTTAATAGCAGGAATCCTATCATTTCTCGAACAAAAAAGACAGTGGGCGTCAGTAGCGACGCCATCAACACGCACTCAACTCAACCAGCAGATGCCGCCCAGCGTAGCGTCCAGGTTCTTTCTTCAACGACCACACCGACGATTCTTAATCAGCAGCCTTCCATTAGTGGTTTGATTGATAACGAAGAATTTTATTCTAGTATTAGCAGTCGTACCTGGATAAGACAGTACTAGTACATAGCAGCCTCACTTTCCAGAAACTGAGACTAGTTTCTTCTCGGCTTCTCTATAAGTACCGGAGCCTCTGTATATTCTTCCTTCACCACTCATACCGAGACAACAAACCCACAAGAAGAAGCAGAGCAATTTGCAAAACAAACCAAGGAGGCGATCGAACTCTGCTGCTAGCGGCAATGGCCACTAAGATCTACATCGTGTAATTCTCCGCCTCTTCTCTGCTCACCCTTTTTCCGGCCAGCGAGCTGAATGATTTGATCGCCTAATTTCTTTTTTGGCTGCATCAATTTTCAGGTACTACTCAACCTGGGGACACGTTGCGACGCTGGCGGAAGAGATGAAGAAGGGCGCCGAGGCCGTCCCCGGCGTCGAGGTCAACGTCTGGCGGGTGCCCGAGACGCTGCCAGAGGACGTGCTGGGGAAGATGCACGCAACGCCTGGGCGTGAGGATCATCCCGTCATCACGGCGAGGCAGCTGGCCGAGGCCGACGGCATCCTGTTCGGCTTCCCGACACGGTTCGGCATGATGGCGGCGCAGATGAAGGCCTTCTTTGACTCCACCGGCGGCCTCTGGCAGGCGCAGTCCCTTGCCGGCAAGCCCGCGGGCGTCTTCTTCGCCACAGGCACCCAGGGCGGCGGCCAGGAGACCACGGCTCTCACGGCCGTGACGCAGCTGACGCACCACGGCATGCTGTTCGTGCCCGTCGGATACACGCACGGCGCCGGCATGTTCGGCATGGACGAGGTCAAGGGCGGCAGCCCATACGGAGCTGGCACCTTCGCCGGCGCCGATGGCAGCAGGGTACCCAGCGACGCCGAGCTCGCCTTGGCGGCGCACCAGGGGAAGTACTTCGCTGGCGTCGCCAAGAAGCTCAAGGCCGTCTGAAGTCTGATCACCAGCCTCACGATAATGCATGCGATCTTGAGTGCAAGATGATTTTACACAGTCGTGAAACAATTTAAGCTGTAACGATTTAATTTCTTGTTTGGAAATAATAATAAGACGAGAATCTATTCTGTGTGCACCCACTTTAGCGGACCATAAAAAAAGACTTTGATACACGGAAGCGGATTTTTAGAGCATCTGCGCCGGGCCCTGGTATCATGGCCGTCGCTTCAGGGCCTGGTTCTCGAGATGTGTGATGGCCTGTTTGGGTTAACCATCGTTATTAGCAGTATTTAGCGCAAGAGGGACTATACTTCGGTGCCTTAAGGCACCTTCCTTTGTGTCTATGACATGTGGGCCCAACAGGTGGCTGGCCCACATGTTAGTGACCAAAAGGCAGGTGCCTTTGAGGCACCGAAGCTGCGTCCGCGCAAGAGTCACAGTAGGCTTCATAGGTTCATATAGCTGGAATCGATGCAGGCCATAGGCTCTATCCCATTTGGTTTTGTTCTGCAGCCCAAGGTGCCCACTAATGCGAACAATGGAAACGACAGTCCAAATCCATCAGACGACCAGGCAACAAGATCAAGCTCCCCGGTTCTCACCTCCATATCCTTCACGTCCATGGGCTTAGCATCTTCTGGGAAGCATGATCTCTCCATATTTGGATCTCTTATTCTCATGAGTTGGGCGTTTGTCCACCATGAATAGAAGATGGAGCTCATCAAGTGAAGGAAGAGAGAGAAGACCGAGCTAGCCGGCTCTAGCTGGACTCTCATGGATACTCTCTATCTCTCTTACTCTCATTTTCTTTGTTTCGGTTCCTGGCATGAGGAACCGAGAATATGGACAAGCCATCTATGTTGTTTTTCATTTTAATAAACATGGGCAATAGAAAGAGCAAGAGGCAAGAAGTGGACGCGTGAGGTACAGTGACTCTCCATGGCTTCCAAGAAATTTGTCTGGCTCGGTTGTATTCGGGGTGAACAGTTGTGGTGGAAACAGTGCCCTACAGCCCCATGAATTTGTTTGCTCCCAGTGTCGCTAGGCTCGGTCGCAGCTGTCAGGAACAGGTACAGTACCTTAGCTCCAGACGAGCGCCGACAGACACCGATGGGATTAAGTTTGAGTACCTGCTGAGAGGCTTTGACCACACATATTGATAGAGGCAAAGGTGTCCCGATGTTTCGATGAGATAGCAATCGTTTTCTGTGGGAGTCGACTTTGACGATCCGACTACGAACATGCGAAGACGTCGCGCCTTAGCAATCACTAAACCAACTTCCGAGGGATTGTTGACCACGCCGGAGCACGATCAACCTGACCACGAGGGTCTATTTCCTACGAGCAAACGAAGAACAAGCAAGAAACTAAGATTGCAATCTAGATATTGCGAATAAAAGAGGAAAGCTTTATTAATGAAGGTGGGGTTCTGTGACGCCTTTGTCTGGTCGTTGAACACAAACGAAGTACGCGAAGTTGCAGCTATGGCGAACTTTTAATCTAAACAAAACCCCCAAAGTCTAAACGATGCCCTAGGGGCTGTATATATGGAGGAAGAGGGGGAATTCCGTGGCCCTTGGAGGAGGGGTCCGAATCCCACCCTAACTCTTGTTTCCCCACACATACGGACTCTAAAAAACAGCCTATATTGAAGTATTTCGAAATTACATGGGCCTGGCCCAAAAATAAGGTGACGCGGCACCTAGAATAGCCTCTGGACGAAAATTATGAAATGGCATCTTGTATATTTCGTCCAAGGCTTCATGCACTCATTATGGTGGCTTCAAAGTCCTGAAATCATCACTTGAAACTCTGTTCTTGTCTCCCTTGCGCATGCCATCAACTCCATGCTTGTTCTTGCTCCAATGTTCATCCTTCTCCAAGCTAGGCCCTTCATTTGTAAGCAAAACAAATGTATCCAATTTAGGCAGCATCATATTCTCATGAACATTAGAATCATTACCAAGAAACGAAAGTACCTGGTAATTTAATTGGCGTGCGCGAGCTCTAGTAATCGGTCCAGTACGTATAGTAGCAGGGGTTGTGGGTGTAACAATGGTATTGATGTCCTCATCATCCTCCCCTTCTTGAAATGAAGTCGTCCTCGACGGAAGCTCATCTTCCTCACCCAAATAAGGCTTCAAATCTGCAATGTTAAAAGTGGGACTAACCCCAAAATCTGCAGGCAGCTCAAGTTTATATGCATTATCATTTATTTTCTCTAACACCTTAAAAGGACCATCAGCACGTGGCATTAGCTTTGATTTGCGCAAATTAGGAAACCTATCCTTACGCAAATGTAACCAAACAAGATCTCCAGGTGCAAAGACAACATGTTTTCTACCCTTATCTCCAGCAAGTTTATATTTAGCATTCATACGCTCAATGTTTTCCTTAGTTAACTCATGCATTTTTAAGATCAATTCAGCACGTTGTTTAGCATCAAAATTAACCTTCTCCGAAGATGGAAGAGGCAACAAATCAATGGGTGCACGAGGTAGGAAACCATACACAATTTCAAAAGGGCACATCTTAGTAGTAGAATGCAACGAACGATTATAAGCAAATTCAATATGAGGCAAGCATTCTTCCCACATTTTCTTATTATTCTTCAAAACAGCCCTAAGCATAGTAGACAATGTTCTATTGACTACTTCAGTTTGACCATCAGTTTGGGGGTGACAAGTAGTACTAAAAAGCAGTTTAGTCCCCAACTTAGCCCATAAACATCTCCAAAAGTGGCTAAGAAATTTAGTATCACGATCTGAAACAATAGTATTTGGCACACCATGCAAGCGAATAATTTCACGAAAGAACAAATCAGCAACATTAACAACATCATCGCTTTTATGACATGGTATAAAGTGTGCCATTTTCGAGAACCTATCCACGACAACAAATATGCTATCCCTCCCCTTCTTTGTTCGAGGTAAACCTAAAACAAAGTCCATAGATATATCCTCCCAAGGAACACTAGGTACAGGCAAAGGCATATATAAACCATGAGGATTGAGTCGTGACTTAGCTTTTTGACATGTAGTGCAGCGAGCAACAAAACGCTCAACATCCCGTCTCATCTTTGGCCAAAAGAAATGTGTAGCAAGTATATCCTCCGTCTTCTTCACGCCAAAGTGTCCCATTAGTCCTCCTCCATGCGCCTCCTGCAACAACAAAAGACGAACGGAGCTAGCTGGAATGCATAGCTTGTTAGCACGAAACACAAATCCATCGTTAACGACGAACTTGTTCCATGTTCTACCTTCTTTACAATTCTGCAATACATCTTTAAATTCAGCATCATGCACATATTGATCTTTGATGGTCTCCAAACCAAATATTTTAAAGTCAAGTTGTGAAAGCATAGTATAACGACGAGACAATGCATCAGCAATAACATTTTCTTTACCCTTCTTGTGTTTAATGACATAACGGAAAGTCTCAATGAATTCAACCCATTTAGCATGTCTACGGTTCAGTTTAGCTTGACTTTTAATGTGTTTCAAAGATTCATGATCAGAATGTATAACAAATTCTTTGGGCCATAAATAATGTTGCCATGTTTCTAAGGTCCGAACAAGAGCATATAATTCTTTATCATAAGTAGAATAGTTCAGACTAGGCCCACTCAATTTTTCAGAAAAGTATGCAACAGGTTTGCCATCCTGTAATAACACACCTCCTAATCCAATTCCACTAGCATCATATTGAAGCTCAAAAGTCTTATTAAAATCAGGAAGTTGGAGTAAAGGAGCATGTGTCAACTCATCTTTCAATATCGTGAAGGCTTCTTCCTGTGTGGTACCCCAAACAAAAGGCACATCCTTCTTTGTAAGCTCATTGAGAGGTGCAACAATGGTGCTAAAATCTCGCACAAAACGCCTATAGAAACCAGCGAGTCCAAGAAAACTCCTCACTTGTTAGACCGTTTTGGGCTGCGGCCAACTCTCAATAGCTTCAATCTTGGCTTGATCAACTTCAATTCCATGTGGAGTAACAACATAGCCAAGAAAAGATACTCGGTCAGTGCAAAAGGTGCACTTCCCAAGGTTACCAAACAAACGTGCATCATGTAGAGCAATGAAAACAGCACATAAATTTTCCAAATGATCTTCCAAAGATTTGCTATAAATCAGTATATCATCAAAATAGACTAGCACAAATCGTCCAATGAAAGCACGTAAAACTTCGTTCATTAGTCTCATGAAAGTACTAGGTGCATTAGTTAACCCAAAAGGCATGACTAACCACTCATATAAACCAAACTTAGTTTTAAAAGCTGTTTTCCATTCATCTCCCAATTTCATACGAATTTGATGGTACCCACTACGCAAATCAACTTTGGAGAATATTGTAGAGCCACTTAATTCATCAAGCATATCATCTAGCCTAGGAATAGGATGACGATAACGAATAGTAATATTATTAATGCCTCTACAATCAACACACATACGCGACGTACCATCCTTTTTGGCACTAAATAATAGGAACAGCACAAGGACTAAGGGATTCGCGAATATAACCTTTGTCGAGCAGCTCCTGTACTTGACGCATAATCTCCTTCGTCTCCTCTGGATTGGTACGGTATGGTGCACGGTTGGGTAGCGATGCACCGGGAATTAAGTCAATTTGATGCTCAATCCCTCGAATAGGTGGTAATCCCGGTGGCACGTCTTGTGGGAAGACGTCAGCGAACTCCTGCAAAATGTTAGTGACTGCAGGGGGCAAAGAGGAAGGCACGTCCTCGAATGAAAATAATGCCTCTTTGCACACAAAAGCATAGCAAACAGATTTGCTAAAAACTAGCTCATCAATATCAGATTTGGTGGCAAGTAACATGCACTTTTCAATTTAATTTCAGAAGCAACACTAGATGGTTTATTATTAGGCTTCATTTGTTGCTCAAATTCTTTTGCCACAATCTGATTTTCACTCTTATTTTTCTCCTGTTTTGCTTTATTAGCTCTATGAATATCATCTTTCAAAATGGAATCAGGAGTCATAGGAAGCAAAGTAATATTTGTATCCTTATGAACAAGAGTATACTGATTGTTTCTACCATGGTGTACAGAATTTTTATCAAATTGCCATGGTCTACCAAGTAATAAGGAACATGCTTGCATAGGTACCACATCACAATCAACATAATCAGCATATGTAGAGATACTAAAATGCACCCGAACAGTACGTGTTACCTTAACCTTGCCGCTGTTGTTGAACCATTGGATGTAGTAAGGATGTGGATGTGGTCTTGTGGTGAGAGATAGCTTCTCCACCATCTCCATGCTAGCCAAGTTGTTGCAGCTCCCTCCATCTATGATGACGCGAATAGAACGTTCCTTCACAACTCCCTTTGTATGGAACAAATTATGCCTCTGATTTTGCTCAGCTTGTGTAACCTGCACACTCAAAACACGTTGAGCAACTAAACATTCATACCTGTCAGCATCTTCAGCAGCCATGTATTGCGTCTCATGATCAGAATCATCTCCACCGTGTTCTTCATGTGTAATAAGAGCCAAAGTCTCCTCATCATAGTCACTAGCGGACTCATACCCACCATCCTCAGTAGCAATCATCACACGCTGAGATTTGCATTCTCTCGCAAAATGTCCTCTTCCCTTACAACGACGACAAATAATATCACTTGTGTGCCCTGTTGACGCCATGGAAGAAGAAGAGCTCTGTGCAGGCCCGACAGGTGTGCTCTTGGCAGATAGTGGTGGTTGTGCCTGCTTTCTTGTATCACGGTTGGAGATGGCACCTGAAGGAGGTGATGGTGCAGTGGAAGTAGATGATGCACGTGGTGTCCATGATGAAGGTCGACCTGCAGAAAAGTTAGTTCGCGCCAATGCCTGTCGATCATGCACTTCACGTTCAGCTTTACAAGCAAGATGGAATAAACGAGTGATATTATTATAATTCTTATACTCTAGAATGGTCTGAATCTCTCTATTTAATCCACCCATAAAACATGCAAGCATAGCTTCATTCTCCTCAACAATACCACATCTAATCAAGCCAGTTTGTAATTCCTGATAATATTCTTCTACAGAATTTTTTCCTTGTCTTAAGCGCTGCAATTTTTGAAGTAATTCACGTTGATAATATGGTGGAACCCAACGAGTACGCATAGCAGTTTTCAAAGCAGCCCAAGTTGCTGGAACAGGATATAATCTACAATGTTCAGACCACCAAACACATGCAAAGCTAGTGAAAGCACAAACAGCAGCAGGAACACGTCTCTCCTCAGGATATTGTAAACATGTAAATCGTTGTTCAGTTTCTAACTCCCAAGTAAGATATATATCAGGAACATATCTACCCTCAAATGGTGGAATATTCAATTTCAGTTTAGGGAGATGGTCATGATCTCGTACCTGAGGGGTAGCCCTAACATTGCCATTATTTGCATGTGGACGACCTGGTGGTTCTGGTGCTGGTGGTTGCACGTAGTTCTGATTTTGATCAACCTCATCCTCGTAATCTCCCGCATAATCATCCTCCTCCACATCAGCAGCAGGAGCCACAGAAGTATCAACAGTAGCACCAGCAATTTGGCCAGGCTGAAGAGGGACACGGCTCGCTCGGCGGAGGGCTGTTTCCCGACGTGGAGGTAGTCGTTGTTGTTGTTGTTCTTGCAGAGATGCGGCAGGTGCAGCCGGTGGTGGAAGATGCGCAAGCAGTTCATTAAATCTGTTATCGAGCTTTGTTTCGAACGTCTTCTCAAGGCCAGTGATCTTCTCCATGGCCTCTTCAAAATTGTTCAGCACATCTTGCACCTGTTTAGTCATCATTTGCTGAAACTTATCATGAAGCTCCTTCTTCGTTAAGTTCTCCCAGACAATCTCGTCGGCTTGTGATCCTGGCATGGTTAGCAACAATAGAAACACACAAGAATATGATCCTATAGACTACTAACAAGTGGTGGTGGTGGTGGGTGTCACAAATCCGTCAAGCAAATCTCAAATTCTTACCAATTCTTACCCAGCAGCAGGCGGTGATCGGCAACCGATGTAGTCAAAACTCTCAAAGCTTGGATAGAGCGATTACCAGGGAGAGTCAAACGCACGATGTAGATGTATGTGGAGCTGGGAAGGCTTATAATATGGTAGCAAAAAGTGTCAGCAATAATCAATTCAGAGATGCAAAGTTGAATAAACGCTCAACGACGGTACTGTGCTGGTCCTAGGCTAGACCGTGCTAGAGACGCGAGCCTAGAACACTAACAAAATCACGGCGCTGCACGTAAACAAGGGAGGAGCACACTCTGAAAAAAATTCTCTTTTTTTTTCCTTTTTTGCACTTTTTTTCCTCTTTTTTTTGCTCCGCAACAATTTTTTTTCGAAAAAGTCTACAAATGGCCTAAAAACTGCCTCGCCAGAATTTTCCAGACTAAATTTTTTTTTTGAAACTGGAACTATTTTTTTACTGCGGGTAACACGGAAGTTCGGGAGTCCTTCTCTGTCACGACTCGGAGTATGGCGTGATCTGGAAATCCAAAACAGAGTAACAAAATACTGGACTCGGAATAGGAGTGGTGGCGGAGATGAATCTGGTGGAACTCGGACTGGTGGCGGAGATGAATCTGGTGGAACTCGGACTGGTGGCGGAGATGAATCTGGTGGAACTCGGACTGGTGGCGGAGATGAATCTGGTGGAACTCGGACTGGCGTGATGGCGGCGGATATGTGGTGGCGTATATGGACTCGGATTGGCGGTGAAGATGTGGCGGTGGTATATGGCGGCGGTAATGAAGTTGGTGCGGTGGTGGTATATGGCAGCAGCGATGATGATGATGCGATGGTGATATATGGCAGCGGCAACATGACAACCTGTGAACAGAACTTGAAACTCTAAAGGACTAGACGCTAAGACCAACAACTTGACACGACGATGCAACCGCAAATTCAACAAAGCAAATACAGAAAAGATTATGCAAAGGCTCAGATTGGTTCGGATAGGATGAACTAACCCTAAATTTTTTTTGGCTTTTTCGTTGACTATAGGTATGAAGAACAGACTCGATCTAAACTATGAAAAACTGTAAAATCTCACCGAGCAACCTGGAAATCTGATACCACTTGATAGAGGCAAAGGTGTCCCGATGTTTCGATGAGATAGCAATCGTTTTCTGTGGGAGTCGACTTTGACGATCCGACTACGAACGTGCGAAGACGTCGCGCCTTAGCAATCGCTAAACCAACTTCCGAGGGGTTATTGACCACGCCGGAGCACGATCAACCTGACCACGAGGGTCTATTTCCTGCGAGCAAACGAAGAACAAGCAAGAAACTGAGATTGCAATCTAGATATTGCGAATAAAAGAGGAAAGCTTTATTAATGAAGGTGGGGTTCTGTGACGCCTTTGTCTGGTCGTTGAACACAAACGAAGTACGTGAAGTTGCAGCTATGGCAAACTTTTAATCTAAACAAAACCCCCAAAGTCTAAACGATGCCCTAGGGGCTGTATATATGGAGGAAGAGGGGGGAATTTCGTGACCCTTGGAGGAGGGGTTCGAATCCCACCCTAACTCTTGTTTCCCCACACATACGGACTCTGAAAAACAGCCTATATTGAAGTATTTCGAAATTACATGGGCCTGGCCCAAAAATAAGGTGACGCAGCACCTAGAATAGCCTCTGGACGAAAATTATGAAATGGCATCTTGTATATTTCGTCCAAGGCTCCATGCACTCATTATGGTGGCTTCAAAGTCCTGAAATCATCACTTGAAACTCTGTTCTTGTCTCCCTTGCGCATGCCATCAACTCCATGCTTGTTCTTGCTCCAATGTTCATCCTTCTCCAAGTTAGGCCCTTCATTTGTAAGCAAAACAAATGTATCCAATTTAGGCAGCATCATATTCTCATGAACATTAGAATCATTACCAAGAAATGAAAGTACCTGGTAATTTAATTGGCGTGCGCGAGCTCTAGTAATCGGTCCAGTACGTATAGTAGCAGGGGTTGTGGGTGTAACAATGGTATTGATGTCCTCATCACATATGGGATTAAGATTGAGTACCTACTGAGAGGCTTTGACCACATGACAACCCTGGCGATCCCAAGGAATACCAGCGGCGAGGATAGCGTGACCCCGGTGCAGATGCACTATTGAATATTTTTGTTTGCTACACCTATGAAAGACTTACGTGATTTGAGGTCTACGTAACAAGGTGTCAATTGTTAATTGGATGTTAGTGGGATGTGATACGTCTCCAACGTATCTATAATTTTTTATTGTTCCATACTATTATATTATCAGTTTTGGATGTTTTATATGCATTAATATGATATTTTATATGATTTTTGGGACTAACCTATTAACCTAGAGCCCAGTGCCAGTTTCTTTTTTTTTCTTTTTTTTAGAGTTTCACAGAAAAGGAATACCAAATGGAATAAAACTTTCGCGATGATTTTTCTTGGACCAGAGGACACCCGGGAGACATGGAGTGCAAGTCAGAAGAGCCACGAGATGGCCACAAGGGTGGAGGGCGTGCCCCCCAACCTTGTGGGCCCCTCGGTGACCCCCTGTCCTAGATCTTCCTCCTATATATTCTCATATACCCCAAAAACTTTCAGGGGAGCCACGAAACCACTTTTCCACTGCCACAACCTTCTGTACTCGTGAGATCCCATCTTGGGGCCTTTTCCGGCATCATGCCAGAGGGGGATTCGATTACGGAGGGCTTCTACATCAACACCATTGCCTCTCCGATGATGCGTGACTAGTTTACCTCAGACCTACGGGTCCATAGCTAGTAGCTAGATGACTTCTTCTTTCTCTTTAATTCTCAATACAAAGTTCTCCTTGATGTTCTTGGAGATCAGTTTGATGTAATACTCTTTTCCGGTGTGTTTGCCGAGATCCGATGAATTGTGGATTTATGATCAGCTTATCTATGAATATTATTTGAATCTCATCTGAATTCTTTTATGCATGATTTGATATCTTTGCAAGTCTCTTCGAACTATCGATTTGGTTTGGCCAACTAGATTGGTTTTTCTTGCAATGGGAGAAGTGCTTAGCTTTGGGTTCAATCTTGCGGTGCTCGATCCTAGTGACAGAAGGGGAACTGACACGTATTGTATTGTTGCCATCGAGGGTAAAAAGATGGGGTTTTCATCATATTGCTTGAGTTAATTCCTCTACATCATGTCATATTGCTTAAGGTGTTACTCCGTTCTTTATGAACTTAATACTCTAGATGCATGCTGGATAGCGGTCGATGTGTGGAGTAATAGTAGTAGATGCAGAATCGTTTCGGTCTACTTGACACGGACGTGATGCCTATGTTCATGATCATTGCCTTAGATATCGTCATAACTTTGCGCTTTTCTATCAATTGCTCGGCAGTAATTTGTTCATCCACCATAATATTTTCTATCTTGAGAGAAGCCTCTAGTGAAACCTATGGCCCCCGGGTCTATATTACATCATATAAGTTTCCGGTCTACAACTCTAGTTTACTTTGTTTGCAATCTTTTACTTTCCGTTCCATAAACCAAAAATACCAAAAATATTACTTTACCGTTTATCCATCTCTATCAGATCTCACGTTGCAAATAACCGTGAAGGGATTGACAACCCCTTTATCGCGTTGGGTGCAAGGTTGGTGTTTGTTTGTGCGGGTATTCGGTGGCTCGCGCGTTGTCTCCTACTGGATTGATACCTTGGTTCTCAAAACTGAGGGAAATACTTACGCTACTTTGCTGCTTCACCCTTTCCTCTTCAATGGAAAAACCAACGCAAGCTCAAGAGGTAACAAGAAGGATTTCTGGCGCCGTTGCAGGGGAGACCTACGCCAAGCCAAGACATACCAAGTACCCATCATAAACTCTCATCCCTTGCATTACATTATTCGCCATTCGCCTCTCGTTTCCCTCTCCCCCACTTCTAAAATGATTTTTCGAAAAAATTGCCTTTTTTCGCCTTCTTCCCGTATGTCTTTCTGTTTGTGTTTCCATGTGCCTTCTATTTTCTTGCATCTTTGCTTGCTAAAAATCTATTGATATGGATCCACTTAAAGTTTTCTACTTGGATTATCTTCGATCTATATGTGCTCGTGCTGAAACCCCAACTAGTTTAGTTGAGGGAAAATCTTTAGATGAGCATGCTCATTTCGTGCGTCGCCGTTTGTCATAAAAAGGGAGACTCTTATGGAATCAAATAAACAGTTTGCTATGCTATGCTTGGAATCTTTGTGAAATTTGTGATTTTACTTGTTGCTCTAAGAACCCTAAAAAACACCTTTCCTACCTATGTGAGTTTAATGATGATGAAATCTTATCTTCTTACGAAAAGGGTGTTTATAGTTACTATTATATCGAACAAATTGAAGAATTTGTTGCTTTTAAGGGTGCTTATGAAGTTTCTTATTTGATTGAAAAGTATGATACTACTCTCTACAAATCTGAAAATTTCGACATACTTAAATATTGCTATGAAAACTATGCTCATAATGTCTATGTTAAAGAATTTATTGAGAGAATGACCATTTCTTTGGAAGAAAATAATGATATGCATGAATCTATAGATAATTGTGATTCCGATGATTTGATTGAAATATCCCTTGATGAACGTGATGCTTGCTATTGTTATGGCCATGATACCAATATTTATAGAGATGAATTTGCTATAGTTCCTTATGTTAAACATGAGATTATTGCTATCGCACCCATACTTGATAGTTCCTTGAATCAAATGCACGATTGCAATGATGTTATTATAAATTATATTAATGTCAATTGTGTCAATTATATGCAAAACCCTAAGCTTGGGGATGCTAGTTTTGCTATGTCTACTATTTGTTGCAATGATCATGATTGGGGTGATTCTTCTTATGATCTTGAAAATTTATTTACGCCCCATGATGAATATGAGATTGATAATAATGTTTGCAATAATATTGAAAGTGGGTTTGGAAGAGTGTCAACTTTAGATCCCACATATTTGGATAATGTTCAATCTTATGAAGTTTTGGATAAAAGTGGGTTCGGAGAGGTCATGACTTTATTTTATGATAATCCCACTATTTTGGAAGAGTGTCAACTTTACATGCATGTGGTTCATAAAGAGAATATTTTATGTGATAGTTATATTGTTGAGTTTGAATATGATCCCACATGTAATTATTATGAGAGAGGAAATATGGTCATAGAAATTTTCATGTTACTAAATTACCTCTCTCCATGTTGAGATTGTTATCGTTTCTTTCTTCTTCCTTGCATATGCTAGTTCTTACTTGCCTTGATAATTTGTTTGCTTATAAAATACCTAAGTGTAGGAAGTATGTTAGACTAAGATGTGTTTATCACGTGTTTAATGATGCTCTCTTGGTGCTTCTATTCTTGTCTTTCATGTGAGCATCATTAAAATTATCAATGCCTAGCTAAGGGTGTTAAACAATAGCGCCTGTTGGGAGGCAACCCAATTTTATTTTTGTTTTTGCTTTTAGGTTCTGTTTTGCAATAAATATTTCATCTAGACTCTGGTTAGATGTGGTTTTGTGTTTTAATTAGTGTTTGTGCCAAGTAAGACCTTTGGGATAGCTTACGGTAATAGTTGATTTGATCTTGCTGAAAAAACAGAAACTTATGCGCTCAGTCCCAAAAAGTTTTAAAAATCACAGAAGCGTCGAAAAATTCTGAATTTTTTACAATACATTGATATACAAATTGCCTAGGACGTCCTAATTTTTCAGTATTTTTGGAGTTACAGAAGTATGCGAACTATCCAGATTACTACAGGCTGTTCTGTTTTTGACAGGTTCTATTTTTCGCGTGTTGTTTGCTTATTTTGATGCATCTATGGCTAGTACCGGGGGGGTATGAACCATGGAAAAGTTGGAATACAGTAGATATTACACCAATATAAATAAATAATGAGTTCACAACATTACCAAAAGTGGTGATTTATTTTCTTATACTAACGGAGCTTATGAGATTTTCTGTTGGAGTTTTGTGTTGTGAAGTTTTCAAGTTTTGGGTAAGGATTTGATGGACTATGGAATAAGGAGTGACAAGAGCCTAAGCTTGGGGATGCCCAAGGCACCCCAAGGTAATATTCAAGGATGTCAAAAAGCCTAAGCTTGGGGATGCCCCGGGAAGGCATCCCCTCTTTCGTCTTCGTCTATCGGTAACTTTACTTGAGGCTATATTTTTATTCACCACATGATATGTGTTTTGCTTGGAGCGTCTTGTATGATTTGAGTCTTTACTTTTTAGTTTTCCACAATCATCCTTGCTGTACACACCTTTTGGGAGAGACACGCATGAATCATGATTTATTAGAATACTCTACGTGCTTCACTTATATCTTTTGAGCTAGGCAATTTTGCTCTGGTGCTTCACTTATATCTTTTTAGAGCACGATGGTGGTTTTATTTTATAGAAATTTATGAACTCTTGTACTTCACTTATATTAGTTTGCGAGTCTTTAGAACAACATGGTAATTTGCTTTGGTTATAAAATTAGTCCTAATATGATAGGCATCCAAGAGGGATATAATAAAAACTTTCATATAAAGTGCATTGAATACTATGAGAAGTTTGATTCCTTATGATTGTTTTGATATGTGAAGATGGTGATATTAGAGTCATGCTAGTAAGTAGTTGTGAATTTGAGAAATACTTGTGTTAAGGTTTGTGAGTCCCGTAGCATGCATGTATGGTGAACCTTTATGTAACGAAGTTGGATCATGAGATGTTTTTTGATTGTCTTCCTTATGAGTGGCGGTCGGGGACGAGCGATGGTCTTTTCCTACCAATCTATCCCCCTCGGAGCATGCGCATAGTACTTTGTTTCGATGACTAATAGATTTTTGCAATAAGTATGTGAGTTCTTTATGACTAATGTTGAATCCATGGATTATACGCACTCTCACCTTTCCGCCATTGCTAGCCTCTCTAGTACCGCGCAACTGTCGCCAGTACCATAAACCCACCACATATCCTTCCTCAAAACAGCCACCATACATACCTATTATGGCATTTCCATAGCCATTTCGAGATATATTGCCATGCAACCTTCCGCCATTCCGTTTATTATGAAATACATCATCATTGTCATATTGCTTTGCATGATCATGTAGTTGACATGGTATTTGTGGCAAAGCCACCGTTCATCATTTTTTATACAGATCGCTCCGGAGGCATTCACATAGAGTCATATTCTTGTTCTAGTATCGAGTTGTAATTCTTGAGTTGTAAATAAATAGAAGTGTGATGATTTTCATTATTAGAGCATTGTCCTATGTGAGAAAAAAAGAGAAAGGCCAAAAAAAGAGAAGGCCCAAAAAAGAACAAAAAAAGGAGAAAAAAAAGAGAGAGAAAGAGAGAAGGGACAATGTTACTATCCTTTTTGCCACAGTAGCACCATGATCTTCATGATAGAGAGTCTCCTATGATATCACTTTCATATACTAGTGGGGATTTTTCATTATAGAACTTGGCTTGTATATTCCAATGATGGGCTTCCTCAAACACTCTAAGTCTTCATGAGCAAGCAAGTTGGATGCACACCCACTTGTTTTTCTCTTTTTTTGAGCTTTCATAAACTTATAGCTCTAGTGCATCCGTTGCATGGCAATCCCTACTCACTCGCATTGATATCTATTAATGGGCATCTCCATAGCCCGTTGATATGCCTAGTTGATGTGAGACTATCTCCTTCTTTTTTGTCTTCTCCACAACCACCGTCTATTCCACCTATAGTGCTATGTCCATGGCTCACGCTCATTTATTGTGTGAAAGTATAAAAGGTTTGAGAATGTTAAAAGTATGAAACAATTGCTTGGCTTGTCATCGGGGTTGTGCATGATTTGAATATTTTGTGTGATGAAGATGGAGCATAGCCAAACTATATGATTTTGTAGGGATAAGCTTTCGTTGGCCATGTTATTTTGAGAAGACATAATTATTTTGTTAGTATGCTTGAAGTATTATTGCTTTTATGTCAATATTAAACTTTTGTTTTGAATCTTACAGATCTGAACATTCATGCCACAATAAAGAGAATTACATGGATAAATATGTTAGGCAGCATTCCACATCAAAAATACGCATCCAATTTTTTTTTTTGTTCCATGCTATTATATTATCCGTTTTGGTTGTTTTATATACATTAATACGCTATTTTATATGATTTTTGGGACTAACCTATTAACCTAGAGCCCAGTGCCAGTTTCTGTTTTTTCCTTGTTTTAGAGTTTCGCAAAAAAGGAATACCAAACGGAGTCCAAACGGAATAAAACTTTCGCGATGATTTTTCATGGACCAGAAGACACCCGGGAGACTTGGAGTGCAAGTCAGAAGAGCCACGAGACGGCCACAAGGGTGGAGGGAGCGCCCAGAGGGGTAGGGCACGCCCCCAACCTTGTGGGCCCCTTGGTGACCCCCTGACCTAGATCTTCCTCCTATATATTCTCATATACCCCCAAAACTTCCAGGGGAGCCACGAAACCACTTTTCCACCGCGGCAACCTTCTGTACCCGTGAGATCCCATCACGGGGCCTTTTCTGGCCTCCTGCCAGAGGGGGATTCGATCACATAGGGCTTCTACATCAACACCATTGCCTCTCCGATGATGCGTCAGTAGTTTACCTCAGACCTACGGGTCCATAGCTAGTAGCTAGATGGATTCTTCTCTCTCTTTGATTCTCAATACAAAGTTCTCCTTGATGTTCTTGGAGATCTATTCGATGTAATACTCTTTTGCGGTGTGTTTGCCGAGATCCGACGAATTGTGGACTTACGATCAGCTTATCTATGAATATTATTTGAATCTCCTCTGAATTCTTTTATGCATAATTTGATATATTTTCAAGTCTCTTCGAACTATCGATTTGGTTTGGCCAACTAGATTGGTTTTTCTTACAATGGGAGAAGTGCTTAGCTTTGGGTTCAATCTTGCGGTACTCGATCCTAGTGACATAAGGGGAACCGACACGTATTGTATTGTTGCCATCGAGGGTAAAAAGATGGGGTTTTCATCATATTGCTTGAGTTAATTCCTCTACATCATGTCATATTGCTTAAGGCGTTACTCCGTTCTTTATGAACTTAATACTCTAGATGCATGCTGGATAGCGGTCGATGTGTGGAGTAATAGTAGTAGATGCAGAATCGTTTCGATCTACTTGACACGGACGTGATGCATATGTTCATGATCATTGCCTTAGATATCGTCGTAACTTTGTGCTTTTCTATCAATTGCTCGGCAGTAATTTGTTCACCCACCGTAATATTTTCTATCTTGAGAGAAGCCTCTAGTGAAACCTATGGCCCCCGGGTCTATATTACATCATATAAGTTTCCGGTCTACAACTCTAGTTTCCTTTGTTTGCAATCTTTTACTTTCCGTTCCATAAACCAAAAATATTACTTTACCGTTTATCCATCTCTATCAGATCTCACGTTGCAAATAACCGTGAAGGGATTGACAACCCCTTTATCGCGTTGGGTGCAAGGTTGGCGGTTGTTTGTGCAGGTATTCGGTGGCTTGCGCGTTGTCTCCTACTGGATTGATACCTTGGTTCTCAAAGCTGAGGGAAATACTTACGCTACTTTGCTGCATCACCCTTTCCTCTTCAAGGGAAAACCAACGCAAGCTCAAGAGGTAGCAGGATGCTAAAATTTAGGGGATGGTTAGTTAGGAGAGAAGGGATTTTCGTAAGCTACGATAAAAGTTGTTTGTAGGTGTAGCATTTTCACATGAAAAGCATGGGGCCGTGCTAGGCGCCGGGTCAACTAATCTCACGCGAGGTCGGCCGCCTCCCCGGCCGCTCGATCTAAGGAGCTCACGCCGCTCGATCGATGCATGACTAAGTTATCCATGACTTCTCGCCCGCAACCTTGTCTCGCATAGCATAGTGGGAAAAAAAGTCCCCCATTACTCGTGCAGCATCGACGAGTCCTCTCGCAGTCGCAGCACCCCCTGGCCGTCATGCCACACAGTAAGCCATCACCGCTTCCCCATTCCCTGGCGAGCCCCACTCGCAGCACCGCGTTGCCGAGAGTAGCAGCCCCGCCGCTCATGACGCTGTCGTTGTTTCTGCCTAATCGTCGCATCGCCAGTGGCTACTAGTTCCAACGATGTCCCCTCCAGCAAGCTCCACTCACAATGCGACGTCATCACAAGTAGCAACCTCTCCCCTCGTGCCACCATTGGTATTGTCGCCCATAGCCTCGCCATGGTAGCACTAGAGGCTGTTGGTTCCAGCGTTAGTGACACACCGCATCCATGTTGTGTGGCAGCTCAATGCTCCTGCTAGTTGCGGCATCAGTCGCTGACTTATTGCTAGTTCCAACATCGGCGACACCGGTGGAAGGTTTTGATGTTGCCGGTTTCTGCTTTCACCGATTTGCGCAGTGGCTGGCCACAACTTCAGTCGCCTCTTGTTGAAGCTTTTGTCGCTGTCAGTTGTAATTTTCTGTATAACATTCTTGGCTTGCGCAAGGGTGATACCTCCTTTTAGTGATTTGGTAAAGGAACAGAAAAGTATCGCGCACCTATTTCCTCATAGGTGACCTCAGTTTATCGAACCCACAAGAGGAAAATTCCCTTGAAGCGATGGTCTCTAGTAAGCTTTTGCTAAAGGATCAATTCTAGCTTTTGACCGGATCAACCAAGCAAACAATGATTCGAATACTATAATAAAAAGAGGTACGGGTATGAGGTCCTAATGCTTACAACCATGTGTTTGTGTTGGGAGTAGATATGATCTTAATTTGTGCGTTGGAAGTCACCCGTCGAGATGTGCTTGTTACGAACCGAAGTGGAGGATGTGTCTAAATAACAATTTGACTGGCATGCTTGTTGCATCAAGAATCAGTTGTCCTACCGCAGGCCCTATCCATTGCACGGAGTTGCCTCGATAATTAAGATTATAAATAATCATACAAGAGCTTTGGACGTTTAACGACTACATGAATCCCCAAGAATTGGATCCGTGTTACTGTACTAAACCCTTCTGTCACTGGTGTTCAGAATAACACTTCACATTCTCCCTGCACTTAGCCTCACAGTTACTCGAACTCCATGATCCTGGGTTCCTACAGGGATGAAGATCGCGGATAAGACAAGATACATCTACAGAACAATTTTATGTCACAGATACGAGATGTCAATTCAAAGCCCTTCCATTGATCCCCACAAAAAATACAGAGGGTTGCAAGTCCTATGCCTCAACCCATACCTTACCGAACTACTCACACACGAAGATCAAACCGCAAGAAGAAAACATTGCAGAACACATCTTGAAGATTGATTGATTGCAAATATGTCTTACAGTGGTTGCCTTGTGCGATGCATGATTACAAGTATGAACTAGAGGGAGATGGACTATGGTGGTGATGGGGGCTACGGAGATGGAAAGGGTGGCGACTAGGGTCTGTGACAAAGGATGAAGATGCTTATGTTCTGACTTCGCTCGACAACCTTCTATCACATTTTAGCGTGGCCCCCTTTATAAAAGTTGTTCAGGTAGACGAGCTGGCTCAGAATCCATGCCATACAGACGGTCATACAGGTGCAAGCGCCTGTATGGAATGCCATCTTTTGGTCGACGCTGGTGCGCCTCCTGGTGATTGCATCTTTCTTCATTTCCACTCCTTTCCATGTTCTCACGTGATTTCTTCCCTTTTTAGCCAATTTCCCGTGGAAACACATCAAAGAGAGAATTTATGGAATCCTTTGTATTCATTAGTCATTAGTAGCCATATTGGAGTGAATATCTCGGTTTAAATGAAATATCTCGGTTTAAACTAAGGGTGAATGAGTATAAAAATATCAGTTGTCAACTCCCCCCAAGCTTAAATTCATCCTCGAGCAACATAGAGAGAAATCCAAATCATAAGGAACTCAGTTTTTTAAACCGAAATAACAAGAAGGTTTTGGTTCACTTACGATCAGTACGCCTAGATAGCCCTCCGCTTCTTGACCTGAAAACTTAGTATAGTTGTAGAGGTTGCATGGTTATTCTACAAGTGGTAGTGAAGCAAAGATAATCAAAACAAAGTTTTTGATCTACTAGATAAAACAACTTTGCAACACTCAATTCTATTTATTCTATACAACACTTGCTTGCCGAGAATGCATGAAAGAGTTTTTCTTTGATAGAGCTATAAAAACATAAGTTAGGGAGTGAAAGGCATGTAGAAAAACATGATGCTTTAGTGCTCATAAACATACCCACAATTATCTCATCTTGAAGGCTCTTAAGCACTTTATTTCAATTATTGTTTGCTGAAATTTTGGTTGTCACGCGAATGGATTATGCCAAATAAGTGATCATGCATAGAGTTTCACTGTGGCTTACATTTTGAGAACTATGGACCTCTGATATATGTCTCTTTCAAGCTCTTTTGATCAGTCATCTTTATTTATCACATACACACCAATTCAAGAGAAAACCGAATAATATGCATTTGTAGTGTTGTCACTGTTGGTGTCAAAACCGGCCGATCTTGGGTAGGGGGTCCCGAACTGTGCGTCTGAGGATCGAAGGTAACAAGGGACACAGGGAACAAGATGTTTACCCAGGTTCGGGCCCTCTTAATGGAGGTAAAACCCTATGTCCTGCTTGATTTTATTTGATGAGTATAGGGGTTACAAGAGTCGATCTACCTCGACACCATAATGGTTAAACCCTAGATGTCTAGCCCATATGAATTCTGATAGCCTCTACGGACAAACCCCTCCAGTTTATATACTCACCGGAGGGGCCTAGGGTTGTACAGAGCCGGCTGAAGGAAATATGCCCTAGAGGCAATAATAAAGTATTATATATTTCCTTATATCATGATAAATGTTTATTATTCATGCTAGAATTGTATTAACCGGAAACATAATACATGTTTGAATACATAGACAAACAGAGTGTCACTAGTATGCCTCTACTTGACTAGCTCGTTAATCAAAGATGGTTATGTTTCCTAGCCATAGACATGAGTTGTCATTTGATTAACGGGATCACCTCATTAGGAGAATGACATGATTGACATGACCCATTACGTTAGCTTAGCACCCGATCGTTTAGTATGTTGCTATTGCTTTCTTCATAACTTATACATGTTCCTATGACTATGAGATTATGCAACTCCCGTTTACCGGAGGAACACTTTGTGTGCTACCAAACGTCACAACGTAAATGGGTGATTATAAAGGTGCTCTACAGGTGTCTCCAAAGGTACTTGTTGGGTTGGCGTATTTCGAGATTAGGATTTGTCACTCCGATTGTCGGAGAGGTATCTCTGGGCCCACTCGGTAATGCACATCACTATAAGCCTTGCAAGCATTGTGACTAATGAGTTAGTTGTGGGATGATGTATTACGGAACGAGTAAAGAGAATTGCCAGTAACGAGATTGAACTAGGTATCGAGATACCGACGATCGAATCTCGGGCAAGTAACATACCGATGACAAAGGGAACAACGTATGTTGTTATGCGGTCTGACCGATAAAGATCTTCGTAGAATATGTGGGAGCCAATATGGGCATCTAGGTCCCGCTATTGGTTATTGACCGGAAAGGTGTCTCGGTCATGTCTACATAGTTCTCGAACCCAAAGGGTCCGCACGCTTAAAGTTACGATGACAGTTATATTATGAGTTTATATGTTTTGATGTACCGAAGGTTGTTCGGAGTCCCGGATGTGATCACGGACATGACGAGGAGTCTCGAAATGGTCGAGACATAAAGATTGATATATTGGACGACTATATTCGGACACCGGAAGTGTTCCGGAGAAGTTTCGGATTAAACCGGAGTGCCGGAGGGTTACCGGAACCCCCCGGGGAAGTATTGGGCCTTAGTGGGCCTTGAGGGGAGAGAGAGGGCAGCAGCCAGGAGGTGGCGCGCCCCCTCCCAGGAGGAGTCCTAGTTGGACTAGGAGATGGGGGCGCAGCCCCCTCTCCCTCTCCCTCTCCCTCTCTTTCCTTCCCCCCCTTCTTTTCCTAGTAGGACTAGGAAAGGGGAGTCCTACTCCTACTAGGAGGAGGACTCCCCCTCTCTCCTTGGCGCGCCTAGGGCAGTCGACCTCCCCCTTGCTCCTTTATATACGGGGGCAGGGGGGCACCTCTAGACACACTTGATATACGATATTTTAGCCGTGTGCGGTGCCCCCCTCCACCATATTACACCTCGATAATACCGTTGCGGAGCTTAGGCGAAGCCCTGCGTCGGTGGAACATCATCATCGTCACCACGCCGTCGTGCTGACGAAACTCTCCCTCAACACTCGGCTGGATCGGAGTTCGAGGGACGTCATCGAGCTGAACGTGTGTAGAACTTGGAGGTGCCGCACGTTCGGTACTTGATCGGTCGGATCGTGAAGACGTACGACTACATCAACCGCGTTGTGATAACGCTTCCGCTGTCGGTCTACGAGGGTACGTGGACAACACTCTCCCCTCTCGTTGCTATGCATCACCATGATCTTGCGTGTGCGTAGGAAATTTTTTGAAATTACTACGTTCCCCAACAGTGGCATCCGAGCCTGGTTTTATGCGTTGATGCTATGCACGAGTAGAACACAAGTGAGTTGTGGGCGATATAAGTCATACTGCTTACCAGCATGTCATACTTTGGTTCAGCGGTATTGTGAGATGAAGCGGCCCGGACCGACATTACGCGTACGCTTACGCGAGACTGGTTTCACCGTTCGGAGCACTCGTTGCTTAAAGGTGACTGGCGGGTGTCTGTCTCTCTCACTTTAGTTGAACCGAGTGTGGCTACGCCCGGTCCTTGCGAAGGTTAAAACAGCACCAACTTGACAAACTATCGTTGTGGTTTTGATGCGTAGGTAAGAACGGTTCTTGCTAAGCCCGTAGCAGCCACGTAAAACTTGCAACAACAAAGTAGAGGACGTCTAACTTGTTTTTGCAGGGCATGTTGTGATGTGATATGGTCAAGACATGATGTGATATAATTTGTTGTATGAGATGATCATGTTTTGTAACCGAGTTATCGGCAACTGGCAGGAGCCATATGGTTGTCGCTTTATTGTATGAGATGCAATCACCATGTAATAGTTTTACTTTATCACTAAGCAGTAGCGATAGTCGTAAAAGCAATTAGTTGGCGAGACGACAACGATACTACGATGGAGATCAAGGTGTCGCGCCGGTGACGATGGTGATCATGACGGTGCTTCGGAGATGGAGATCACAAGCACGGTGCTTCGGAGATGGAGATCACAAGCACAAGATGATGATGGCCATATCATATCACTTATATTGATTGCATGTGATGTTAATCCTTTATGCATCTTATCTTGCTTTGATTGACGGTAGCATTATAAGATGATCTCTCACTAAAATTTCAAGATAAAAGTGTTCTCCCTGAGTATGCACCGTTGCGAAAGTTCTTCGTGCTGAGACACCACGTGATGATCGGGTGTGATAGGCTCTACGTTCAAATACAACGGGTGCAAAACAGTTGCACACGCGGAATACTCAGGTTAAACTTGACGAGCCTAGCATATGCAGATATGGCCTCGGAACACAGAGACCGAAAGGTCGAGCGTGAATCATATAGTAGATATGATCAACATAGTGATGTTCACCATTGAAACTACTCCATCTCACGTGATGATCGGACATGGTTTAGTTGATTTGGATCACGTAATCACTTAGATGATTAGAGGGATATCTATCTAAGTGGGAGTTCTTAAGTAATATGATTAATTGAACTTAAATTTATCATGAACTTAGTACCTGATAGTATCTTGCTTGTCTATGTTAATTGTAGATAAATGGCCCGTGTTGTTGTTCCGTTGAATTTTAATGCGTTCCTTGAGAAAGCTAAGTTGAAAGATGATGGTAGCAATTACACGGACTGGGTCCGTAACTTGAGGATTATCCTCATTTCTGCACAGAAGAATTACGTCCTGGAAGCACCGCTAGGTGCCAGGCCTCCTGCAAGAGCTACGCCAGAAGTTATGAACGTCTGGCAGAGCAAAGCTGATGACTACTCAATAGTTCAGTGTGCCATGCTTTACGGCTTAGAACCGGGTCTTCAACGACGTTTTGAACGTCATGGAGCATATGAGATGTTCCAGGAGTTGAAGTTAATATTTCAAGCAAATGCCCGGATTGAGAGATATGAAGTCTCCAATAAGTTCTATAGCTGCAAGATGGAAGAGAATAGTTCTGTCAGTGAGCATATACTCAGAATGTCTGGGTATAATAATCACTTGATTCAACTGGGAGTTCAACTTCCGGATGATTGCGTCATTGACAGAATTCTTCAATCACTGCCACCAAGCTACAAGAGCTTCGTGATGAACTATAACATGCAAGGGATGGATAAGACAATTTCCCGAGCTCTTCGCAATGCTAAAGGCAGCGGAGGTAGAAATCAAAAAGGAGCATCAAGTGTTGATGGTCAGTAAAACCACTAGTTTCAAGAAAAAGGGCAAAGGGAAGAAGAAAGGGAACTTCAAGAAGAACAGCAAGCAAGTTGCTGTTCAGGAGAAGAAATCCAAGTCTGGACCTAAGCCTGAAACTGAGTGCTTCTACTGTAAGCAGACTGGTCACTGGAAGCGGAACTGCCCCAAGTATTTGGCGGATAAGAAGGATGGCAAGGTTAACAAAGGTATATGTGATATACATGTTATTGATGTGTACCTTACTAATACTCGCAGTAGCACCTGGGTATTTGATACTGGTTCTGTTGCTAATATTTGCAACTCGAAACAGGGGCTACGGATTAAGCGAAGATTGGCTAAGGATGAGGTGACGATGCGCGTGGGAAATGGTTCCAAAGTCGATGTGATCGCCGTCGGCACGCTACCTCTACATCTACCTTCGGGATTAGTTTTAGACCTAAATAATTGTTATTTGGTGCCAGCGTTGAGCATGAACATTATATCTGGATCTTGTTTAATGCGAGACGGTTATTCATTTAAATCAGAGAATAATGGTTGTTCTATTTATATGAATAATATCTTTTATGGTCATGCACCCTTGAAGAGTGGTCTATTTTTAATGAATCTTGATAGTAGTGATACACATATTCATAATGTCGAAGCCAAAAGATGCAGAGTTGATAATGACAGTGCAACTTATTTGTGGCACTGCCGTTTAGGTCATATCGGTGTAAAGCGCATGAAGAAACTCCATACTGATGGAATTTTGGAATCACTTGATTTTGAATCACTTGGTACTTGCGAACCGTGCCTTATGGGCAAGATGACCAAAACACCGTTCTCCGGAACTATGGAGAGAGCAACAGATTTGTTGGAAATCATACATACAGATGTATGTGGTCCGATGAATATTGAGGCTCGTGGCGGATATCGTTATTTTCTCACCTTCACAGATGATTTGAGCAGATATGGGTATATCTACTTAATGAAACATAAGTCTGAAACATTTGAAAAGTTCAAAGAATTTCAGAGTGAAGTTGAAAATCATCGTAACAAGATAATAAAATTCCTACGATCTGATCGTGGAGGAGAATATTTGAGTTACGAGTTTGGCCTACATTTGAAACAATGCGGAATAGTTTCGCAACTCACGCCACCCGGAACACCACAGCGTAATGGTGTGTCCGAACGTCGTAATCGTACTTTATTAGATATGGTGCGATCTATGATGTCTCTTACTGATTTACCGCTATCGTTTTGGGGTTATGCTTTAGAGACGGCTGCATTCACTCTAAATAGGACACCATCGAAATCTGTTGAGACGACGCCTTTTGAACTATGGTTTGGCAAGAAACCAAAGTTGTCGTATCTTAAAGTTTGGGGTTGCGATGCTTATGTGAAGAAACTTCAACCTGATAAGCTCGAACCTAAATCGGAGAAATGTGTCTTCATAGGATACCCAAAGGAGACTGTTGGGTACACCTTCTATCACAGATCCGAAGGCAAGATATTCGTTGCTAAGAATGGATCCTTTCTAGAGAAGGACTTTCTCTCGAAAGATGTGAGTGGGAGGAAAGTAGAACTTGATGAGGTAACTGTACCTGCTCCCTTATTGGAAAGTAGATCATCGCAGAAATCAGTTTCTGCGACACCTACACCAATTAGTGAGGAAGTTAATGATAATGATCATGAAACTTCAGATCAAGTTATTACTGAACCTCGTAGGTCAACTAGATCAAGATCCGCACTAGAGTGGTACGACAATCCTGTTCTGGAGGTCATGTTACTAGACCATGATGAACCTACAAACTATGAAGAAGCGATGGTGAGCCCAGATTCCGCAAAATGGCTTGAAGCCATGAAATCCGAGATGGGATCCATGTATGAGAACAAAGTATGGACTTTGGTTGACTTGCCCGATGGTCGGCAAGCCATTGAAAATAAATGGATCTTCAAGAAGAAGACTGACGCTGATGGTAATGTTACTGTCTATAAAGCTCGACTTGTTGCGAAAGGTTTTTGACAAGTTCAAGGGATTGACTACGATGAGACCTTCTCACCCGTAGCGATGCTTCAGTCTGTCCGAATCATGTTAGCAATTGCCGCATTTTATGATTATGAAATTTGGCAAATGGATGTCAAAACTGCATTCCTGAATGGATTTCTGGAAGAAGAGTTGTATATAATGCAACCGGAAGGTTTTGTCGATCCAAAGGAAGCTAACAAAGTGTGCAAGCTCTAGCGATCCATTTATGGACTGGTGCAAGCCTCTCGGAGTTGGAATAAACGCTTTGATAGTGTGATCAAAGCATTTGGTTTTATACAGACTTTTGGAGAAGCCTGTATTTACAAGAAAGTGAGTGGGAGCTCGATAGCATTTCTGATATTATATGTGGATGACATATTACTGATT
The DNA here is from genome assembly GCF_018294505.1 of Triticum aestivum. NCBI lineage: Eukaryota > Viridiplantae > Streptophyta > Magnoliopsida > Poales > Poaceae > Triticum > Triticum aestivum. Next base: position 326,114,076 of record NC_057799.1, read on the forward strand.
GGAAATGATATAGAATTTCTGGATAGCATAAAGGGATACTTGAATAAGAGTTTTTCAATGAAAGACCTCGGTGAAGCTGCATATATATTAGGCATTAAGATCTATAGAGATAGATCAAGACGCTTAATTGGACTTTCACAAAGCACATACCTTGACAAAGTTTTGAAGAAGTTCAAAATGGATCAAGCAAAGAAGGGTTCTTGCCTGTACTACAAGGTGTGAGATTGAGTAAGACTCAATGCCCGACCACTGCAGAAGATAGAGAGAAGATGAAAGATGTTCCCTATGCTTCAGCCATAGGCTCTATCATGTATGCAATGCTGTGTACCAGACCTGATGTGTCCCTTGCTATAAGTTTAGCAGGGAGGTACCAAAGTAATCCAGGAGTGGATCACTGGACAGCGGTCAAGAACATCCTGAAATACCTGAAAAGGACTAAGGATATGTTTCTCGTTTATGGAGGTAGAAAGAGCTCATCGTAAGGGGTTACGTCGATGCAAGCTTTGACACTGATCTGGACGATTCGAAATCGCAAACCGGATACGTATTTACATTGAACGGTGGAGCTGTCAGTTGGTGCAGTTCTAAGCAAAGTGTCGTGGCGGGATCTACGTGTGAAGCGGAATACATAGCTGCTTCGGAAGCAGCAAATGAAGGAGTCTGGATGAAGGAGTTCATATCCGATCTAGGTGTCATACCTAGTACATCGGGACCAATGAAAATCTTTTGTGACAATACTGGTGCAATTGCCTTAGCAAAGGAATCCAGATTTCACAAGAGAACCAAGCACATCAGAAGACGCTTCAATTCCATCCGGGATTTAGTCCAGGTGGGAGACATAGAAATTTGCAAGATACATACGGATCTGAATGTTGCAGACCCGTTGACTAAGCCTCTTCCACGAGCAAAACATGATCAGCACCAAGACTCCATGGGTGTAAGAATCATTACTATGTAATATAGATTATTGACTCTAGTGCAAGTGGGAGACTGAAGGAAATATGCCCTAGAGGCAATAATAAAGTATTATATATTTCCTTATATCATGATAAATGTTTATTATTCATGCTAGAATTGTATTAACCGGAAACATAATACATGTGTGAATACATAGACAAACAGAGTGTCACTAGTATGCCTCTACTTGACTAGCTCGTTAATCAAAGATGGTTATGTTTCCTAGCCATAGACATGAGTTGTCATTTGGTTAACGGGATCACCTCATTAGGAGAATGACATGATTGACATGACCCATTACGTTAGCTTAGCACCCGATCGTTTAGTATGTTGCTATTGCTTTTTTCATGACTTATACATGTTCCTATGACTATGAGATTATGCAACTCCCGTTTACCGGAGGACCACTTTGTGTGCTACCAAACGTCACAACGTAAATGGGTGATTATAAAGGTGCTCTACAGGTGTCTCCAAAGGTACTTGTTGGGTTGGCGTATTTCGAGATTAGGATTTGTCACTCCGATTGTCGGAGAGGTATCTCTGGGCCCACTCGGTAATGCACATCACTATAAGCCTTGCAAGCATTGTGACTAATGAGTTAGTGCGGGATGATGTATTACGTAACGAGTAAAGAGACTTGCCAGTAACGAGATTGAACTAGGTATCGAGATACCGACGATCGAATCTCGGGCAAGTAACATACTGATGACAAAGGGAACAACGTATGTTGTTATGCGGTCTGACCGATAAAGATCTTCGTAGAATATGTGGGAGCCAATATGGGCATCCAGGTCCCTCTATTGGTTATTGACCGGAAAGGTGTCTCGGTCATGTCTACATAGTTCTCGAACCCAAAGGGTCCGCACGCTTAAAGTTACGATGACAGTTATATTATGAGTTTATATGTTTTGATGTACCGAAGGTTGTTCGGAGTCCCGGATGTGATCATGGACATGACGAGGAGTCTCGAAATGGTCGAGACATAAAGATTGATATATTGGACGACTATATTCGGACACCGGAAGTGTTCCGGCGAAGTTTCGGATTAAACCGGAGTGCCGGAGGGTTACCGGAACCCCCCGGGGAAGTATTGGGCCTTAGTGGGCCTTGAGGGGAGAGAGAGGGCAGCAGCCAGGAGGTGGCGCGCCCCCTCCCAGGAGGAGTCCTAGTTGGACTAGGAGAGGGGGGCGCAGCCCCCTTTCCCTCTCCCTCTCCCTCTCTTTCCTTCCCCCCTTCTTTTCCTAGTAGGACTAGGAAAGGGGAGTCCTACTCCTACTAGGAGGAGGACTCCCCCTCTCTCCTTGGCGCGCCTAGGGCAGCCGGCCTCCCCCTTGCTCCTTTATATACGGGGGCAGGGGGGCACCTCGAGACACACTTGATATACGATATTTTAGCCGTGTGCGGTGCCCCCCTCCACCATATTACACCTCGATAATACCGTTGCGGAGCTTAGGCGAAGCCCTGCGTCGGTGGAACATCATCATCGTCACCACGCCGTCGTGCTGATGAAACTCTCCCTCAACACTCGGCTGGATCGGACTTCGAGGGACGTCATCGATCTGAACGTGTGTAGAACTTGGAGGTGTCGTACGTTCGGTACTTGATCGGTCGGATCGTGAAGACGTACGACTACATCAACCGCGTTGTGATAACGCTTCCGCTGTCGGTCTACGAGGGTACGTGGACAACACTCTCCCCTCTCGTTGCTACGCATCACCATGATCTTGCGTGTGCGTAGGAATTTTTTTGAAATTACTATGTTCCCCAACACCGGCTTGCAGAAGAAGGAAATTACATATCCGGACGCCAATCTTGCCATCCACGCATAGGAGAGTCCTATCCGGACACGGGGGAAGGTCTTCTACCTTGTATCTTTACGGCCCATTAGTCCGGCCCATATCACACAGCCCGGACACCCGAGGACCCCCTAATCCAGGACTCCCTCAGTAGCCCCTGAACCAGTCCTCAATGACGATATGTTCGGCACGCAGATTGTCTTTGACATTGTAAGGCGGGTTCCTCCTCCCGAATACTTCAAAGTAATCTTCTGAACAAAAGAACCGTATCTGGCTCTGCATGATAGTCACAACCCTCAACCACGAAGGCAAAATATTTAATCAAGATAATGTCTGTCCACTGACAACTTTTCGGCGAAACGTCACGTCGGGCCCCTTTAATATTTTGAACCGTTTTTTCACCTCCCGCTTCGCGTTTTGAGGCGCAGCCTCTATTGACATGTCCTGTCAAAATAGAGATCGTGTCCGCTTATCACGGGATCCTCATCAATTTGGGTTTAGGTAATCCAATCGTGCCCTTCGCACGACCCCTTCGGAATAGGCGAGTTTTAAGGCTCGAGGGGGGTGCTTGATATTTGTTGCCTATATAAGCGGATAAAGATCCCTCCTTTCTCCCCATGCCTTCTTCCTTCTCCTGTTTTCCCATCCTCAAGCTCCACTGCCCAAGCTTCAATCTTTCCCACCGCCACCAACCTCTCCAGCCATGTCTGGATCCGGTTCAAAGGGTAAGTGGGAGGCCTCCTCTGTCACGGAGAAGGATGTCAAGGAGCTCCGGGAGGCGGGATATTTGTCGGCGGACATCGCACACAGGCTCCCTGCCAAGGAGCAAGTCATCTCCACTCTGAAGCCCGGCGAAAGGGTTGTGTTCATCCCTCACTTCCTCTGTGGGCTAGGGTTTCCCCTCCACCCCTTTGCCTGTGGCCTCATGTTCTACTATGGGGTAGATTTCCATGATCTAGCCGCAATTCCTGCACATCTCGGCGTTCATCATCGTGTGTGAGGCGCTACTCCGTATCCCCCCACACTTCGGCCTATGGCTAGAAGTCTTCAATGTGAAGCCGAAGGTGGTCGACGGGCAGCATGTGGACTGCGGCGGCGCCATGGTGAGCAAGCTCCCCAACAGCACTTGGCCTAAAGGGGCCTTTGTGGAGACTGTCAAGGTGTGGCAACAGGAGTGGTTCTACATCACCGAACCCCGCAACGCCAAGTGCGCGGCCACTCCTAAGTTCAGATCTAGGCCCCCGATGCGGCTCGCATCGTGGACCAACAAGGGTCTGGACTGGGGATCAACTGCGGAAGTGTTGACGCTGCAAAAGCTCATCACAAACATGATAGGCAAGAACACCAGTCTCACTAACATGATTCAGGTGATGCTCTTCCGCCGGATCCTCCCCTGCCAACTCCAGCCCCTGCACATGTGGGAGTTCAATCCGGAAGGTCCGCGGACCCTGCAGCACTTCTTCGGCACAAGCACGAAGAGATCTGGAAGCTGCTCTTCAAGGCCCAAAAAACGTGGCCGAAGAAGACCGAAGACATTGGCCTCGATAGCAAGAATCTGGCCACACCGGTAAGCGTAACTTTCCTGAACATATATTCCATCAATAAATTGTTTAAACATGATGAGTTTTCTGTCTCTTGTACAGGGATGGACAGCAGTGGCGGAGCGGATCAAGTGTCCGGCACCACTGCCTGAACATCCGGCCACACCCCAGCTGACGAAGATGCTGGTTCCACACCTTAAAGTGGTGATTTGTTTTCTTATACTAACGGAGCTCATGAGATTTTCTGTTGAGTTTTGTGTTGTGAAGTTTTCAAGTTTTTGGTAAAGATTTGATGGATTATGGAAAAAGGAGTGGCAAGAGCCTAAGCTTGGGGATGCCCAAGGCACCCCAAGGTAAAATTCAAGGACAACCAGAAGCCTAAGCTTGGGGATGCCCCTGAAGGCATCCCCTCTTTCGTCTTCGTCCATCGGTAACTTTACTTGAGGCTATATTTTTATTCACCACATGATATGTGTTTTGCTTGGAGCGTCTTGTATGATTTGAGTCTTTGCTTTTTAGTTTACCACAATCATCCTTGTTGTACACACCTTTTGGGAGAGACACACATGAATCGGAATTTATTATAATACTCTATGTGCTTCGCTTATATCTTTTGAGCTAGATAATTTTGCTCTAGTGCTTCACTTATATCTTTTAGAGCACGGTGGTGGTTTTATTTTATAGAAATTATTGATCTCTCATGCTTCACTTATATTATTTTGAGAGTCCTTTAGAACAGCATGGTAATTTGCTTTGGCTATAAAACTAGTCCTAATATGATAGGCATCCAAGATGGGTATAATAAAAACTTTCATAAAAAGTGCATTGAATTCTATGAGAAGTTTGAAAATTGATGATTGTTTTGAGATATGAAGATGATAATATTAGAGTCATGCTAGTTGAGTAGTTGCGAGTTTGATAAATACTTGTGTTGAAGTTTGCAAGTCCCGTAGCATGCACGTATGGTAACCGTTGTGTGACAAATTTGAAACATGAGGTGTTGTTTGATTGTCATCCTTATGAGTGGCGGTCAGGGACGAGCGATGGTATTTTCCTACCAATTCCCCCTAGGAGCATGCGCGTAATGCTTCGTTTTTGATGACTTGTAGATTTTTGCAATAAGTATGTGAGTTCTTTATGACTAATGTTGAGTCCATGGATTATACGCACTCTCACCTTTCCATCATTGCTAGCCTCTTCAGTACGGTGCATTGCCCTTTCTCACCTTGAGAGTTGGTGCAAACTTTGTCAGTGCATCCAAACCCCGTGATATGATATGATCTATCACACATAAACCTCCTTATATCATCCTCAAAACAGCCACCATACCTACCTATTATGGCATTTCCATAGCCATTCCGAGATATATTGCCATGCAACTTTCCACCGTTTCATTTATTATGACACGCTTCATCATTGTCATATTGCTTTGCATGATCATGTAGTTGACATCGTATTTGTGGCAAAGCCACCATGCATAATTTATCATACATGTTACTCTTAATTCATTGCTCATCCCGGTACACGGCTGGAGGCACTCATATAGAGTCATATTTTGTTCTAGTATCGAGGTTTAATCATTGAGTTGTAAATAAATAGAAGTGTGATGATCATCATTAATAGAGCGTTGTCCCAAATAAAAAAACAAAGGCTAAAAAAAGAAAGGCCCAAAAAAAGGGAAAAGAAATAAAAGGGACAATGCTACTATCCTTTTTTCCACACTTGTGCTTCAAAGTAGCACCATGATCTTTATGATAGAGAGTCTCTTGTTTTGTCACTTTCATATACTAGTGGGAATTTTTTATTATAGAACTTGGCTTGTATATTCTAACAATGGGCTTCCTCAAATGCCCTAGGTCTTTGTGAGCAAGCAAGTTGGATGCACACACACTTAGTTTCTTTTGTTGAGCTTTCATACATTTATAGCTCTACTACATCCGTTGCAGGGCAATCCCTACTCCTTGCATTGACATCAATTGATGGGCATCTCCCTAGCCCGTTGGTTAGCCGTGTCAATGTGAGACTTTCTCCTTTTTTGTCTTCTCCACACAACCCCCATCATTATACTCTATTCCACCCATAGTGCTATGTCCATGGCTCACGCTCATGTATTGCGTGAAAGTTGAAAAAAGTTTGAGATTACTAAAATATGAAACAATTGCTTGGCTTGTCATCGGGGTTGTGCATGATGAGAGCATTTTTGTGTGACGAAAATGAAGCATAGCCAAACTATATGATTTTTGTAGGGATAAGCTTTCTTTGGCCATGTTATTTTGAGAAGACAAATTGCTTAGTTAGTATGCTTGAAGTATTATTATTTTTATGTCAATATTAAACTTTTGTCTTGAATCTTTCGGATCTGAACATTCATGCCACAATAAAGAGAATTACTTAGAAAATTATGTTAGGTAGCATTCTACATCAAAAATTCTGTTTTTATCATTTACCTACTCGAGGACGAGCAGGAATTAAGCTTGGGATGCTTGATACGTCTCCAACGTATCTATAATTTTTATTGTTCCATGCTATTATATTATCTGTTTTGGATGTTTAATGGGCTTTATTAAGCACTTTTATATTATTTTTGGGACTAACCTACTAACCAAAGGCCCAGTGCAAATTGCTGTTTTTTTGCCTATTTCAGTGTTTTGCAGAAAAGGAATATCAAACGGAATCCAAACGGAATGAAACCTTTGGGAGAGTTATTTTTGGAACAAACACAATCCAGGAGACTTGGAGTGGACGTCAAGGAAGCAACGAGGCTGCCACAAGGCAGGGAGGCGCGCCCAAGGGGGGTAGGCGCGCCCCCCACCCTCGTGGGCCCCTCGTGGCTCCACCGACCTACTTCTTTCGCCTATATATACTCATATACCCCGAAAACATCCGAGAGCACCACAAAACCCTATTTCCACCGCCGCAACCTTCTGTACCCGTGAGATCCCAACTTGGGGCCTTTTCCGGCGCACCGCCGGAGGGGGAATCGATCACGGAGGGCTTCTACATCAACCCCATAGCCTCTCCGATGATGTGTGAGTAGTTTACCACAGACCTTCGGGTCCATAGTTATTAGCTAGATGGCTTCTTCTCTCTCTTTGGATCTCAATACAAAGTTCTCCTCGATTCTCTTGGAGATCTATTCGATGTAATTCTTTTTGCGGTGTGTTTGGAGATCCGATGAATTGTGGGTTTATGATCAAGATTATCTATGAACAATATTTGGTTCTTCTCTGAATTCTTATATGTATGATTTGATATCTTTGTAAGTCTCTTCGAATTATCAGTTTGGTTTGGCCTACTAGATTGACCTTTCTTGCAATGGGAGAAGTGCTTAGCTTTGGGTTCAATCTTGTAGTGTCCTTTCCCAGTGACAGCAGGGGCAGCAAGGCACGTATTGTATTGTTGCCATCGAGGATAAAAAGATGGGGTTTATATCATATTGCTTGAGTTTATCCCTCTACATCATGTCATCTTGCCTAATGTGTTACTCTGTTCTTATGAACTTAATACTCTAGATGAATGCTGGATAGAGGTCGATGTGTGGAGTAATAGTAGTAGATGCAGAATCATTTCGGTCTACTTGTCGCGGACGTGATGCCTATATACATGATCATGCCTAGATATTCTCATAACTATGCCCTTTTCTATCAATTGCTCGACAGTAATTTGTTCACCCATCGTAGATTATGCTATCTTGAGAGAAGCCACTAGTGAAACCTATGGCCCCCGGGTCTATCTTCCATCATATTATTTTCCTATCAATTTATTATTTCTACCGCCATTTATTTTCCAATCTTTACTTTCCAATCTATATCATAAAAACACCAAAAATATTGATCTTATTATCTCTATCAGATCTCACTTTTGCAAGTGGCCGTGAAGGGATTGACAACCCCTTTATCGCGTTGCAAGGTTCTTATTTGTTTGTGCAAGTACAAGGCGACTTGCGTGTAACCTCCTACTGGATTGATACCTTGGTTCTCAAAAACTGAGGGAAATACATACGCTACTTTGCTGCATCACCCTTTCCTCTTCAAGGGAAAACCAACGCATGCTCAAGAGGTAGCAGCATCCAAGAGGGGGAAGATGACCCTCTCGGATGGTTCGGATTCAAATGCCGAACCCATCCCCAAGAGGCTTCCCAGGGCAAAGCCCCTGGCCGCATCGTACGTATCAAATGATACATTACAAGTATTCGGTCCTTTATGTTTTTAATATAACATATTATATTGTATGTGTTTTAGCCCTGCTCGCGACGTCCCCAATCCGTCGCTATCTGAGGGGAGTTCTCTGGCACCAGAGATGGCAGAGAGCGAGACGCCTCCGCGAGCCTCTCCGCCAACCATCGCGGATGACACCAAGGTGTTGTCCCGAAGGGCTTCTCCAGGCCGCGAAGGAGTGAGCGGGGCTGCCGAGACGGCGCCCGAGGGTGATGCCTCGGTTGCCGAAAACATGGGGGGCGCGACCCCCATGGCGACCGACGGCGGGGGTCCTGACCAGTCTGGCCCCCAGCCGAACATTATTCCGGAGACCAATGTGGCTCCGGAATCAGGCGAGCAGCCCCCTTTGAAGGGGGAGCATCAGCCCCGGCGGCGGCCTCCACTAATCCGGAGGCGCCGAATACTCTAGTGGAAGCACTACGACGTGCTTCCATCGTGGAGGAACACCGCACTCTGATGGGTGTGGTGGTAGAGAAGGTTCAGTCCATCAAGAGCGGGCTGAACGAAGCCGTCAACAGCCTGCTAACAGGCTTCGAGGTATGCGACGTAATGCTCTAGACGCTTTTCATATGAAGGAAATATACCTGTATATAGATAGTAGCCCCTAAGACTCTGTTCGGTTTTGAAAAAATGCGAACAGAGGATCACATAGTATTCGGAAGAGGTGACGTACTTTTCTATTTTATAACAGGCTTCCCTGTTGGCGGAAACCGCCCAGGCCGCTGAGGTTTCCAAACTCAATCAGAAACTGAAGCTGGCTGATGATGAGATCGACCGCATTAACAAGCGGTTCGATGAGGCGCAAGGTATGCGTGTACTTTAAAAGAGTTTGATCATATATCTGAAGTGATATGCAAACTCAGAGTATGACTGATGTACCGCTATGTTTATGAATGCAGGTAGTGCGGCCGAGGTCGAGACCCTCAAGAGCGCCCTTGCACAGGCCAAGGAGGAGGCGAGGGCAAATAAAGCAGCCGCTGATAAAGCGGCTGCGGACCTGAAAACCGAACAGGTCGCCCGCCGCCAACACGAGGAGAGGGTGGCCGAGGTGCAGCAAGAGTTCAATGACGCCATCGGCAAGTGCGAGACTTTGGAGGAGAAGAGTACGACCCAAGCGGCCAACCTCGACAAAGCCCTCCAAGAGGCCAAAGAGGCGCGGACCGAGTCCCGGAGTGCTCGGGAGGAGATACGGCAGGCCGAACAGATAGCGGCTGGTAAGCCCTTTCTCTTGCAGAGTATATTTGGGGGTCAGAGATATGCCTTGCTCACTCAACTATGGAGTTCTCCAGACGCCTTTGCGGATCTTCCGAGGAGTGTCGCCGACGTTGCACAGTTCTTCCAAGCCCGGGAGGGGAGCTCAACGGAGAAGCTCTTCTGGTCACAGTTCCTAGCGCCGGAACACCCGGTGTTGTTGAACAACCAGATGAAGCAACTGGCGGGGCTGCATAGGATGTCCGGCTTGGCCATGAAGGACATCATAGTCCGGCTTTGGCCAGCCGAACCCATTCCAAGTAGCTACTTTGTCTTGGTGAGGCGACTCGCCGATGCGCTGCCCCGAGTTGAAGCTGTGAAGCGCTCGGCGTGCATAGAGGGTGCGCGGATGGCCTTTGCCCAGGTCAAGATGCACCGGGCGAAGATGAAGGCCACCATCGTGGCAACCGAAGGCCCGCCCAAAGGCAAGGACCATCGCAAGCCGGAGCGGTACTTTGACGATGTCCTGGCGGGTGCCCGAATAGTAGAGGGCCAATGCTCAAAGGATATCATGTTTGAGTAAATGTATGATGGTCATCCAGACTTTGTTTTATGAACCAAGGCTTGTAATATATTTATGCCTTTATCTGAAATTATATTCCTCCTGTGTGGCCATTTTAATTCTGAAAGTTTGCCAATCGTCGGCTTCAGCTCCCACGTAGATGCTATGGGGGTGTTCGGGATAGCGCGCGATCACACTTGACCCAACGTCTTGGTCCATGAAGGAGGTGTCTACGCAGCGAACCAGGCAATCATACTATGCTGCTTTATTACTTTCACTTAGCCATAGGAGTTTGACGGTGGGGCTAAGTACTAGCCCCTGGTGCGTATGCGGCCAACCGAACTAGGATGCCTTAGGCGCATGACTGGGCGCAGGCCGGTCCTTCGTATAATATAGAGTAAATCGGAAAAGATTTGTAGCAAGTCGCCGAATCGCCAACTAGCTCTCGCCATATCCTGACAGTCAGTTTTCAGCTTTCTCTACTGAGGTGTTTGACCGGACGAACTAGAAACACAATCGGAGTAGTTCTCCCTTTACTACCTTAGCCGAACGAGCGGAACGTAAGGTGGTAATCACAAGAGCCGGGCAACCCAACTATTGACCAAAGACATGGTTCAGAGCTTATGCATATAATGCAATATTCGGGTCGCCGAAGTACACTCTAGAAGTGTTCGGACTTATGAAAATATACGTGGCCGAAGAGAGCCCCCGACATTTAAGCCGTACCAAAGTATGTATGGCAATCTGAAGCAAAGAGGAAATACAGATTCTGAAACAAACCAACACCGAACAGGGGTTGGCAAAAAAACTGTTTCCAGTATATTTTGTTTGATACGTCAAAACATGGTATTACAGATAATGCCGTGAACATCAAGGATATTTTACATGCCGAGAATTTGCAAACAAGGGGAAGCTGTATACAGGGCCTAAAAAGGAAAGGTAGTCTTGAAGATCCTATTGACACCCTGCTGCACGTCTGCGCCGCTTTCGCCTTGGTGCAAGATCCTTGGAGAGGACAAATCGACGATCGTTTATGTAAAAGGGGCCTGGGAAAGAGTCCTTGTATGACCGTAAGGTGAGTAGGTTTTAACAAACCTGTAATACGAGGAAAGAAAGAAAAAAAGGAAAAGGAAGAAGTTGAGGTCAAAATAGGGTCGAGCCGCAGTATTGACCCTATATGCATTGTGCCTCCGTTGTTGCCCAAGGTATTTTAAGTGTGTAGTTATGTACACGTGGTACATATGCCGCAGTTAGATGGGGCGATCGACGGAGGCGGAACTGCTAGTCCGCCTCTGGATTCACCGAGCGGTCGTTCTGCAGAGTAGGCCGGACTCTTTTAACAGTCTCCGGGGGCTTGATGGCCAATGAAGTGTTCGGCTTGATGAGGCCGCTCTGTACCTCGGCTGCGAGGGCCGCGGTATGCTCCTCAGTACGGAGGAACCGCTCCATATTTCCATTGACTGTGATAACGCCATGCGGTCCGGGCTTTTTGAGCTTTAAGTAAGCATAGTGTGGGACTGCATTGAAGCGGGCGAAGGCCGTGCGTCCGAGCAGTGTGTGATAACCACTGCGGAAGGGGACAATGTCGAAGATCAAGTATTCACTTTGGAAGTTATCTGGTGAACCGAAGACTACTTCCAATGTTAGTGAACCCGTGCAGCGGGCGTCTACGCCGGGTATCACTCCTTTAAAGGTGGTGTTACTAGGCTTGATTCTTGACGGGTCAATACCCATTTTACGGACAGTGTCTTGATAGATCAGGTTAAGACTGCTGCCGCCATCCATAAGGATTCGAGTGAGATGGAACCCATCAATGATTGGATCGAGGACCAGGGCTGCCGAACCTCCATGACGGATACTGGTCGGGTGGTCCTTGCGATCTAAGGTGATCGGACAAGCCGGCAAGGGTTGAATTTTGGGGTGACTGGCTCTATGGCGTAGACGTCCCTTAATGCACGCTTGCGGTCCCTCTTGGGGATATGAGTGACATATATCATATTCACTGTTTTTACCTCAGGGGGAAATTTCTTCTGTCCCCCTGTGTTCGGTGGACGGGGCTCATCATCGTCCTCGCTTGGCGGCCCTTTCCCCTTGTGTTCGGTATTTAACTTACCGGCCTGTTTGAAGACCCAACAATTTCTGTTGGAATGATTTTCAGGTTTGTCGGAGGTGCCATGAATCTGGCAAGGTCGATCGAGTATTTTGTCCAAATTAGATGGGTCGTCCCTGTTTCCTTTGAATGGCTTCTTCCGCTGACCGGGTTTACCGCCACTGAATCCGGCGTTGACTGATGTATCTTCAGTTTCTTCATTGTTGTTCGGATGCTTGTGTTTCTTACGTCGTGGCCTTCCATTGCCATCCCTGATTTCGGAGGTGCCAGGGTCACTGGTACTGTTGCTTCTACGAGCTAACCAGCTATCTTCTCCTGCGCAGAAGCGGGTCATGAGTGCAGTAAGAGCTGCCATAGACTTCGGCTTCTCCTGGCCGAGGTGTCGGGCAAGCCATTCGTCGCGGACGCTATGTTTAAAGGCTGCTAGGGCTTCGGCGTCCGGACAATCGATGATTTGATTCTTTTTAATTAGGAACCGAGTCGAGAGTTTACGGGCTGACTCTCCGGGTTGCTGGACTATGTGACTAAGGTCATCGGCGTCCGGTGGCCGGACATAAGTACCTTGGAAGTTGTCTCGAAAGGCATCCTCCAAATCTTCCCAGCTGCAAATAGAGTTCTCTGGGAGGCTGTTTAACCAGTGTCGTGCTGGTCCCTTTAGCTTTAGGGGGAGGTATTTGATGGCATGGAGATCATCACCGCGAGCCATGTGAATGTGGAGAAGGAAGTCTTCAATCCATACGACGGGATCTGTCGTTCCATCGTATGCTTCGATGTTTACTTGTTTAAACCCTTCTGGAAACTGGTGTTGCATTACCTCATCGGTAAAGCATAAGGGGTGTGTGGCGCCTCTGTATCGGGCAACGTCACGACAGAGTTCGGATGACATCCATGTTCGGTTTTCAGCCCGAGTGTGGTTATGCTTATCGCGCCAGGCTTGATGTGTTGGGGAACGTAGCATGCAATTTCCAAAATTTTCCTACGATCACGCAAGATCTATCTAGGAGATGCATAGCAATGAGAGGGGGAGAGTGTGTCCATGTACCCTCGTAGACTGAAAGCGGAAGCATTAGATTAACGCGGTTGATGTAGTCGAACGTCTTCACAATCCAACCGATCCAAGTACCGAACGTACGGCACCTCCGTGTTTAGCACACGTTCAGCTCGATGACGTCCCTCGAGCTCTTGATCCAGTAGACGGTCAAGGGAGAGTTCCGTTAGCATGACGGCGTGGCGACGGTGATGGTGATGTGATCCGCGCAGGGCTTGCCTAAGCACTACGACGCTATGACCGGAGGAGTAAACTGTGGAGGGGGGCACCGCACATGGCTAAGAGAACTCTTGGTGTGCCTTTGGGGTGCCCCCCGCCCCCGTATATAAAGGGGGGAGGAGGAGGCCGGCGGCCTAGGAGGGGCGCGCCAAGGGGGGAGTCCTACATGGACATCTAGTCCAAGTAGGATTCGGCCCGCCACATTTTCCTTCCAACGGAGGGGGAAGAGGGAAGGAGAGGAGGGGAAGAGGGAAAGGGGGGCCGCGCCCCCTCCCCTTCCTATTCGGACTCCTCTTGGGGGGGCACCTCCCCTTTGTAGGTCGTCCCCTCTTCTCTCCCATGGCCCATGATTTCGCCCGGGGGGTTCCGGTAACCCCTCGGTACTCCGATAAAATATCTGAATCACTCGGAACCATTCCGATGTCTGAATATAACCTTCCAATATATGAATCTTTACCTCACGACCATTTCGAGACTCCTCGTCATGTCCGTGATCTCATCCAGGACTCCAAACAAACTTCGGTCACCAAAACACATAACTCATAATACAAATCGTCATCGAACGTTAAGCGTGCGGACCCTACGGGTTCGAGAACTATGTAGACATGACCAAGACACATCTCCGGTCAATAACCAATAGCGGAACCTAGCGTAAAACATCCAAAAATGATAAAATAACAGCATGAATACTTCATAATTTATAGATACGTTGGAGACGTATCATTGCTCCTGCAACAGGTCTTGCACCTAGCGTGCTTCCAAGACGTAATTCTTCTGTGCAACAATGAGGATAATCCTCAAGTTACGGACCCAGTTCGTGTAGGTTCTACCATCATCTTTCAACTTAGCTTTCTCTAGGAACGCATTAAAATTCAAGGGAATGGTAGCACGGGCCATTGACCTACAAGAACATAGATATGCAAAAAATATCAGGTACTAAGTTCATGATAAATTAAGTTCAATCAATCATATTACTTAAGAACTCCCACTTAGATAGACATCCCTCTAGTCATCTAAATGATCACGTGATCCATGTCAACTAAACCATGTCCGATCATCATGTGAGATGGAGTAGTTTTCAATGGTGAACATCACTATGTTGATCATATCTACTATATGATTCACGTTCGACCTTTCGGTCTCAGTGTTCCGAGGCCATATCTTCATATGCTAGGCTCGTCAAGTTTAACCCGAGTATTCTGCACATGCAAAACTGGCTTGCACCCATTGTATGTGAACGTAGAGCTTATCACACCCGATCATCACGTGGTGTCTCGGCACGACGAACTGTAGCAACGGTGCATACTCAGGGAGAACACTTATACCTTGAAATTTAGTGAGGGATCATTGTCGGTTCAATATCCGGCGTATCTCGTAGTAGGGGTCCTGAGCTAGGCGTCGTGGAGCGATGGTAACATGGACACGGGGTATTACCCAGCTTTCGGCTCTCTTGATGAGATAATACCCTACATGCTGCTTTTGATTGTTTTCATATGGGTGTAGTACAGAGTACACGTATCTACCACGAGATTGTAGTAATGAATATGAGAGAGCTATTGACTAGCCTAGCCTCGGTTTATATAAGTCACCGGAGGCCTAGGGTTTAGGAGAGTCCTTGTCTTGGGCGCCAAGTCATGTGGAGTCTTCCATGTATGGGGTAGGGGCTATCCGAACTGGCCCATGAGTAAACGGCCCTGGGGGTCCTCGGCCCAATCCAAGAGATCGGGAGACGACGTGGTGAGTACCCCCTAGTCCAGGACACCGTCAGTAGCCCCCTGAACCGGTCTTCAAGTTGGGGACGCTCCTCGGTTCTTCCGAACTGCTCTTCGTCTTCGGTCGTCGGTCTTGAAAACTAGTTCAACAAATCTTCCCATCATCTATCTTGAGGATTGCCGAGCTAAATCTGAAGAGTTTATACGTCGGGTATCCGAGGAGCCCTTTTAAGTCTTCGGCCTTTGTCAATGCCTTGTTATTTTTACACCAACCTCGGGTCTGAAGTGTTTCCCGTCCAGCGGTGTCCTCTTGCATCCGAGCTCCAACGCCGGACTGCATTCGAGGTATCTTTTGCAGCCGAGCACCAACGTCGGACCGCTTCCGAGCTCCAACGCCGGAATGTATTCGAGGAGTCTTGTTACAGCCGAGCTCCAATGCCGGACTGCATCCGAGCTCCAACGCTGGACTATGTCCAAGCTCCAATGTCGGACTGCATCCGAGGTGTCATAGATCACCTTGGTTCAAAAAAGTTGAAGGAGTTTGAAGGGGGTTAGCCGAGCTTAGTGCCGAAAATGCCCTCTATAGAGCCAGCTGCTTGCATCCGAGCTTTATGCCGGATTGCTTCCAAGATGACGCACCACCTCGGGCTTGGGCTGATTGTTTGCGAATTTTATTTCTGATTGATGCAATTTACTTACTAACGAGATATATAGCCAGTAGCCCTCAAGGTGTGTGTCGGCTTAAAATTCCGAGATGCACTTTAGAGGAGATAGTGATCGGCGGACGGACCCTTGAGAGAGGGCTTTGAGAAGTCGCTGTTATATACTAGCTTGATGCCAGATAGGTCCATATGGTACCTATTGTTGTCCGAAGACACGTTTGCGCATAGTTCGGTCAAGCCGAACACTGAGCACTTTGAATTTTCTGCATTGAATAGGCAACGCAGTAGCCCCCGAGACACTGGTCGGGTGGCAACACCAGATCAGGGGATTGATGTACCCCTTTAATATTTGTAAATAATAAGCACGAAGCCCAGTAGCCCCCGAGCCTTAATGTGGGCACGGGTGGCCGAATTAAGGATCGATATCCGAAGTAAAATCACAAAATATGTGTAATGATTCTATGTATCCAAGTACTCTACATCATTAATGCTCGGATCCGCATTGTACAAAACTTTGTTGACCGACCATTGGCTTCCACCTCCTTGGCCAGTAGCCGAGGAGTGTTTGTCCTACTTTATAAAGCCTTTATGAGGGCAAAGATTTACGACAAACAAGGCAATCCGGCCATACGGTTTTATAAACAAAGGTACGCAGAGAGATATGTTATACTACGTTTTAACGTAAGAAACATCTTCCAAAGAAAATAGTCCCGCTATCGGTTCCTTTCTTTGGATCGTCATGCTTATCATGATCATGAAACCTCACCTCCGATCGATGTGGGAGGAAAGTATTAAGGATTTAGTTCGGGGAAAGTTCCCGAACTCTATGGTATTAATGAACCAAAATTTTCACTTCCGTCGTTGCCGACCAATGTGATCCTTTAAGATTGCTAGCTTTCTGCTTCACCCAGTCTGAGGTACTTACTCGGATGACCCGGCAGTAACAATCATAGAGGTGCTCCCTTTACCACATAGCTGAACAATTGGGAACGTAGGGGTAAGCACAGGAGCTAAGCAACCCAGCTTGGCCAAAATCTTAAGTCAAATTGATGCATATTTATGGCTTTATAACGATGATTGCGGAAGGCAGCCCTCGTATATGAAATACAAACGCCGATGATATGTTTATTTTGACTCCGTTGCGACCGTTTATCAGTTGAAAGTGGCCCATCGTCGGCTTCCACCCCCTTGTAGATGCTACGCAGGGTGTTGTCGCAATAACAAAACAACCCTTAGCCGACGTCTTGGTGCCCGAAGGCGGTTGTGTTAGCGGAAATGAGGCAATCAGATATGCGGGCTTTATAACTTTCACTTAGTCATAGGAGCTTAAAGTTGGGAGGCCAGTTACTAGCCCCCGGTTAGTGTTCGACGACAGTCGAGGTCAAGCCGTAAACACTTCGGTCAATGTTATGAACAGACCGTCATTTAACACGAGGTGACCTCTATCGATCTTTATAGTTTAATACAGTCATCGGATTGCTGACCAGTTTACGCTTATTGTGACAGTCAGTTTTCGGCTTTCTCCACTGAGGTGCTTAACCATGCTAGTTGGAAGCACAATCGTAGTGGTTCTCCTTTTGCGCACCTAGCCTAACAAAGCGGAACGTAGGCGGCAAGCACAGGAGCCGGGCAACCCAACTATTGACCGAAGACACAATTCGAAACCAATGCATATATAGCAATATCCGAGCATGTTTTTGCCAAATCTCAAAAGGTGTCCGACGTTGCACTGCGAGACTAATGCTTGAAACACAGAAATAGCTTAAAAGTGCCATGGGCTTGGAAAACCAAAAACTTCAGTAAAAACTGGTCGTCCGAACTAGATCAAGTGTTCGGTGCCAAATCGAAAATTGGTCTTAGAGAGGAAAAAAGTTGTGCTTCTATCGTGCTTTAACATGACACATCCTATCTCAAGACTTCAAGCGGGTCAGCCTACGGCTTAAACCTCCTATCCCGAAGGCGGAGTACTTCTCATTAGGCCAGTTTAGCAAACTAAACTCTAGCAGCTTTGGGAGAGAAATTAGGCTCTTCAGCTATTGACCACACACTCGCGTCGAAAAAGGGAGTGATAGAAAAAGACTTTGCAACGACTAAGAAGAAAACACTGATTATAAAATGGCTCATGTAAATTTAAGAGCCCCCAAGTGACTTGGGTAGAAGAATTTTATGTATAATGATCATATGTACTGAAATACTTATATCATATCTATGTTCACCCGAACTTTAAACGCGTCTTAACCGACCATCGGCTTCTCCCTCTTCGGTCAAGGGCCGAAAAGTGTTATGTACTCCACCTGTCGAGAATATCAACGTTGTTTCCGATAACCAGGCAATCATGCCACAAGGCTGTAACAGACAAAGCACGCTCAAGGAACTTATGCTATATTACTGACGAAGTGTAAGAAGCATCTTTGAAGAAAATACTACCCCCACCGATACCTTTCTTCGGTTGCTCATTGTTACTATGAGACTTGTGCAATAGATTTTTTGTATTCATGAGTTCCGTTGTGTGCCGACCATGATTGAAAACAATAAGAGCGCTAACTTTCGGCTTCACCCAGTCTGAGGTCCGAGCTCGGATGACCCGATCGTGACAATCGCAGAGGTGCTCCGTTTACTCCCTAGCCGAACAATCGGGAACGTAGGGGTAAACACAGGAGCAAGGCAACCCAGCTTGCGAAACACTTAAGTCAACATGGTGCATATTGTGGCCTAATACACGAACAAGGAATGAAGCCATACAAGTATAATCACATGCAAGAGGAAAGGCTTCATAAAGGAAGCCCCCAAGTAAATGGGGTATTTGAATTTGTGTGTCACAAACAAAGTTTTGACAAGGAAGTTTTTCACAAACAATTTTTTGCCAAAAAATTATAATGCTTGGTCAAACCGGACAAGATTTAAAACTGAAAGTTTTTGAGCATGAAAGCGACTTAGCTGGTTAATGTGCTCGGTGTTGATGACGCGGTCCGAGCTTGATGCGGGACAAGGTCCCAGCCCCTGAGCCGGTCCCGAGGTGGCGGAGCGAAGAGCTCAGCACTCTGAAGTAGCGACGTAGCACGACCAAAGTGGCGAGGTGGAACCCCCGGTCCGACCGAGGTGACGGAGCAGGCCGGCAGTATGACGCTGAAATCCCCGGCGTGGGTTAAAGAAGTGATGACGAAGCCCCGGTCCAGCCGAGGTGACGTGGTACGCCGGTACGCCGAGGTGACGGCGCTGCCGGACCCGGATCATTTATCTGTGCACGGAAAATAGTGCAAGCCGGAGATAATAGTAATAATAATAAATTAAAAAGAATTAGTTGCATAATTAATAATTTATGCAAAGTGAATAATAAAAGAAATACGACCCATGTGCCGAACACTCGATGAGGTAGAGCTCTCTCAACGATGCCGAAGTCCCCGAGGCAACCGAACATGTCGGTATGGCAATTCGACCAACAAGATGATTACGCGAGCCGATTTATGCCGATTGGGGCGACAATGTCGGCTTGCCGAAGTGACCGCGTGACGCAGTTGAAGTCGATTACCTACACATGTAAGATAGTGCAGTCCAAAAATAAAAAATCTTCTACTTAATTGACATAAGTGAAGTAAAAAAATTGAATATATATGGCCTGGGCGACAAGGTCAGCCCGGCGGAGTGCCAATGCTGAAAAGTTGACACAAGGACACGCGTGATGTGTGTTCGGAGGTCCTCATCTCCATGTGGTCACTCGGGATGTGCTGCCGCCGCACGTATGCGTTGCTGCGCGTGTGCCCCTGAGAAGCCGATCAAGCCAGAGCTAACACCCAGCACATGGTGGCAATAATGACCAAAAAAGGGCTTGCTAGTATATTCATGAATAGTTAATGGGCTGCCCGCGGCTGCCACTATTGATTTTCCTGCAAACATAAAGCAACGCAGGACGGAAATAAAAAATTCTTTTGTATAATTTATTTATGCAAAATAAATATTTAAGGAATATAGCCTGGGTGCCGAGGTCTGCTTGTCAGGGTGGTGACGCAACGGTGCCAGCGTAGCTCGATCCGAATTCGCGGGACGACGATATTGAGCTATCGATGTCGCGACTAAGTTGGCTGCGAAACTCAAAGCCCCTGGTAGACGATGTTTGACACAGGGCGGTAGCGGCGAGGCCAAGCTGTACGCCATATTGACCGATCTATGAAAAAGATAGACGGCCGAAGTAATAAATTCTCAAAAATTAACAGTAAAGAACATACACCATTAGTATTGGAAAAATATCACCTGGATGTTTGGGGGTGATCGTAGCAGATTGAAGCAAACAGACGAACTGATATGTGTTCAGATTACTTTGATCTTTCACAGGGATCCACCAGTACGTGAAAGCCATAGTACTAGTACTAGTTGAGCTGCTATACTTTGGAAACCATGCTTGCGCAGAAAAAAAGGAAACAACATATAGAAGGAAAAGGACAAAAGGGAAGGGATCTCCCTAGATGGCTCTTGCCGTGCAGGAGCGTCCTCGGCTCTAACGCCTGGTACTGGCCTGTCTTTGGCTTATACTTCTCGGGATCCAGTACCGCATACGCCAGGAAAGGCTGGCTGCTCGTCGATCTCTATGTACACGTCCCATTTGCCTGATCTCCTGATCTCCAGCGAGGTAGGGCCGGTGTTGCATGATGCATGCATGTCCGGTGGAGGCCTCGGTTCGTCTAGTATATCTGGATCGCTCAACGGCGCTTGAGATCAAATCTAGTCTGCAAACTAAATAGCGCAAGACTACAGACAATAATTGCAAAAGAAATCTGATGTAGATGAAATAGATTGAATTGAAATCATAACACCTGGTTTATGTCGTCGATCCGTGACAACACCTAGCAGGCTCTCAATGAAAGCACCAATGTCGGTTCAATATCCGACGTATCTCGTAGTAGGGGTCCCGAGCTAGGCGTCTTGGAGCGATGGTAACATGGACACGGGGTTTTACCCAGCTTCCGGCTCTCTTGATGAGATAATACCCTACATGCTGCTTTTGATTGTTTTCATATGGGTGTAGTACAGAGTACACGTATCTACCACGAGATTGTAGTAATGAATATGAGAGAGCTATTGACTAGCCTGGCCTCGGTTTATATAAGTCACCGGAGGCCTAGGGTTTAGGAGAGTCCTTGTCTTGGGCGCCAAGTCTTGTGGAGTTTTCCTTGTATGCGGCAGGGGCTGTCCGAACTGGCCCATGAGTAAACGGCCCTGGGGGTCCTCGGCCCAATCCAAGAGATCGGGAGACGACGTGGTGAGTACCCCCTAGTCCAGGACACCGTCAATCATCTTATAATGCTACTGCCGTACTAAGCAAAATAAGATGCATAAAGGATAAACATCACATGCAATCAAAATATGTGACATGATATGGCCATCATCATCTTGTGCCTTTGATCTCCATCTTCAAAGCACCGTCATGATCTCCATTGTCACCGGCTTGACACCTTGGTCTCCATCGTAGCGTCGTTGTCGTCTCGTCAACTATTGCTTCTACGACTATCGCTACCGCTTAGTGATAAATTAAAGCAATTACATGGCGATTGCATTTCATACAATAAAGCGACAACCATAAGGCTCCTGCCAGTTGCCGATAACTTCTACAAAACATGATCATCTCCTACAACAATTTATATCTCATCACATCTTGACCATATCATATCACAACATGCCCTGCAAAAACAAGTTAGATGTGCTCTACTTTGTTTTTGCAAGTTTTACGTGGCTGCTACGGGCTTCTAGCAAGAACCGTTCTTACCTTACGCATCAAAACCACAATGATTTTTCATCAAGTGTGTTGTTTTAGCCTTCAACAAGGACCGGCCATAGTCAAACTCGATTCAACTAAAGTTGGAGAAACAGACACCCGCGAGCCACCTGTGTGCGAAGCACGTCGGTAGAACCAGTCTCATGAATGCAGTCATGTAATGTCGGTCCAGGCCGCTTCATCCAACAATACCGCCGAATCAAAGTAAGACGTTGGTGGTAAGCAGTATGACTATTATCACCCACAACTCTTTGTGTTCTACTCGTGCATATCATCTACGCATAGACCTGGCTCGGATGCCACTGTTGGGGAACATAGCATGCAATTTCAAAAAAATTCCTACGATCGCGCAAGATCTATCTAGGAGATGCATAGGAACGAGAGGGGGAGAGTGTGTCCACGTACCCTCGTAGACCGAAATCGGAAGCGTTAGATTAACGCGGTTGATGTAGTCGAACGTCTTCACGATCCAACCGATCCAACTACTGAACATACGCCACCTCCGTGTTCAGCACACGTTCAGCTCGATGAAGTCCCTCGAGCTCTTGGTCCAGTAGACGGTCAAGGGAGAGTTCCGTCAGCATGACGGCATGGTGACGGTTATGGTGATGTGAGACACACAGGGCTTCGCCTAAGCACTATGACGCTATGACCGGAGGAGTAAACTGTGGAGGGGGGCACCGCACACGGCTAAGAGAACTCTTGGTGTGCCTTTGGGGTGCCCCCTGGCGGCCTAGGAGGGGCGCGCCAAGGGGGGAGTCCTACTTGGACTCCTAGTCCAAGTAGGATTCGCCCCCTCACCTTTTCCTTCCAACAGAGGGGGAAAGAGGGAAGGAGAGGAGGGGAAGAGGGAAAGGGGGGCAGCGCCCCCTCCCCTTCCTATTCGGACTCCTCTTGTGGGGGGTGCCTCCCCTTTGTGGGATGTCCCCTCTTCTCTCCCATGGCCCATGAGGCCCATGATTTCCCCTGGGACGTTCCGGTAACCCCTCGGTACTCCGATAAAATATCCGAATCACTCGGAACCATTCCGATGTCTGAATATAACCTTCCAATATATGAATCTTTACCTCTCGACCATTTCGAGACTCCTCGTCATGTCCGTGATCTCATCCGGGACTCCGAACAAACTTCGGTCACCAAAACACATAACTCATAATACAAATCATCATCGAATGTTAAGCGTGCCGACCCTACGGGTTCGAGAACTATGTAGACATGAACGAGACACATCTCCGGTCAATAACCAATAGCGGAACCTGCATGCTCATATTTGTTCCTACATATTCTACAAAGATATTTATCGGTCAAACCGCATAACAACATACGTCATTCCCTTTGTCATCGGTATGTTACTTGCCCGAGATTCGATCGTCGGTATCATCATACCTAGTTCAATCTCGTTACCGGCAAGTCTCTTTACTCGTTGCTAATGCATCATCCCGCAACTAACTCATTAGTCACATTGCTTACAAGGCTTATAGTGATATGCATTACCGAGAGGGCCCAGAGATACCTCTCCGATACACGGAGTGACAAATCCTAATCTTGATCTATGCCAACTCAACAAACACCTTCGGAGATGATACGTCTCCAATGTATCTATAATTTTTGAAGTATTCATGCTGTTATTTTATCATTCTTGGACGTTTTACAATCATTTTATAGCAACTTCATATCCTTTTTTGGGATTAACATATTGACCCAGTGCCCAGTGCGAGTTGCTGTTTTTTGCTTGTTTTTTACATCGCAGGAAATCAATACCAAACAGAGTCCAAATGCAACGAAACTTCACGGAGATTTTGATGGACCAGAAGACCAACAGTGGGCCAAAGAAGCACCTGGGGGGTGCCCCGAGGGGGGCACAACCCACCAGGGCGCACCAGGGCCCTCTAGCGCGCCTAGGTGGGTTGTGCCCACCTCGGTGGCCTCCCACACCCCTCTTCGCACTATAAATTGCCAAATATTCTGAAACCCTTCGGGGGTAACCTAGATTAGAAGTTCCACCGCCGCAAGGCTCTGTAGCCACCAAAAACCAATCTAGACCCGTTCCGGCACTCTGCCGGAGGGGGGAATCATCTCCGGTGGCTATCTTCAATATCCCGGCGGCCACCACGATGAGGAGGGAGTAGTCCACCCTCGGGGCTGAGGGTTTGTACCAGTAACTATGTGTTTAATCTCTCTCTCTCTCTTGTGATCTATATCATGGGCTTTGTTAATATAGATGGATCATATGATTTTTCTCCCCTCTATACTCTTGTTGTGATGAATTGAATCTTTACCCTTTGAAGTTTTGTCTTATCGGATTGAATATTCAGATATGAGAACACATGATGTATGTCTTGCGGTATGAATACTTGAGTTGACGACGGGGTATCGTATTGATTCACTTGATATATGTTTGGCACTCAACTCGCGGATTCCCGGGGTGACATTGGGGTACTATATGCATAGGGGTTGATGCACATTTTTATTATCTTTTCTCCGATAGAAACTTTGGGGTCTCTCTGTAGTTCTTTGTGTGGATTGAGTATTATGAATATGAATTTGCTCTGGTGTTATTTTAGTACGAACTCTTGATTAGATCGATCAGAAAGAATATCTTGCATTATTTTAGTACGAACTCTAGGGTAGATTGATCGGAAAGAATAGCTTTGAGGTGGTTTCGTACCCAACAAACAATTTCTATCTTTTGTTCTCCGCTAATAGGAACTCGGGAGTGATTCTTTATTGCACTTTGAGGGATAATCATATGATCCAACTATGTTAGCACTGTTGAGAGATTGCACTAGCGAAAGTACGGACCCTAGGCCTCATTTTCAAGCATTGCAATACCGTTTTTGTGCCCGTTTACTATTTGCTACCTTGCTTTTTTATTTATTCAGATTATAAAAATATATTTCTACCATCCATATTACACTTTTATCACCATCTCTTTGCCGAACTAGTGCACATATACAATTTGCCATTGTATTGGGTGTGTTGGGGACACAGGATATTTCTTGTATTTGGTTGTAGGGTCGTTTGAGAGAGACAATCTTCATCCTACACCTCTCACAGATTGATAAACCTTAGGTCATCCACTTGAGGGAAAATTGCTACTGTCCTACAAAACTCTGCGCTTGGAGGCCCAACACGTGTCTACAAGAATATAGTTGCATAGTAGACATCAGGAGACATCTGCAGAGCATCTTTATAATCACCCAGTTACGTTGTGACGTTTGATAGCACACAAGGTGTTCCTCCGGTATCCGGGAGTTGCATAATCTCATAGTCAGAGGAATATGTATAAGTCA
This sequence comes from Triticum aestivum, assembly GCF_018294505.1. Taxonomy (NCBI): domain Eukaryota; kingdom Viridiplantae; phylum Streptophyta; class Magnoliopsida; order Poales; family Poaceae; genus Triticum; species Triticum aestivum. Next base: position 326,139,151 of record NC_057799.1, read on the forward strand.
TGAAGAAAGCAATAGCAATAAAACTAAATGATCATAATGCTAAGCTAGCGGATGGGTCTTGTCCATCACATCATTCTCTAATGATGTGATCCTGTTTATCAAATGATAACACATGTCTATGGTTAGGAAACTTAACCATCTTTTATTAACGAGCTAGTCAAGTAGAGGCATACTAGGGACACTTTGTTTTGTCTATGTATTCACACATGTACTAAGTTTCTGGTTAATACAATTCTAGCATGAATAATAAACATTTATCATGATATAACAAAATATAAATAACAACTTTATTATTGCCTCTAGGGCATATTTCCTTCATGATGGCCGTCATCTCGCATTGGAGCACGCCTCCTTGATCCATAAATTCATCTAGCCTGACCGGCTCTATTGTCCAGGTCCTAGCGTAAGTCGTATGTGTAGCCTGGAGCTGCTACCTCTCTGCCTCGACGGCGAGGTGGCGCGAGCTGGTGTTTGGCATAAGCAACCGCTTTGTCCCGTCCACGTGGTGGTCGGTCTGGAGCGTATCCTGTTCGGCTTCAAGCTATTGTTGTTTCTTCTTTAGGCTCCTCGCAGTGGTGATTAGCTGTTGCTTGAAGAGCTCTTGTTCAGGGGGTTCCTCTGGCACGATGAAATCTTCGTTGCCGAGGCTAACATCCTCCTCGGAGACCGGTAGATAATTACTATCCTTCGAGTCTTCATTCCCGACAGGTTCGTCGGGGTTAACTTGTCCCTCCTCCCATTCATCCTGCTCGGATGCAGGCTCGGCGAGGTCTTCGGGATCTTCGGCATCATTCAGAGTGTTGTTGTCTCCGGTGTTGATATTGTTGTCCTTTTCGCGACACGATTTTGAGCGGCGCCGCTGACGTTGACATTTTGATGGTGCCTCGACAGGCTTGTCATCGATCGGGTTTTTAGCGCTGTCGTCGTCCTTCTTTTCAGGGGTGTCCACCATGTATATGTCGTAAGTGGAGGTGGCCGTCTAGCGCCCTGTAAATGGCGGGTTTTGGCCTGGTTTGTCTCCGGCATCGTCTTCCATATCGTCGATGTCTTCGGAGGCATAATCTAGCATGTCGGTTAAATCTTCGATAGTGGCTATTAAGTGGGCGGTGGGTGGGACACAAAATTCCCTGCTCTCGGCCCCTATTCCGGGCTGGGCGTAATTTAGAGATAATACCTCCGTAATGGCGAGAGATCACATTAAGTCCAGGGCCACGTTTAGGAGCAAAGGCTGGACAGGGAATCGAGGACCTGCGGAGCTCGGTATGGTAAAAGCTACCTGGCCGTGCTCAATGGGCGCGGACCTCGGAAGTTCAGACTTAGCATCCAGAGGTGAGTGGCTCCCCGATGATAGGGAGGACCCTATTTGATTCCAGGTTTGCCGATAATATAGTCGCCTCTGGGTCTCTGGCAGGGAGCTTCGTAGTGGGGTGGAGTCTGGTGGATTTCAAATTCCCATCTTCGGATAAGGTTGTCTGCCCTAGACCTAAGGCCAGGGCAGGAACGATAGTTGATTCTTGAGTGGAGCCTGATGGTGGATCCGACGGGTCTCTCTCTTGTGGGTGAGGAGCAGTCGGGGCCGAGAACCCTTCGAAGATCAAGTCTCCTCGGATATCAGCAACGTAGTTCAGACTTCCAAAACCTGATTTGATGACCAGGGGCGTAGCTGTCGATCTGTTCAAGGCGGCCAACTGAATTGGCATGCAGAGCGAAGCCGCCAAACACAAAAAGTTGACCAGGGAGAAAAGTTTCCCCGAAAATAGCATCATTGTTGATGATCGAACGAGGCATCAAACCTTCTTCCAAGGACACAGTGGAACTCTCAATGAAATCACCAATGTCGGTGTCAAAACCGACCGATCTCGGGTAGGGGGTCCCGAACTGTGCTTCTGAGGATCGAAGGTAACAAGGGACACAGGGAATACGATGTTTACCCAGGTTCGTACCCTCTTAATGGAGGTAAAACCCTACGTCCTGCTTGATTGTATTTGATGAGTATAGGGGTTACAAGAGTCGATCTACCTCGAGACCGTAATGGCTAAACCCTAGATGTCTAGCCTATATGAATTCTGATAGCCTCTACGGACTAACCCCTCCGGTTTATATACTCACCGGCGGGGCCTAGGGTTGTACAGAGTCGGCTTGCAGGAGAAGGAAATTACATATCCGGACGCCAATCTTGCCATCCACGCATAGGAGAGTCCTATCCGGACACGGGGAAGGTCTTCTACCTTGTATCTTTACAGCCCATTAATATTAGTCCGGCCCATATCACACAGCCCGGACACCCGAGGACCCCCTAATCCAGGACTCCCTCAGTCACTACATACGGTAACAAACTCATAGCCGAAATCCGAGCTATTGCTCTTGGTGGATCGTTCATTGGCTAGTGGAGTCCTCAGCATAACATCAAGAAAGGTGACGATGCCAAATTTACGCACGTACACGTGCATAGAGTAGTAAGGCCATGGCACCAACAAGAAGCTGAAGCACCATGTAAGAGACACAACACAGATTTTTGGCATAATCTCGTTCACCCTTTAACTAAGTTCCTCTAGATAATTTAATCCACAAGTGCTATCAAGTCTATTAAAATTAACAATATAGGGTTGAGCATTTCAAACATCACCTTCTCTGCAATTTTTCTCAACACCCAAGTCTTTGAAGACTTTCTCTTGTGCATGGTTATTCTTTGTTAAGATCATTTCATTTTAAAATAGTCCAACGACAAGTCTTGGTTATCTAAACTAAACAGAACAAAGGCTACAAAATTGTTTCAGCTACTAGAACAAAACATTTGCTTTAATTATCAAGACTTACTGATACGTCCATTTTGCATCATCTTTTCCTACTATTATTTATAATGCTGTGAGTTATTATTCACTTCATGGAGCAATTCTAATGCCTTTTCTCTCTTATTTTGCAAGTTTCACATGAAGAGGGAGATTGCCGGCAACTAGAACTCTGGACCTGAAAAGCTACAACTGAGATAGATATTCTCTGGAGCTCCAATTGACCCGAAAATTTATGGAGAATTATTTTGGAATTTATAAAAATTACTAGCGGAAGAAATACCAGGAGGGGACTCACCAGAGAGTCACGGGCTCACGTGGCGCGCCCTAGGGGGGCGCGCCGTGTGAGCTCATGACCCCACCAGCAGGCCTCCGGGGCCCACCTTCTCCTATATGATACTATTTTCCCTAGAAAAAATCATAAGAAACTTTAGGGACGAAGCACCGGGGTCTCGAGGTGGAACTTGGGCAAGGGCACTTTTGCTCTCTGGCAGAGCAATTCTGCTGGGGATACTTCTCTTCGAGAGGGGGAAATCAAAGTCATCGACATCACCAACGATCCTCTCATCGTGGGAGGACCAATCTTCATCAACAACTTCACCAGCGCCATCTCATCTCAAACCCTAGTTCATCTCATGTATTCAATCTTTGTCTCAAAACCTCAGATTGGTACCTGCAGATTGCTAGTAGTGTTGATTAAATCTTGTAGTTGATGCTAGTTTGTTTATTTGCTGGAAGATTATATGTTCAGATCCTTAAGAATATTCAATACACCCCTGATCTTGAACATGGATATGATTTGTGACTAGTTACTTTTGTTCTTCATGGTGGCTGCGGAGATGATGAAGACGGACTCCGGTATGATTTCCCCCTCCAGTAGGGTGTCGGAACGGGCTCCCGATTGAGTTTCCGTGGATACAGAGGCTTGCAGCGGCGAAACTTCCGATCTAGGGTTATTTCTGGGGGTTTCTATAATTATAGGATTTTTTGGCGTCGGTCTCGCGCTGAGATGCGCCACGAGGGGCCCACTACCCACCAGGGCGCGCCAGAAGGGGGTGGCGTGCCCTAATGCTTAGTGGCCACCTCCTTCCACTTCTGGTCCTCCCACAAAGCTCCTAGTGCCTCTTTTGTTCCAAAAAATCGTCAAAAAGTTTTGTTGCATTTGGAGAACTTTTATTTCTACACAAAGAAACAACACCACGGTAGTTCTGCTGAAAATAGCGTCAGTCCGGGTTAGTTCCATTCCAATCATACCAAAACCACATAGAATTGTTGTAAACATGGCATGAATACTTCATAAATTATAGATAAGTTGGAGACATATCAGCCCCCCAGGCTTGTGGGCCCCTCGTGGTACCTCTTGACCTAATTTCACCTCTATAAATTCTCAAAAATATTCCCCTGACATCAGAGAGCCACCCGAAATACTTTTTCCGCTGCCGCAAGTTTCTGTTCTCGTGAGATCCCATCTGGAGGCCTTCCCGGTACTCCGCCGGAGGGAGGATCGACCACGGAGGGGATCTACATCAACCTTGCTGCCCTTCCGATGATGCGTGACTAGTTTACCACAGACCTATGGGTCCATAGTTAGTAGCTAGATGGCTTCTTCTCTCTCTTTGATCTTCAATACAATGTCCTCCTCGATGTTCTTGGAGATCTATTCGATGTAATGACTTTTTGCGGTGTGTTTGTTGGGATCCGATGAATTGTGAGTTTATGATCAGATTATCCATGAATATTATTTTAGCCTTCTCTAAACTCTTTTATGCATGATTATTATAGCTTTGTTTTTCTCTCCGATCTACTGATTTGGTTTGGCCAACTAGATTGATTTTTCTTGCAATGCGAGAGGTGCTTTGTGATGGGTTCAATCTCGCGGTGATTTATATCCAAGTGACAGAAGGGTACAAGACACATATTTGTATTGTTGCCATTAAGGATAAAAAGATGGGGTTTATTCATGCATGGGTTTACTTTGTCTACATCATGTCATCTTGCTTAAGGCGTTACTCCGTTCTTTATGAACTTAATACTCTAGATGCATGCTGGATAGCGTTCGATGTGTGGAGTAATAGTAGTAGATGCAGGCAGGAGTCGGCCTACTTGTCTCGGACGTGATGCCTATATACACGATCATTGCCTTGGATATCGTCATGATTATTCGCTTTTCTATCAATTGCCCAACAGTAATTTATTTACCCACCGCATGTTATTTTCAAGGGAGAAGCCTCTAGTGAACATTATGTCCCCGGGTCTACTTTTTATCATATATTAAAATCCCAAAAATACCTTGCTGCAATTTTATTTACTTTATTTTATTTTATATTTTGTGTTATCTATCTATCACTACGAGATTTGATCCTTGCAATTAACCGCCAAGGGATTGACAACCCCTTGTTCGCTTTGGGTGCAAGTATTTGTTATTTGGTGTGTAAGTACTGCTAACGAGGTGTTGCGTGGTTCTTCTACTGCATTGATAACCTTGGTTCTTAACTGAGGAAATTACTTATCTCTATTGTACTGCATCATCCTCTCCTCTTCGAGGAAATCCCAACACAGCTCACAAGTAGCAGCAATCTCGTAGCTCCAGCCATCATGCCGTGATGCGCAGGCCACTTAACATTACAACATATAACCATCTCATACATAAACTCATTGTCATGACGAAGGCTATACCACATCATATGCAAACCTGGAAAACCAAGTTATACGTCCTTTAATTGGTTTTGAATTTTTTAATTACGTGGTTGCTAGGGTCTCCGGATAACACTAACTAACTACGTGCACACATAAGGCGATAATTCTTGTTGCTAGATTAATTTTTGGGGTGTGTGAAAGAAGATACTTAATTAAAAATCTCTGCCCCCACAGTAAACTTCGTTAAATACGCGCGACCACCTAGAAGATCATTCATCTTCATCACCCTCTTGTGTACGCGACGATTCACTATTCTAGACTATGATGAAGCTGGAGGAATTGTTAGCATATCGTCGACAGCCAGAGCTGATCGACTGTCACAACCTTGTACAAAGCTACATCATACCGTCAATGAACTGAACCGAAGCAACACTCGAGGGAAGCATAGCAAGAAAATCAAACCCTCACATCCACATGCGATCTAGATCGAAACCTGCTTCTACTCATAGAACCGCTCGGATAGCACTGTTGGGAAATGTAGTAGAAAACAAAAAAAACTACAAACACCCAGGAACAATATGAAGATGCATATAGGGTTTGTACTAACGATTGGCACAGACTCCGGAGTGATGCAGATCTTCCCCATCGCTACCATCGCCGTCGCTCGAGCACCACGTCTCCCGGTACGTCTCCAATGTATCTATAATTTCTTGATTATTTCATGCTATTATATTACCAATATTGGATTATTTATTTGCATTTTATGCTTTTTTTATATCATTTTTCGGGACTAACCTATTAACCTAGTGTCTAGTGCCAGTTGTTGTTTTTGGCTTTTCAGAAAATCAATACCAAATGAAGTCCAAACACGATGAAACTTTACGGTGATTTTTTTTATGGACCAGAAGGGACCCTAGAAAGTTCGGGAGGAGGCCAGAAGAGCTATGAGAGAGCCAAGAGCTCACAAGGTGCGCCCTAGGGGGGTAGGCGTGCCCTTTGAGCTCGTGGGCCCCACACAACTCCATTTGACCTAATCTCGGTTTTATAAATTCCAAAATATTCCCAAAACACCAGAGAACCACCCAAAACACTTTTTCTGCCGCCGCAAGCTTCTGTTCTTTTGTGATCCCATCTCGAGGGCTTTTCCAGTACTCGGCCGAAGGGGAAATCGCTCACGGGGGGCTTCTAAATCATCCTTGCTGCCTTTCGATGATGCGTGAGTAGTTTAGCACAGACCTACCGGGTCCATAGCTAGTAGCTAGATGGCTTCTTCTCTCTCTTTGATCTTCAATACCATGTTCTCCTCGATCTTCTTGGAGTTCTATCCGATGTAATCTTCTTTTGCGGTGTGTTTGTTGGGATCCGATGAATTGTGGGTTTATGATCAGATTATTCACTGAAAGTAATTGAGTCTTTTTAACTTTATTACACATGATTGTTATAGCTTTGTATTTTTCTCCGATCTACCCATTTGGTTTAGCCAACTAGATTGATTTATCTTCAGTGGGAGAGGTGCTTTGTAATGAGTTCAATCTTACGGTGTCTTCACCCAGTGACAGAAAGGGTAGCGAGGCATGTATAGTTTTGTTGTCATTAATGATAAAATGACGGGGTTTATTTATATTGATTGGGTTTACTTTGTCTACATCATGTCATTTTGCTTAAAGCGTTACCCTGTTTGTCATGAACTTAATTAATACCATAGAATCATGCTGGATAGCGATCAATTGGTGGAGTAACAGTAGTAGATGCAGGCAAGAGTCGGTCTACTTGTCACGAACGTGATGCCTATATACATGATCATTGCCATGAATAACGTCATAACTATGCGCTTCTCTATCAATTGCCCAACAGTAATTTGTTCACCCACCGTATGCTATGTGTTTGAGAGAGAAGCCTCTAGTTAAAACTATGGCCCTCGGGTCTACTTTTACATATTATTAAAACCAAAAATACCTTGCTGCAATTTATTTACTTTTATTTTGGTTTGCAATTTACTTATCTATCTATCACTATTAGAATTAATCCTTGCAAGTAACGAGTTCAAGGGAATTGACAACCCTCTTGCCCACATTGGGTGCAAGTATTTGCTTTTGTGTGTGTAGGTGCTGTCGAAGGGGGTTTGCTTGGTTCTCCTATTGGTTCGATAACCTTGGTTCTCACAGAGGGAAATACTTATCTCTGTTGTATTGCTTCACCCCTCCTCTAGTGGGAAATCCCAACGCAGTTTACAAGTAGCACCTCCCTCCCGCGCTAGATCCCCTCGCAAGCGTGGCCTCGGCTGGACTGGATCAACGCCTCGGTTGCATCGACGACCGCTGGTGCCGGTGCATCTTGCGTGTGTCGACGCCTCGTCTGGATCCCTAGAGCGATACATTTTTCTTTCCGAGTGAAGTGAGTCAGCGACAACTCGCCTCGGTTAGACAAATGGGCTTCCGCACCAGCCCAACCAAGCCCAATCTACCACAGGCCTTAGAAAAAGTCGCCAGAGTAGCGGTCCTTTAGGACAGACGGCCCAGGTCACGGTAAACACGCACTGAAACAATGATCTGACGGCCTGAAACAATTTAAAAGCAAAACCTGATGGCTGAAATCATTGGAGGCGTGAGAGAGCTCGGTTTAGGCTCAGTTTACTATCCTAAATAAGTATGCTCCCAATTTTTAAGAAGATAAAAAGGGAACCTGTCTATGATACAAAAAATTTGGACTTTGTGCCTACGAGCGTCATCATCAATAGAATGTTTGCTAATCCTCCTAAGAAATCAAGTTGTCTTATTGAAGAACTGAATGATGACAAAACTTGATAAATTTGCATTATGCCTAGTTAAGAGCATCTACAGCCGCGTATGATAAATCCGATTCCTCAAATGCCCACAGACGCGATCGGGCGCGTCCATGGACAATGACCGGTCACACCTCAAATTAACTACTCTGCATCTGAATCTCTCATATTTCAACACCTAAATCCATACAAAGCATGTAAAAGAAATCCTCCGTACTACATACTACGTACTACCTTAGCTAATCTTCCTCGTCGGAGATGTCCTCAACGACGGTGCTGGGCGCCGTGTGGACGGGTGCGTAGGAGGGCTCCGGCTCATCCTTCTCCTGCTCGACCTCACCCATGTAGGCGATCATCTCCTCCTATGTGGCGTGTCGTGCCTCCATCTCCTGCCGGCGACGGTGTTTGGCCTCCGCATCCGACTCCGAGTGGAGGGAATCTAGGATGGCGTGCTGCTCCGCCTGCAGATCCGCGTTCCCAGCGTCCCCACATCCTCCTCCTGCTCCTCCTTCTCCGAATCCACTACATCCGGAGGTAGCCCCGCGGCGATCCAGGCTTCATGCCTTGCCCGGATCGTCTCAAGGAGTTGCAGCCGGCGCTCGGCGTTAGAAATGGACAACCCCTTTATCCGGCGGCATGGCTACTAATGGTGGCGGGCGGGGAGTGGAAAGTTGCGGCGGCCGCCGACAGGCGGAGGAAAATGTGGAGGGGTAGGGTTTCGGTGTTGGCGGTTGGCTTAAATAGCCAGGCTAGGCACTACACGGCCCGCCGGAGCGGCACCACGCGACGACATCAGTCCGACAGAGGAGACGAGTTTTGGACCGCCGGGTTTTCGGGCGATTCCATGTGGGACCCCGACGTAAGTCCGACGTGGCGGACGCGCCCGGGCGCCCCCATATCCGCCTCATATTCGGGCTGGATATGAGGGGTGCTGGTCAACAAGGCCCATTTGAGGCGTCCATCTGTGTCGAAATTTCGTGACCGCTCAGTGACCGGGTGGCCCGCCCAAGCATTTAAGGCAAGTTTGGGGCGTCCGACTTTAGATGCTATAAAGACTGTAAGTGCATCTAGTGCCCCTTAGTGATTTTGGTGTATTGAAGACTTATAGGTTAAGGGACTAATGTGTTTATGAGTGTACACAGGTCTATAAGTCTATGAGGAGTTTCATATTTACAGAGAAAGTCGACCCCTAAAAATGAAGTTCTTCGACTGAAGACTTTGAATTTCTGAAGACTTTCTGAAGACTTTGAAAGTGAAGAAATTGGTGTGACCTTGAAGACTTGGTATTCGTTTGAGGAACATGAAGCGTGAAGACTTTTGTTTTCGTAGTTTCATTTTCTCTTTCTTGAGTCATAGGAAACACCGTACTGTTAAAGGGGGTCGAGGAAATACTAAGGAAAAATTTCCATGTGATGCTCAACTCAAAATCCTACACCTACCAATCCCTTCGAGTGAAGACATTGGAAATCTCATACAGTCCAGTCATATTCTTCACTGACAGAGACTAAGTTCTTCTGGTCTCTGAGGAATTTGTTCTGACTGAGGAGTTAGGAATTCGTCAGTGCGGATTGCCTACACTGTGAGGAACATGATAGCCCTGAGGAATTTGATACTCAAATTTCCGACCGTTACTGTGCTATGCGCCAGCTGTCCCAAAATATCTACCCAACTAATGGTCATATCATTGAAGGGCATTTATGTCTTATCATGACGGGCTGCTCCCTAGGCTATAAATAGCCGCCCCCTATGGTTGGCTGCTTCGAGAGAAACTGACACTTGTCATTTGAGAGCATCCCATCCTCGGAGGACTTTGAACGAAAATCATCAAGTGAGGAAAACCCAAACCCAAACACCTACAAACCCAAAGTGATTGAGCATCACTGAAGAGATTGATCCTGCGTAGATCCGACGCTTGTTACCTTTGAAGACTGTGCTTCTTCCAGACGGTTAGGCGTCATGGTCTAGAGCATCCAAGAGGAAATTGTGGATCGCCGAGTGACCGAGTCTATGAAGGTTTGGAAGTCACCTGAAGACTTACCACGAGTGATTGGGCGAGGTCTGTGTGACCTTAGCTCAAGGAGAATACGGTGAGGACTGTGTGTCCTCAGGTTTAAATACCTAGCCGCTCCAACCAGACGTACAACTGAGACAGCAGTTGGAACTGGTCTACCAAATCATTGTCTTCACCAAGCTTACTGGTTCTATTTCCTCAACTCTTTCATTTCCTCATATCTGTGTTTGAAGACTTTGACTGAAGACTTTCTCAATTTCCTCAGTTCAATTTCTTCAGTCTGTTTGTCTTCATCCTATGCTATCATGTGTTTACGCTTCTGTACTCTGTGCTTGTCTTCATTTCATTATGATGACCATGCTTGTGTTCTGCTGTGCATACTTTTGAGTACTTATTCCGCTGCAAGTAGTTCTTCTCCAAGGAATTTCCTCACTGGCAAATTCCTCAGTGAAGAATTCATAAAAATCACCTATTCACCCCCCTCTAGTCGATATAACGCACTTTCAATTGGTATCAGAGCAAGGTATTCCCTTGTTTTGTGTGATTTTGGTTTAACCGCCTGGAGTTTTAGTTATGTCAACCGCAAGTATGATCAAGGTCTCTGCTGGGTGTCCTACCTTCGATGGGACGGACTACCCCTACTAGAAGAACAAGATGCGAATGCATCTTGAGGCAATTGATAACGATCTCTAGTATGTTGTGGAAAATGGTGTTCCCTCTGTCTCACCCTCACTGAATGCTACCGATGTGAAGAGATTCAAGCAACTCGATTCTCAAGCGAAGAATATCATATGTGGCCATCTGAGCAAAGGACAGTATGGAAGAGTGAGTGCTTTGGAAACTGCTAAGCTTATCTGGGATAGGCTGTCCAAAGTAAATGAAGGAGTCTCAACTCAGCGTGACTCTCGAGTTGATGTTCTTCGCAATCTCTTCAACCGCTTCAAAAGACTCGACAATGAAAATGTTCAACAAACCTTCGATCGTCTCACTGACATCTCAAATGAGCTTCAAGCGCTTGGTGCCACTGACATCACCGACCATGAGGTGGTGAAGAAATTGTTGAGATCGCTTGATTCCTCATTTGATACTCTGGCATTGATGATACAAGAACGTGCTGATTACAAGTCACTTGATCCTGCTGATATCCTCGAGAGGCTAAATACTCATGAGTTCCAGCTTGCTGAAAAGAGAGATCTCTATGGTTTGAGCTATGGCAGATCACGTGCACTGAAGGCCAAGGCAGTTTTTGAGTCTGAAGATGAAGACTCTGACAGCAGCCTTGGTGATCCTGAAGAACTGAGCCATGATCTAGCACTACTCGTGAAGAAATTCCAGAAGTTCTCAAGACGTGGTCGCTTTGGAAGACCCTCAAGGAGCAATTATTCCTCATCCAGTGACTACAAGAAGAGGCTTTGTCACAAATGTAAGAAACCCGGACACTACATTCAAGATTGTCCTCAGTGGGAAAAGGAATCAAAGAAGAAGAAATACAAGGATTACAGTTCTGATGATGCGAAGAAAAAGAAGAAATCCTCAAAATCTTCATCATCAAAATCCTCAAATTCTTCATCTCACAAGAAGAGTAGCTCCAAGAAGGCTCGGGCATTCATTGGCAAGGAAATGGACTCTGAGGCTGAATCAGAAGAAAATGAGGAAGAGGAGGCATCTGAGGATTCCGAATCTGGTGTGGCGAGCCTAGCCCTCGCTACTGCATTCGTCAGCAAGTCTATCTTCAACACTGAAGAAAATGACCTCACCAACAAGGCTGATGAAGGCAATGATGACTACGCTCCCACCTATTGCTTCATGGCAAAGGGTGCCAAGGTACTCAAATATACCTCCTCTGAATCAAGTGAGAATGAATCTGATGAAAACCTTAAGCCCAGCTATTCTAAACTTGCTAAGATTGCTGTGAAACAACAAAGGGCTTTTGAAAAGGTTCAAAACATGCTAGACAAAAGTGATGATATGTTGGGTGAAGAAATGGATCGCACTAAAACCTTGACTGAAAATCTTCAGACTAGGTTTGACAACCTTCAAGGTCATCATAACACTCTCTTGTCTGATCATGAGAAGCTTTCTTATGAATTTCTTCAAATAAAGCAAGATCTTGAGAAGCTAAGAGTGAGTTATGAAGATCTTTAGAAGGAGCGCGATTCATTACTTGCTCAACAAATCAGCGCTGCTCAGGAAGAATTTGTTCCTCCATGTTTGAAATGCATTGAACGTGAATCTGCTAATTCTTCACCTGAATGTTCAAATGCTTCTAATCCTACAAATTCTTCAAATGTCTCTGCTATCACTAATTCCTCATCTGAGGACATTGCTAGTATCACTAACGATGCAGGGCTGAAGAAATTGTACATGACAGGCATGTACAAAAGCCTCAAAGGGCATCAGACTCTTTGTGATGTGCTTAAAAAGCAGATCCTCAACAGGAACCCTAGGAAAGAGGGTATTGCCTTTGAGAGGAAACTCAATGCCGATGGTACATATTGGAAGCCTGAGCAGTACCCCAAAACCTCATGGGTTGCTGCAAAGGGACCTCCAGTTGATCCATCTAATTTATCTGGCTTTACATGTGAATCTTCTCATTCTTCTGATGAGTCATTTGACTCAAACTATAAACTGTTTAAAAATCAGAATGGTGAAGTATTTGCTAGATATGTTGGCACTAACTGCAGGAACGGTTCTCCTATGAAGAAAATCTGGGTTCCCAAAAGGTGCCTTGAAAGTCTTCAGGTGAATGTCCTCATGACACCACCTGTGAAGAATAGGAACCCCAGATCAAATTCCTCAAAAGAATCAAAGTCCTCATATGAACATCATCGTGCTAACAACTCTGTTTCGCAGGGAAGAGCTAAGGGCTATGAATATGAGCATTATTCTTCTAATCATTATGTTCAGAAATCTTCGAAGAATTTCTCTGCTTATTCATATGCTTACCCTAACTCCTCTTATGTGAAACGAAATGGATTGGCTTCTATGCCACCTTTCTTGTATGGAGCTCGCAGAGTGATGAACTCTTTGCCACCCCTTCAGATGTGGGTGGTGAAGAAAAAGAACTAATCTTTTATGCAGGGTCAGGTCTCCAGACGTACTTAAACGTCTGAAGAATTTGCTGGAGACCTGAAAAAGTGCCTAAAAGGACGCAGGCTAATCATGAAGAAATGAACTTTCATTTCTCATGTCCTCATATTGTTTTAACTGTTACATTGCTTGATGAAATTGGATTGATGAATTGTGATGTCATATTCTTCACTGATGAAGTATATGAAGTTCATAAGCTGCACTAATTCATCTGCAGGATGATCAACCCAAAGCCACTGAGTGGGTCCTCGATAGTGGATGTACAAATCACATGACTGGTGACAAGAATCTATTGATGGATGCTCCTTTATCACCATCGCATCTGAAGCATATCATCTTCGCTGACAAAGGCAAAAGTCAGGTATTGGGTCTAGGTAAGGTTGCGATCACAAAGGATCGACACATGGACAAAGTCATGCTTGTCGAGTCCTTAGGATACAACCTCATGTCTGTCTCAATGCTTTGTGATCTTGATATGGTTGTTGTCTTTGGCAAGTATTGTTGTGTTGTGGTTATGGAAGCTGAAAACTCCAAAGTCTTCGAAGGTTTTAGGAGAGGAGACTTGTATATTGTTGATTTCTCTACAGGACCGCAACCAGCCGTGTGCCTACTTGCAAAAGCTTCAGAAGGCTGGCTATGGCATCGACGACTTGGTCATGCAGGCATGAGGATTTGCACATGCTTGTGAAGAAGAAGCATGTCATTGGCATTGAGAATGTCAAATTCCTCAAGGATCACTTATGCGGAGCCTGTGAAGCTGGAAAGATGACCAAGGCTAAGCATCCAGCAAAGACTATCATGACCACTACTCGACCATTTGAATTGCTTCATATGGATCTCTTCGGTCCTAACCATTACTCAGCAGTCACAAATGACGCATCTCTCTATGGCTTTGTTATTGTTGATGATTACTCTCGTTACACATGGGTACATATTGTCACTTACAAACATGAAGTGCAGGAAGTCTTCAAACGATTTTCCTCGAGGGCTTCAACCAACTTTGGTGTGAAGATCAAGCACATCAGAAGTGACAATGGAACTGAGTTCAAGAATTCTAGTCTTGATGACTATCTTGATGAACTTGGTATTACTCATGAGTTATCTGCTCCTTACACTCCTCAGCAGAATGGCGTCGTGGAGCGCAAGAACAGAACTCTCGTTGAGATGGCACGCACTATGCTTGATGAGTACAAGACGCCTCGTCACTTTTGGATTGAGGCAATTTATACTGCGTGCCACATCATCAATAGGGTATATCTTCACAAATTCTTCAAGAAGACTGCCTATGAACTCCTCACTGACAAGAAACCCAATGTGAGTTATTTCAAAGTCTTCGGTGCTAAATGTTGGATTAGGGATCCTCATCACAATGCTAAATTTGCACCGAAAGCACATGGAGGTTTTATGCTTGGTTACGGAAAGGACTCGCACACCTACAGAGTCTTCAACAACGTTCTTCACAAGGTTGTTGAAACTGTAGATGTGCGGTTCGATGAAACTAATGGCTCGCAAAGAGAGCACCTACCCTCTGTGATAGATGAACCAGCACCTGAGGAAACTATCAAGTTCAAGGCTACTGAGGATGTCATTCCTACCGAAGAATCTGCTGAAGAATTCATTCCAGAACGTGAAGAACGTCGAGCTAATGCACCTGAAGAAAATGCTAAAGAAAATGGTGCTGAAGAAAATGCTGATCAAATTCCTCGACGACAACCTACTCATCCTCGCGTTGCAAAAGAAGTGCAAATTGAAAAGATCATCGATGACATTGAAGCACCAGGTCCTCTCACACGCTCAAAAACTTCACATTTATCTAACTTTTGTGGGCACTATGCCTTTGTCTCTATCACAGAGCCCACTAAGGTAGAGCCTGAGTGGATTCAGGCCATGCAAGAAGAATTACATCAGTTCAAACTCAACAACGTGTGGGAACTGGTTAAACGTCCAGATCATAGCAAGCACAATATCATTGGCACAAAGTGGATCTACCGCAACAAGCAAGATGAAAATGGCCTTGTGGTGAGGAATAAGGCACGGCTTGTAGCTCAAGGCTGCACACAGGTTGAAGGAACTGATTTCGATGAAGCTTTTGCACCTGTTGCCAGACTTGAAGCTATTCGCATATTACTTGCTTATGCTAACCATCATGATATCACTTTATATCAAATGGATGTGAAAAGTGCATTCCTCAATGGTAAGCTTGAGGAAGAAGTATATGTTGCTCAACCCCAAGGTTTTGAAGATCCAAAGCATCCTGACAAAGTCTTTAGACTCAATAAGGCCCTTTATGGCCTCAAGCAGGCCCCTCGGGCATGGTATGATACTTTGAAGGAATTCCTCATGAAGAAAGGCTTCAAACCCGGTTCACTCGACCCTACTCTTTTCACTAAATCTTATGATGGTGAATTGTTTGTGTGCCAAATATATGTTGATGATATTATCTTTGCTGTACTGACCAACGTTATAGTGATGAATTTGCCTATATGATGAGTGAAGAATATCAAATGTCTATGATGGGAGAATTGAAATTCTTCTTAGGTCTTCAAATTCATCAACAGCGCAATGGCATATTCATATCTCAGGAGAAATACCTCAAGGATGTACTGAGGAAATTCGGCATGCAAGATTGCAAAGGCGTCAAAATTCCAATGCCCACAAATGGCCATCTGTGCACTGATGAAAATGGTATTGACTTCGATCAAAAGGTATACGGCTCCATGATTGGTTCTTTATTGTATTTATGTGCATCTAGGCCAGATATTATGCTTAGTGTTTGCATGTGTGCCCGATTTCAAGCTACACCGAAGGAATCACACCATAAGGCTGTGAAACATATTCTTCGATATCTAGCTCACACACCAACACTTGGATTATGGTACCCCAAGGGCTAGGCTTTTGATCTCATTGGATATTCTGACTCTGACTATGCTGGTGATCGTGTGGACCGCAAGTCAACATCTGGTACATGTCATTTCCTCGGACGATCTTTGGTCTGTTGGTCCTCGAAGAAACAGAACTGCGTATCACTGTCTACTACTGAAGCTGAGTACATTGCTGCTGGTTCTTGCTGTGCTCAATTGTTGTGGATGAAGCAAACTCTCAAGGACTATGGCGTCAACGTTAAGAATGTGCCTCTCTTCTGTAACAATGAGAGTGCCATCAAGATTGCTCACAACCCAGTTCAGCACTCGAAGACAAAGCACATTCAGATTCGTCATCATTTTCTTCGCGATCATGTGTTGAAGGGTGACATTTCTATTGAGCATGTGAAGACTGAAGAACAGCTAGCCGATATCTTCACTAAGCCCTTGGATGAGAAGAGATTTAGCAAGTTGCGGTGTGAGCTAAATATCCTAGAATCTTCGAATGTTCTTTGAAAAGGACACTCATCCTAACACTTATGTAAAATTGATGACTTAGATGTGCAACACATGAAGAAACATTTTTCTTTAATCAATGAAGAATAACACTCTAAGTGTGAAGAAATTAACGAAGAATTTGATTCTCAGAACCCTACGACAATTGTACGCGGTGTCTGAAATCATCATTCTTATACGGTGGGTCACGCCACCACCAAAAGTTGAAAATCTTCAATTTGAGTTTTCCTCAGTTTTGAAATTCCTCAGTTGTTCATGTTCTTCAACTTTGCAAAATCTTCACTGTTTCCGTCGTTTTTCTTCATTCACTTATGGCTAATTCTTCAAGTTGGTGTTTCTGCTAAGTGAATGTGATCGGACCCTTCCCCCTCTATGCTATACTCAACCAAATCTATTCACAAATTCTTCATGTGCATTCTATTTGAAACTCGTTCAAAATCTTCACTGTGTCCTTGTCAGCTGAAGAATTTGCGAACGGAACATTTAACTTATCTTATCCAAATTTTCGGCTTTGCTGCTCAAACCGTTCTGCATCCCACGAAATACTTATCTATTCACCCACGATCTAACACGATCTCCACTTCTCAATACGTGGGTGACACATGTCAAGCGAATGAGAAGGGTCAGGGGCACGTTCGTCCAATTTCTTTGGGCGAACAGTTTTTCACCGATGCTATAAATACCCCCTCTCCCCTTCCTCACTTCCTTTACTCCGCTCGACCTCTCTCCAGCTCGAGCTTCTCAAACCCTAGCGCCGCCGCTACTTCATCGTCGCCGGTGAGGAAGAGCTTCACTGCCTCGACCTCGTCACCGCCGTACTCGCGCCGGCCGCAGAAATCTTCACTCCGCCGCCGCCGTAGCCGTCTTCCTCCGCCGAGTTAGGGCGTGGAAGATCTGCACAGACGAACTTCACTTCTCCACCTCACAGTTCGTCATGTTCTTCATTCAGGGTAATTGAAAGTTACTTTTACTGCCCTCTTTGATTCAAATGATTTCTACAAAATCTTCAGAGGTGTTTATTCTTCAAATTCTTCACACACTAAACACCTCACATGTCATCTGTTCTTGATTTGTTTCTCTAAGCATCATTTTTTCTTTAAGATTCCTCAATTGTGTGGATCTTCGATCTATACAACTTTGGAACCTAAGACAAAGAACGCTTAGTGAAATTCTTCAAGACTCATCTGGTCAAATTCCTCAAACTTGTTCTTTTTGAAAAACCTTCTGAGAACGCATATGACCTCTCCAAATTCCTCGCAACTATACTCTGTTCACAGGTACTCATGTCTGCTGCTGAATCACTAGGTTCTCATCAACTTAACTCATTTGCAGCGTTCCTCGAAGAAAAGTTGCATACTTCTTCAGAGAATTCCATTGTTCAAATTCCTCATCTGAAGAAAATGGTTGACGATAAGTAGCCACAGAAAGGAGGAAAGAGGCCTGAGGTCAACACTGCTTTTGAAATCCCTGAGGACATCTATGTTGGGTACTGCACACCCCCTGAGGAAGATAAAAATCAGCGCAAGGTGCGCATTCAAAAGATAGAGAGGAGATGGGCAAGAGAGTGGAGGGAGTACAGATATGTGACTCCCAAGTACATGAAGAAATTCACACTCAATCCTCCCTGCTCAAGACCTCCGTTGGCACCTGGCCAAGAAGCTGACCTCACCAGCCTCAAGCATGGTGAAGATTATCCTGAAGAATGGGCCAAGCGCCAGGCCAAGTTGGCCAACAAGCAAAAGATGTAGTGAGGAAATTCAACGAGGACTCTACTGCTGCTGCTGCTGAGGCCTCTATAAGGCCGAAGAAATCCATGGCAAAGAAGCCTGCGCATAAGCCAAGTGCTTCTTCTTCAATGCCCTCACGGCCAAGTACCTCAGCTAAGCCCTCACGGCCAATTCCTCACGCTGCTCCTGCTCCTCCAAAGTCCTCAGCTGCTCCGACCAAATCCTCAGCACCTGTGCATCTTGCCATGTGCCAAGGGACTACGGGCATCTCTATTGCCTCAGGAGCTTCAGCCAGTTCCTCAGCTGCACCAAATTCTTCAACAGGACCCTCTCTGCTGAAGACTAAGACCACTGCTGGACAAGGCTCTCGCCCAAGTCCTCACAAGAAGCAGGTCGCCTTCCAAGTGCCGTCTGACGAAGACGAAGCTGATGATGAAGAACTTGCTGAAATCATCAGAGATAAACAAGTCAGGGCCGCTAGAGCCAAGGGCACAAATGTGCCTCTGCTTTTGGATCCAAAGTTGATCCTCGACTACATTGATCTCTGGCACAAGGACCCAAACACTCCTATGCCTGACTTCAAGCTGACTCCTGGTCAAAGTCATATGCTGACTGCCTTCATCCAAGAAGAGAAATGGAAATTTGAGAAGGCCAGGCAGCTCAAGAAAGCGCAGTACAGGAAGGAGAAATTCCTGAAGAACAACGTTGTCTCTATGACAACTGATGAACTTGTGAAGATCCAATCAGAAATCAAAGTCCTCAACGATGATTTCAATGCTTACTATGCTGATTGGAAAGGAGCCAAGGTCAGGTTTATTAAACTGACAAAGATGTTCACCTCCAATGTTGCAGCCCCATCGCAACAAGAAATTCCTCAGGCTGTAGCATCTGCTCAGCCAACTGAAGAACATGCCAGCACCGCTGATGACAATCAGGCTGCTGAAGAAAATGTGAGTTCCAGGGTTGGTGACTGCATTCCAGCCGCTGATGAAATTGCCAGGGCATCCACTAGGGGTGCGCCTGAAGAAAATGAAGAAGTCAGGGCAACTGCGTCAGTTGTGGCTGAAGAAAATCAACCACATTCCTTTGCTCCTCCTGCGCCTACCCCAACTCCAATTCTTCCATCTGTATCCGATGTGAAGAAGACCAAGGCTGCAGAGCGTGCAGCAGTGAAGAAAAGGAAAGCATCAGCTCCTTCAGATTCTTCAGCACCGAAGAAGATGAAGAAATTGACAAGCTCATTTGCTAATCCAATTGATGTTGTTCCAGTTTCCTCCATGCCATCAAAGGAAATCGTCCCTTTTGATGAAGAATATGTGATCCCTAGTGGATCTGATGAAGAAAATCCTTCTGCTGCTTCGTCAGAGCAGATGGATGAAGAAATTGAAGTGGATAAAATCCCTTCAACCCCCACAGTTTCCTCGCCTATGTCTCAGTTTACTGCTGAAGAGACTGGCGTTGAAGAAATGGAAGATGAAGATGTGGACATTGGTCGTACCACACCAGTGATGAATGATGACTTTTGGGAAAGTCAACACCCCAATTCTCCACTCTTCACTCCACTGCAACAAATTCCTCAGTCCCCAGCAACTACAGTTCAAATGGGATCTGATGAAGCTCATGAACACATTCCAGCCGCTAGTGCTGAAGAAAATGAAAATGAAGAATTGAAGACCCAGACTGCCACTGAAGAGGAACCAGAAATTCCTCAGCCTGAAGAACCTGAGATTGCGATTCCTGAGGTTGTCATGCAACTGACTAACACTCCTCTGCCCAAGCCAAAGGATCCATTCTCAAGGAAGCAAAAATTCAAGGCTAATGATTTCTTCGGCGAGCACGTATTCTTCACTGACTACAACCCCTATGACTCTACTCGCATTAGGAAGAGGCGTTTCTGGACTGCCAGCCAGGCAAATTTTTATTCCTCAGTGCTGTTCAACAAAGACAAAGTCTTCGATCATGAGCACATTCCTCACGTGGATATGGAATCTCTGCCGTGCTTTGGGCCGGTCCTCAGTGTTCTTTACGATGCTGGACTGTTAAATTTCTGCACTGATATATGTGATTGGAATAAAGAGCTCATTCTTCAATTTTATGCAACTCTGCACATCACCGGAGACTCTGAAGATGTGAATTCATGGGTGCTGGACTGGATGTCTGAAAATACTCACTACAAGGTACCAGCTACTGAATTGCTTTGGGCTTTGCCTCTCAGTCCTCCCCTTGAAGCTGCTCGTTGCGTCTACAGTGAACCTGAGCTTACAGATCACTATATGCAAGTGCTGATGAAGCCTTTGAAGCCAGGTCAGGCCCCAAGAACAAAATTCCTTGTGAAGGAATTGTTATATGTGCCTCGGACTGTCTATCGCATTCTGACGAAGACATTGAGTCCTATCAAGGGCCACGACTCGAATGAAGAAGAAGTCGTTGGCATCATGAAGAATCTGCTTTTCAATATCATTCATGGCGTTCCTGTCAACTTCCATGATTTCTTCATGAGGACTCTGGCCAATGTCGCAATGTCACTGCTTGAGTTAAAGCCTTATGCTTCGTGGATTATGAGATTCATTAGAACAAGGTCTTCACTCAACTACAAAGCTGACACACTGAACCATTGCAGCTACTTGCCCCTGATTGAAGTCCTCAAACGGACATTTTCCTCAGCTGATGAAAAGGGCAAGGCTACTGCTGTCATTGATGAAGGCATTCGTCCATTGGATGGTCAATTTCGCAAGGCTGCATCCTACTCCACCAATGATGACTCTGCCACCCATGACTCTGCCGCCAACGCAACCAAGTCAAATCCTCAAGGCACAGCTCCGAGGGTGATGACTGACCGTGAGCTTCTCCTCAGTCTTCACCAGAAGGTTGATCGTAATCACAAATGGGTCAAGCGTCAGTTTGGTTCAATTCTTCACAACATGACTGCTACCCACAATGCAGTGAAGAAAAACCACTACTACCTTCATGAAACCCTCAACCGCACCTGGGTTGTTGCACATTTATAGCGCAGAAGATCTGAAGAATATGGGTCTCAAGGAAGATTTTGACTGGGCTGCACCTCCTCCGAAGAAGTACAAGAAGGTCAAGGTTCCTTCCTTGGTGGCCAACTCCTATTCTTCATCACGTGACACTGATGAACATGAAGACTTGGACGACACTGCGGCAGGCCCTACTACAACAAACGACCCCAACAACGCTGACGCTCCTTCATCAACTTGATATTCTTCAGGGGCGTTAGTCCTCATTTTCGAACCTTTTGGTCATTCGATGACAAAGGGGGAGAAATTTGAGTTAGTCTTCAAGCGGGTCTATCTTATATGGGCGTTTTTTCTAAGTTACAACCCTCGTTCTTCTGATGACTTTGTTGGATCGAGTTGTAAACTTAAAACTCTATGGTGGCCTGATACTTTTGTTGTTTCTTCTGCATGCTTATTCCTCGTTAATGTTATTGCACGCATGCTGAATTACATCAGTCACCATATTTCATTATGCATTTCAAATTCTTCATATATTATGTCAAATGCATGTATGAATTACAAGATATAGGGGGAGATCTCCATGATTCAACTCTTCAAGTGTGCATTGCTTCAAAAGCAAATTCCTCACTATGCACATCTTCAGGGGGAGTTCTTCTATATCTTGCAATCAAATTCCTCAATATCAGTATTTACACTTTATATGTTTATCCCCGTTGAAAACTTAACCTATATTGTCATCAATCACCAAAAAAGGGGAGATTGTAAGTGCATCTAGTGCCCCTTAGTGATTTTGGTGTATTGAAGACTTATAGGTTAAGGGATTAATGTGTTTATGAGTGTACACAGGTCTATAAGTCTATGAGGAGTTTCATATTTACATAGAAAGTCGACCCCTAAAAATGAAGTTCTTCGACTGAAGATTTTGAATTTCTGAAGACTTTGAAAGTGAAGAAATTGGTGTGACCTTGAAGACTTGGTATTCGTTTGAGGAACATGAAGCGTGAAGACTTTTGTTTTCGTAGTTTCATTTTCTCTTTCTTGAGTCATAGGAAACACCGTACTGTTAAAGGGGGTCGAGAAAATACTAAGGAAAAATTTCCATGTGATGCTCAACTCAAAATCCTACACCTACCAATCCCTTCGAGTGAAGACATTGGAAATCTCATACAGTCCAGTCATATTCTTCAGTGACAGAGACTAAGTTCTTCTGGTCTCTGAGGAATTTGTTCTGACTGAGGAGTTAGGAATTCGTCAGTGCGGATTGCCTACACTGTGAGGAACATGATAGCCCTGAGGAATTTGGTACTCAAATTTCCGACCGTTGCTGTGCTATGCGCCAGCTGTCCCAAAATATCTACCCAACTAACGGTCATATCATTGAAGGGCATTTATGTCTTATCATGACGGGCTGCTCCCTAGGCTATAAATAGCCGCACCCTATGGTTGGCTGCTCCGAGAGAAACTGACACTTGTCATTTGAGAGCATCCCATCCTCGGAGGACTTTGAGCGAAAATCATCAAGTGAGGAAAACCCAAACCCAAACACCTACAAACCCAAAGTGATTGAGCATCACTGAAGAGATTGATCCTGCGTGGATTCGACGCTTGTTACCTTTGAAGACTGTGCTTCTTCCAGACGGTTAGGCGTCATGGCCTAGAGCATCCAAGAGGAAATTGTGGATCACCGAGTGACCGAGTCTGTGAAGGTTTGAAAGTCACCTGAAGACTTACCACGAGTGATTGGGCGAGGTCTGTGTGACCTTAGCTCAAGGAGAATACGGTAAGGACTGTGTGTCCGGGACTGTGTGTCCTCAGGTTTAAATACCTAGCCGCTCCAACCAGACGTACAACTGAGACAGCAGTTGGAACTGGTCTACCAAATCATTGTCTTCACCAAGCTTACTGGTTCTATTTCCTCAACTCTTTCATTTCCTCATATCTGTGTTTGAAGACTTTGACTGAAGACTTTCTCAATTTCCTCAGTTCAATTTCTTCAGTCTGTTTGTCTTCATCCTGTGCTATCCTGTGTTTACGCTTCTGTACTCTATGCTTGTCTTCATTTCATCATGATGACCATGCTTGTGTTCTGCTATGCATATTTTTGAGTACTTATTCCGCTGCAAGTAGTTCTTCGCTAAGGAATTTCCTCACTGGCAAATTCCTCAGTGAAGAATTCATAAAAATCGCCTATTCACCCCCCTCTAGTCGATATAACGCACTTTCAAAGACACTAAACAATAGTGCTTGTTGGGAGGCAGCCCAATATGTATATTTTATTTTCTTGTTCAGTATATCGGTCTACATAATTATTCGTACCATAGTAATTATGTTTTATTTTTGCTTTTTTTGCCAAGCTAAACCTTTAGGAGGTTGCGATGCATGTTTGTTATGTTCTGTGCAGAAACGGAAACAAAAACTTTTGCGTTCAGTGTTTGAATTTTCATCCTGTACTGGATACTCCCTCAAAAATGATTTAGACGCGAATAGAGGGACAGTGGTATCCCCAGCCCATTAGGGTTCAAATCTTGGTGCTCGTATTATTCCTGAATTTATTTCAGGATTTTCGGCGATGCGTTTTCAGTGGGAGGAGACGTTTCCGTTGACGACAAGACGTCTATGGTGACTTCGTAAATCTCAAGATAATATGTCGGCTCAGTCTCTCGAAGGTGCTCACAGAGGTAGGGCGTGCGTGTGTGCATTCATAGAGGTGAGTGTATGCACGTATGTATCAGAGCTTGCGTTTGTACCGTGTTAAGAGCAACTCCAATGGGGCGACCCATTTCGTCCGTTTGGGTCGGCGCGGACACAAAAGGCAGCCCAACGCGCCGACCCAAACGGACGCGCGTCCGCTTTTCGTCTGCGGGCGACCCATTCCCGGCCCATTTTTGAGCCGGATTTGCGTCGGCGCGGACACGCGACGGACGCGCGCACGCTCGCCTTCTCCTCTCCCCGGGCCCGCTGGTCGGTGGCTCATTGGCCTCCCCCTCACCCCCAGCCAACAGCAACCCTCGCCCGCCTCCTTCGTCGCCGATGCCGCCACCCATTTTTGCCGGCGACTCTGCCAGCTGCCGCCGCCTCCACATCCGCCCAGCAACGCCGCCCACTCCCCCATCGCCCGCCACCGCCGTCTTGCCGCCGGGGAGCAAACTGCTTCCCACCGCCGCTCCCCCCATCGCACAGCCGCCCGCAACCAAGAAGCCGCCTCGCCGCCCCGGCCAGATCCTCACCGGCACGCTCGTCGGACGCCGACCCACTCGTCGGACGCCGGCAGGGCAGCTAGCTGGTCCGTGCGCACCGTGACTCCCCTCGCCGGCCGTCTCCTTCTTCGACGTCCGCAAGCTGTTCGACAGTTTGTCAAGGTACGAAAATGGACTCCGCAGACGAGTTCTTTTTCCACAATTTCCTTTGCGACTCCGATGATTCGTCGTCCGACGACGAGGAGGAGATATTGGCTGCCGTGTTGGTCCATCACCACCTCAACAACCAACGGCCGTTGTTTCGTGGCTCCATTCCGGGCCACCTTCCGGTGTTGAATCACAACCGAGTGAGCGGGCATTTTCTTCTTTGGAAGGACTACTTTGATACAACAAACCCGTTGTTCAAACATCAAAAATTCCACCGCCGTTTCCGTATGAGTAGGCATCTTTTCAACCGTATTAGAGGGGGGGTCGGCTATGATGACTATTTCGAGTGCAAAGAGGATGCCGTCGGCAAGATCGGTTTCTCCTCTTATCAGAAATGCACCGCCGCCATCCGAATGCTTGCATACGGAGTGCCCAGTGATCTCATTGACGAGTACGTCTGTATGAGTGAGTCTACATGCCTAGAGTCCCTGTATAAGTTCTGCAAGGCTGTGATTGCTGTGTTTGGCCCTGAGTACTTGAGAGAACCGACAGCTAAAGATACAGCCCGTTTGTTGGCGATGAATGCCAGAAGAGACTTCCCAGGGATGCTTGGCAGCATAGACTGCATGCACTGGGAGTGGAAGAACTGCCTTCTGCTTGGCAATGGCAGTATAAGGGACATGTCAGGGCTTGCACTGTCATATTAGAGGTCGTGGCGTCTCAAGATCTCTGGATCTGGCACTCTTTGTTTGGCATGGCTGGATCACACAATGATATCAACGTGCTTCAGCGCTCGCCGGTGGGTGACGGTATCTATCCTCAGTGGACCACTATTGTCAAGACAATACCCAACCCTGTCGGAGAGAAGAGGAAAAGATTTGCCCAAGAGTAAGAGAGTCCTAGGAAGGATGTCGAGCGTGCCTTTGGTGTTTTGCAATCTCGATGGGGCATCGTTCGGTATCCTGCTAATACCTGGAGCACGCAGAAACTGTGGGAGGTGATGACTGCTTGTGTGATCATGCACAATATGATCGTAGAAGACGAGCGCCCGGAACGTTTGTACGATCAAGGGTTTCAGTTTCAGGGTGAAAATGTTGTGCCTGAGCATGGAGTAGCGGCAACATTTGAACAGTTCATCCAATTTCATGAAGACATACGTGATTGGGAAACTCACGTGCAGCTGCAAAATGATTTGGTTGAGCATATGTGGGCTTATGCTGGCAACCAATAGATGTATCTTCTTTTACTCGTTTGCAAAACTATGTGAAACATTTTTATTTGTATCAGGCTTGTAAAACTATACTATTTTATTCGGTAAACTATGTTATTTGACAATATGTTTGAATGCAAATCAACGTATTATTGGGCGGTTAGCCGGCCACGCCAGCACAAATAGGTCGGCATGTTGGGCTGGCTACCGACCCAAATTTAAAAGAGGACGGACGCTGGGTGGGCGGCCGACCCGAACGGACAAAAACCGAACGAAATCACGTTCCGTTTAGGTCGGCCGGTTGGAGTTGCTCTAGAAAAATGATTTAGACAATGTGCAGCCCAACAAACGAACAAACACATGCTTGTGTTGGGTTGGATCGCTGCTGCAAAGCCATAGAAAACAACGAGACAGAGAGAGAAAATAGAAAATGGGAGGAAACCTGTAGGCACGACGGGCATCTGGGCTGCCGCCTCCGGGATATTCTTGGCAAACGCAACGCGAACCAAATGCACGCACTCCCCCCCCCCCCCCCCCCCCCTCCCTCACTCCCGTCCACCTCCACCGGATCAGGGAGGCAGTTGCCACACCACACCACCCGCCTCTTCCCCCTTCCGCCCACCGGCAAGGCCGTTCCCGCGCGCCGCCGGTCGCCCAGGTGCACGTCCACCCCTTTTTTCTCCCCGCTCCTATTCTCGGGTGCCATTGCCAATCCCATTGCCTGCTCCTCACGAACGCATCATTGTTCCATCTTGCATTGCGTTACTCCTTTCACGCAATCTTGCTCCGGCTTCACTCGCTCCTGCTCCATGTCCATGCACACGCGCGGCACGCCGGTAAATTTATCGGTCGCTGATGGGTGCGATGGCCCAAAGATTGGCGCTTTCCGCTTCTCTTTTGGTGCCCTTTCTTCCTTGTCCCCGGCACCCCTGCCGGCCAGATTGGTTGAAATAGGGGAGATACACCCGCCTGCGTGCTTGCACTTTCCTGTCGAATACCATGGTTACTAGTATAATTTGTTGATTAATAGCATGCTGCTAACGTTATTTTTTTTAAAGTGGGATGCTGTGATGCAGTTTAAGAATCCTTTAATCAGAATGAATCTGCATCAACTAGTCCTGTCAGTTTATTTATTATGCAGCATGGGATTTTATCGTCCCTTCGCGTGTCGACCTTTCAGGATAATCTGTTCCCTTCCACTGTGAATTGACTCTTAATTGTTTCAGCCACTACTTGTTAATCTAGCTGTTAAACGAGTTGCACAGCGGCATAATATCGACCACTAGTATTGGTTCTTGACTACAGGCACTGTTTCTTGCTCTGGCAAGCTATCTGGGGTCGCTCATTGTGCCATGCTAAGTTCTTGCTTAATCATACGAAGTGTGTGGTACTGGGATTGGATGTAAATAGTTGTTGGTATAAGTATAACACCCATATTTCCGTCTTGGTCCAGAACTTCAAGAGGAAAAAAAAAAGCAATTTATCATCACCACTGTGGTACTGTTTCTCTTCATAACTACTACAACCATACGATGAGCAATCATGTACTTTGGCGTTCCTAAATTCATGCATCAACTCCTTCTGTTTTGCTGAATTCTGACAACATCTAATGCACGCAGAGCATCAATTTATCTTCAAGCTTGCAGACTCGAAGGAACACTTGTGGTGCATTGTGCACATCATTTCTCTGAGAAAAGTAGCTATAGTACTTAAAGCAACATTTCTTGGATGGGTTCAGACAAGCAGAGTGGTAGCCCACTATTGGGAACCCTCAAGATGGAGAGGGTTCGGACGATCCTGACACATACGCCATATCCCCATGAACACTCGAGGCATATCATGACAGCAGTGATAATTGGGTGCCTCTTTTTCATCTCGTCCGACAATATGCATACTCTGATACATAAACTGGACAGCAATATCAAATGGTGGTCCATGTATGTTTGCTTGATTGGTTTCTTCTACTTCTTTTCATCTCCCTTCCTTGGAAGAACAATTCAGCCGAGTTACTCAAATTTCAACCGATGGTATGCATTCATTCATATTTAGACTTCCTAGAACTCAGTTGCAAATATATTTGTCGTCCTTATTACACCACAGAATCTTTATGTATGTACCACATTAAGTTGTTAGGAGAACTGAATTATCAACTATATTGCACAATTGCAGGTATGTCGCTTGGATTTGCTTTGCATCCCTGTATCATCTCCCTAGCTTCCAATCAATGGGCGTTGATATGCGCATGAACCTTTCACTTTTTTTGACTATATATTTCTCTTCTGTCCTCTTCATCACCGCCTTTCACATCATATTTATTGGTCTCTGGTACATTGGACTGGTTGCTCGCATGGCAGGCACAAGACCAGGAATATGGACCATAGTACAAAACTGTACTGTACGTTTACTAAAAATATTTTTTTATTTTTATTTTCTTCAAATTGCTCCTGGGAAGATTAATTTTGAATCTCTTCCAGGTCATCAGTATTGCGTGCTGTGTATTCTACAGTCATTGCGGGAATCTTGCTGTGCCCAAAAGTGAATCTTTTGACAAGAGTTCTGATCCAAGTTTGCTTGCTTTTCTTAAAAACGAAAATGGAACCACATGGATATCAAATTTTCTCTTTATGAATGAACTAAAAGATCAGATATGTTCATCTTGGTTTGCACCTGTTGGATCTGCAAGTGACTATCCTCTTCTGTCAAAGTGGGTTATATATGGGGAGGTAACACTTGCATCTCTTTGATTCGTCTACTCTTTGCTCTCATATTTTTGTTTGGCAACATCCATGCTCCACTTCTTTGATCATGTTATTCTCCAGTTAGTTTGCAGTGGATCCTGTGCTGGCCCATCAGATGAAATATCTCCTCTGTACTCACTGTGGGCTACATTCGTTGGCCTTTATATTGCCAACTTTGTTGTGGAGAGATCAACTGGGTGTGTGCTTATTGTTCTACGCAGTGCATGTTTTATTCCAAATTTATCTCTCTCTTCAATACTCTGTCTGAGTATTTCTTATTATCCACTGCAAATACTTCAGATGGGCTCTTACTCACTTGTCACCAGTATCAGAAGAAGAGAAGCTCAGAAAACATATGAAACCAGATTTCCTGGATATGGTACCTTGGTACTCAGGGTAGGGCTCTCTAAGCTCCAGCAATTTAGGTTCCAGATGAGAGGAACGGAAGAAAATGCCTGACTTCTTCAACTTCATTATGTAGGACATCGGCTGATTTATTCAAGACAGCGTTTGATCTTATGGTCTCTGTAACTCTTTTTGTTGGGCGATTTGACATGCGCATGATGCAGGTAAGTGGTGTTTGGTGAGGAATTAACTACCATCCAGTATAAAATTTCCACCATGGACCTAAGTTGATCTAAATTTCATGTTAGATCATCGCTGTAGTTGCTTTCACCTAAAAATATTGCGCCCATCCTTTTAAATTTTTTAATCTTGATGCACACGTTGTCCTCACTCGTGCGCACCCGGGAAAACATCCCGGTCGATGACCCTTTCCCACATTGCTCCTAGCCATGCACGCTTAACGAAGGGGTTATTAGGAGATGAGCTTTTAGAAAAGAAGACGCACCTTCTTAGCATGTGTATTACTATCTATGCTTTTAAGGTAGGATACTAGGATGTCACATCATTTCTATGATGACATCATGTATGTAATCATAGCACTTTAAAGTCAAGCTTTTGTCTGCCTCTATGTACATGATTAGTGCACTATTTTTCTTCATCCTTTTCTATATTTTATTGTAGGCTGCAATGAAAAGTACTACAGATGAAACTCGGAATGACGATGTGCTCTATGACTATTTCAATGAAAGAGAAGACCTTTGGTTTGACTTTGTCGCAGACACCGGTGATGGTGGAAATTCATCATATACAGTTGCCCGGCTGCTGGCTCAGCCATCCATTCAGACTGTAATTGGTGGTTCTATGCATACTCTTCCACGTGGAAATTTGCTTGTTATTGGCGGAGATCTTGCGTAAGATTGCACCATGTTAATCAGTTTTGACTTTTTTCTTCAGTAAATTTATCTCTCTCCATATGTGCAAATCATCTAGCTCTTGACTGTATTTAACCAGTACGGTCACACAATTGATTGTATCAGTACTATGGAACTCTCCTAAAAAGAAGTAATACTATAGAACTTATATAGCCACCAATGTTCTAGTTGTACGCCGGACAATCTATCTAGGCTGTTAACCGCTTGGTTGAGTTTCTTTAATAATTTTTGGAATAAAGTGTTAATATATATTTTTGGTTTCCTCTAGTAAATTATGAGTTTTTGCCGTCGAGTATAATTTCTTCTCTTGTAAAAATTCTATATGTTTTATGTCATGTATGTCTATTTTGTTATCATTTGCACATTAGCTGTGACTTTATTGTCCATCCCTAGTGGTTCACTCTACAAATTAGACAGATTTATCTCCAGTTATTTATGTTCTATCATTTCAAATATGTAGGTATCCGAACCCTTCATCCTTTACATATGAGAGACGCTTCTTTGGTCCTTTTGAGTATGCTATGCAACCTCCGCGTTGGTATAAGGCTGAACATATAGCTGTGGATAAGCCTGAGGTTCCTCCGGGAGTATCAAAGATGAAAAAGTATGATGGACCCCAATGTTTCATAATTCCCGGGAACCACGGTTTGTTCTGTCCATTTATATTAAACTTTGTTTGTCGAAATATGTCTCATTTTACCTCCTTTCCTATGGACCCGATGTCAAGTATGTAAGGAAGAAAATTCATGATTTTTTCTTAAGGATTTCCTTTGTTTGTTTCCTTGCTTTCTATAACAGATTGGTTCGATGGGCTTAACACCTTCATGAGATATATATGTCACAAAAGCTGGTTAGGTGGATGGTTTCTGCCTCAGAGGAAGAGTTACTTCGCATTGCAGCTTCCGAAAGGTTGGTGGATATTTGGTCTTGATCTAGCTCTTCATGGTGACATCGATGTATACCAATTCAAGTTCTTTGCAGAACTTTGTCGGAATAAGGTGCATTTTTCCCTCCCCTGTTTATCCTTCTGTTTTGAACTGGATTTTTCCATTACTTCTGTTTCCTGTTATCATTGTATTTGGTTGGTTCCTGATGAGTGATTCATTGATCATTCTGTGTTAAATGTTTCCTTAACATTTGAATCTATTGGGAGTTGGAGATAAATTTTCATTTCCAGATTTAATTGATCCGCTACATTTCTAAAGTTATGCAGGTTGGAGAGAACGACTCTGTGATCATTGTTACACACGAGCCAAACTGGCTCCTCGATTGGTATTGGAAGGAGACTACAGGCAAGAATGTCTCACATTTGATTCAGGACTACCTGAATGGAAGGTGCAAACTTCGTATGGCTGGGGATTTGCATCATTTTATGAGGCATTCTGCTACACCATCAGATAAACCAACTTTTGTTGAACACTTACTTGTCAATGGATGTGGTGGTGCCTTTCTGCACCCAACACATGTTTTCAAAAACTTTGAAAGGTTCTCTGGTACTACCTACGAGTGCAAGGCTGCTTATCCCTCCTATGAGGAATCTAGTGGGGTATGTAGTTTCAAAAGTTAATGGAATCTCTACCATATTTAGCCTATTGATCAGCTTAACAAGCATGTCTGTTATTGTGCAAGAAGATCTTATTAACTACACTTGCAGATTGCACTGGGCAATATATTAAAATTCCGCAAGAAGAATTGGCAGTTCGACATAATTGGTGGTTTTATTTACTTCATACTGGTATTCTCCATGTTCCCACAGGTCAGTTATACTTATTCATAAGGTGTAGTTTTCTTCCTTGCATATCTTCATTTTCCTAAGGGATTGTTCGGTTGGAAGGGATTTGAAAGGGATTGGAGTGGATTGGGGAGGATTAAATCCTCTACAAGTCAAAATCCCCCTCAATCCCCTCCAAACCTCTCCAGAATAGGTTTGACCGAACAAGGCCTAAGTGAAGTACTATACCTTGGATGTCTTACTATTTGAAAATTTGACATATGCCACTACAAAGTTCCACTTCTGAAAAATGCCAACCTTTCAACCCCCGACTTATTACTTGGAAGGTCATAATGATTTACTGAGCATATTACATATGCTATTCAGTTTGGTGACACTAAGCACCTATATTCCTGGCAAATTTTCCTGACAAAGGGAGTTTTTATTGACTCAAAACATCGCTCCAAGACGATACAATCGATAAGAGTTCATATTCTGCGACTATATCAGGCTTATAATCTTTGATCTGATCCTGACTCTTGTTCACGTTTCCATCTTTTCCAGTGTAATCTTGTTCACATCTTAAATGAGGAAACATGGTCTGGGCGTCTGCAAAGCTTCTCAAGTACAATATGGAGTGCTTTGCTTTTTATTTTTGAACACTCTTATGTCTCCTCAGTAGGAAGTCTAACTTTGTTGATGGCATCATATTCATTTGTACCATCCAAACTCACACGGAAAAAAAGAGCTATTATAGGTGGCCTGCATGTTTTGGCCCATCTGACTGCAGCTCTAGTTTTAATGTTGCTCATGGAGTTGGGCATTGAAATATGTATACGGAATCATTTACTGGCAACGTCAGGTATGCCATCGCATATTGTACTCCCAACTACACAGCTACTATATTAAATTCTTATCATAGGTTCAGATAATACTTTATGTTCTTGCTGTTATATCCCTTTTGAAGTGTAAAAAGTACCTTATTCAATCATTTGTACATAGGGTATATTCATTTTATGGTTTCAAACTGGATAAGATCGTAAAAGTTGAACATTATTATCGCTCAGGGCATCAATCAAATTGAAGTGGCTAGACAAAATTGAAAAGTTCAGTTGGAGAAACATAATCTGTGCCACCATGTCTACGATGACATGTCCTAGGGGTTTATTTGATGAAACTCTGATGGCATGTTCTTTCTAAATTATCACCAACTTTTGCTTAAGCTCCACTCCAGAAAAGTTCTACCTAAGCTTATGTGCCTAGTCTGCTATTGTTTCTTCTGACATCAGAGGTTTAGCTTATTTCCTGCTTCTTCATTCAAGAAAGACATTTTTTTTACAAATCCGTTTTTTGTCATAGGTTATCACCCTCTATATGATTGGTATCGGTCAATGGAAAGTGAGCATTTCCCAGATCCAACTGGTCTTCGTACTCGATTGGAACAATGGACGCTTGGACTATATCCAGCATGTATAAAATACCTTATGTCAGCCTTTGACGTCCCAGAGGTGCTAAGACTCTTTCTGGAAACATTTTTACTATTCCAGTATAGATGCATTGCAGTTTTGAACAAATGGATTTGTACTTGTACATCAATTCATTTTTCGAATTTTGTGTATGAAGTACTCCCTCCGTCCCATAATATAAGGGCGTTTTTGACACTACACTAGTGTCAAAAACGCCCTTATATTATGGGGCAGAGGGAGTACCTATGAATTACCATATGACCTCACAAAATCAAAATTTCCTTTTCTGTCCACTTTATGTAGATTTACTTCATCAGACAAAATTTAAAATATAAATATTTTTACAGGTCATGGCTGTTACAAGGATCAACATTTGCAAGAACGGCATGATGTCGCTTTCTCGGAGTGTTCTGATCATGTACTATACTTCTGTATTTATCTATTTCTGGATTTTCTCAACTCCAGTTGTTTCCCTCATATTTGGTAGTTACCTATACATATGCATCAACTGGTTCCACATACACTTTGATGAAGCCTTCTCGTCTTTGCGCATCGCAAACTACAAATCTTTCACAAGGTTGCATATTAAGAAGGATGGTGATCTAGAAATATTTACACTTGCAGTTGACAAGGTAACATCAATATATTCAACATGCTCACGTTCACATCTTTTCAGATCAGCATTGCATTGAATGGTACTCCTACCATTCAATATAAGGTGGATACAGGTTTTCAGATGTAGAAAACAAAATGCATGTAGGCTCCATTATAAACACGTTGAATCTGGTGAACAGGTCCCAAAGGATTGGAAGTTGGATCCCAAGTGGGAGGCAGAGGAAAGAGGGCCTCATCAGCTCAGCCACCACCGGAGATACCCTAGCAAATGGAGGTCAGCCTCATCTCCAGACCCCGTCAGGTCGGTGCGGGTCGTTGATCATTTCACCATCACAAGAACAGTAGCACCAGATCCCGAGACCTCCTGCTGATTCCCTACATCATTGCTGGTGAAGTACTTGCTCGAGACATTAGCGATTGCTTGTGCAGATTGTCAGTTTTTCATCCCATATCCAGCTTGACTTGGGCTGACCTATCATATCTGCTCCGGTGTTGCCTTCAGCTCTCTATGCTAACTTCATCTCCAGCATTGCACAGCCTATAGCAGAGATTTACTTGTGCACTAGTTAACTGGTAACAAAGAAGAATGGATGGAGGAAACATAGAAAAAATTCGGTTCATCAGATAGATTGTATTTTGAGTGCATGCTCTTTATAGTTTATACCGAAAGATAGTGGAACACGGCCATTTTTTGTCATACGGAAACATATATCCTGGATGTAGATTTCACTGAAACACGGAGTGTAAATTTCACTATTTTCTGTAGAAGGAACCGCGTTTATTATTTCTGGAATTCGCTTTGTTACTCTGGTGCCATTGGTTCCTAGTACATACATATCTGCAATGTTATAAATTCCAGAGTTTGCAAATATGTTGCTTCTCATTGCCTGGAGAATATAATCGTCATTCAGCTATAAAATGATCGACAGAATGGCGCCACAAAGCAGCAACGATTCATTACTTGGGTGTCACTGCAGAGCCCTGATTCCTACGCCTTTAAAAAAGAAGTTATTCGATGAAAATTCCAAAGTTTGCAAATCTGTAGCTTCTCCAATCCTGAAGTCTGGAGATCATAATCATGTGTAGCATCTCGCTTTGCTCACGGAAGGAGCAAGCGTCTCAACACTCAGCTATATAAAGGCTCGATCTGCCTGCTAATGGCGTAAGCTCCCTATTCGAGGCCAAGGTAGATACAGAAAGAGAGATAATCATGGCGCAGCAAAGCGGCAACGATCTGAAGGCCGTAATGGAGAAGCTGCTCCAGGCGTTCGAGGACGAAGTGGACAGTGAGCTGCCCCACAGGGAGGTGCTGGACCACATCTTCCGCATCCTCAAGGCCAACAAGGAGAAGATCATCTCGGAGCCACCGGAGGTGGGGAAGAAGGAGAAGCTGCCCGAGCTGCTGCGCAGTATCGGCGATGCCCTGCAGCAATGCAAGGCACGGTCCAAGCAGCAGCAGTCTGAGTCTGACAAGGCCAAGAGCAAGAAGATGACAATGCCGTCGGTGAGCGACTGCAACCCTTTCAAGTCTCGACCCTCGCAGCTGTCCGTCGACCCCTTGCTGGAGCAGACCATCGCCATTCTCGGCGATGTTCCTCCTCCTTCTCCTTCCCCTGATCAGGATGCAGGAGAGGAGACCGTGACGGAGTACTACGAGTGGACAACGAGCTACGTGGATGAGAGCCGGATATACGGCTGGGACAAGGAAGCCAACGAGGTGGTGGACGCCCTCGTGGGCAAGGAGGGCGAAGACGAGGATCAGGTGCTGTTCAGGACGGCGGGCATCGCGGGGATCCACGGCAGCGGCAAGACGGCGCTGGCGCAGAAGGTGTTCGTCCACGACAGGATCAAGGACGCCTTCCCTCTCCGGCTCTGGGTCTGCGTGGGCCCGCCGGACCACGAGGACAGGTTCAACCTCCTCTACCGGATGCTCGACAACCTCGGCCTCGACACCGCCAAGGTCGAGGACATCGTCGACAAGGCCGACGTCGTCGTCAAGGCAGCCACCGACGAGGACAAGGACAAGTCCAGGATCGGCGTGCTGCTCTTCATCCTCTACGTGACGCTGTACAAGACGGGGTACCTTATCGTGTTCGACGACATCAGGGCGTACAGCGACTGGTACAGCAACCTGACGCTGCAGCCACCCAAGGACGGCGAGTGGTACGAGCGGCTCGCCTACGGCCTGCCCAAGGCCAGGAAGAGCGCGGTGCTCGTCACCTGCCGCAGCGAGGACGGCGCCGGGGTGATGGTGCGCACCGGCGGCGTGTTTCACCCTCCCAAGCTCGAGGGCGAAGAAGGGTGGAAGCTCTTCCACAGGGAGTACAAGGAGGCCAAAGACAAGGACAAGGGCGAGGAGGAGGAGGAAGACAAGCTTTACAAGGAACTCCAAGAGATGAAGGAGGAGATCATCGGAAAGTGCCTCGGCCTTCCGGTGGGCATCGTCCAGGCGGCCAAGGGCTTCGCCGCGCTCGAGCACGAGCCGGAAGCTGACGCCAAGGATAACGCTGCCGCGGATCAGGCTGCGACGAGCAAAGACCGAACCTGGACCTGCAACTGAGGCGACGGAGGCTAATCAGTCTGCTAATTGAGTCGCTGACTCACTGTGCGTGCTTAAGTGCTCTGCTAAATGTTTGTTTCGTACTCTCGATTGTGCCTTTTGTTTTTCTTGTGTCCTTGATTTACCTTTTGTTTTCGAGAATCAATTGGATCATGGAGTTTTGGTGTGTATATGTAATGTTTGTTCGACCGACTTTGTGGAGACTTCCCCAAATTTGATTTTTTTTCCCCACCAGATTTGCTAATTCTCATCTAAGATAAGAATTTGATATGTCACATCTATATTGTCAACCACACGACCAAAGGGCTGAAGTATTCGTCAAACTTGTTGATCTTGTCGCTGTGTACCGCTTGGCGTATTCATGTCTTATTGCGGGTGGAATATCCTATTCGCCGCATATTGCGTCGAACAGCCGACCTTTCGCACAGAGACCGACCGAGCGAGCGTTAACCTGGGCCGGCCCGTTACCGCATTCCATTGCTTCCGGTTTTGGGAAACTTCTAGAGTTTCCCGGCCGGTTTTTTCTGGTTTTAGGAACCTTCTAGCAGGTTCCCTGAACCGGTTTTTTGGTTTCTTTTCACATTTTTTTCGTTTTTCTGTTTCTTTTTCTTCTTTATTTTTTCTTTTCTTTTCATTTTCTGTTTCTTTTGTTCTTTTTTGTTTCTTTTTTGTTTCTTTTTTATACTTCAACTTTAGTTTCTTTTCTTAATGTTCATGTATCATAACTTGTTTGGAAACTTCAAAAACTTTGTGCTTTAAAAAAATTTCAATTTTTTTAAAAATGGTCGTGTTTTCAGAAATTGTTCATACTAAAAATGTTTGCATTTCTAAAAATTTGTTCGGGAATTTCAAAAAATGTTTCCATTTTTCAAAAATTGTTTGGAATGTTTTTGTTCGTTTTTACAGACTTTTAAATAATGACCGCGATTTGAAAAAGTTCCTGTTTTCAAAAATTGTTCACAAATTCAAAAAATGTTCTTGTTCTCTAATTTTTGTTCATGTATTAAAAAAATGTTTGTGTTTCGAATTTGTTTGGGATTTTCAAAATTGTTCTTCATTTCGAAATTTGTTCTAAAACTCGAAATATCTTCATGATTTTAAAAATTGTTCCCATTTTGAAATTTGTTTAAAAATTCTGAAAATGTTCATATTTACGAAAAAAGTTCAGAAATTGTTCACAAATTTCAAAAAATGGTCTCGTTTTCTATTTTTTTTCACGTATTAAAAAAATGTTTGTGTTTTAAATTTTCTGGAATTTTCAAAATTGTACTTCATTTCGAAATTTGTTATAAAAATTCAAAATATGTTCATGATTTTAAAATTGTTCCCATTTTGAAAATTTTGTTCAAAATTCGGAAAATCTTCATGTTTACGAAAAAAGTTCACAAATTTCAAAATTTGTTCGGGTTTGTCAATTTTTTTTCATAATTTTGGAAAATAAATCAAATTTTGGAATATTGTTCGGGACTCTTTCAAATAGGATTAAGTCTGCTACCGCTATCTAGTGTTATAATATCGCGATGCATTTTTGTCACTAGTCATGTTTAGTTTTGGTGGCTAGCAGCGAGCGCACATGAGAAGGCTGTTTTAGTTGTGTCCCGTTCGGTGTGCGTATGTTCCTATGTTGAACGATTGTGGGTTATAATGGACTTGTGTTAGTTTTTTTTGAAAGTTACTACCCCACTTTATTAGACTAGATCAGGTAGTTCGTCTGATACAATACTGAGAATACAATCTCGGGGAGCAAAATCCCACGAAACCGAAACACAATTACATAAACCAAAACGAGCTAACTCATGGGCCGCTTTATTCGCGTTCCTCCGGACCCAAGAAGCTTTGAAGTCTCCCAAATTCCTTGCCATCGTCTAGATCTCCTCAACCATGATGCCAACCGACGACAGATTTCTTTCTTGCTCATTCAGCATCCTGGCAACCGCAAGACAGTCGGTCTCTAAGTGCAATTTCGGAATGTCTCGTTGTAGCGCCATTTGGACCGCCCGTTTGCATGCCATCAACTCCGTGGCCTCCGCCGTCGGTATCTTGGGAAGAAAGAAAGCTGCCGCTCCCCTGAAAGCACTATCTTCCTCTCGGAAAACAACCCCCCCCACCTCCATCTTGTCCCGTCCTAGACTTAGCGCCATCCAAGTTGGCTTTGAGCCATCCAGTCGCCGGAGGTTCCCATATTGCATGCTGATCTGTTCTTGTTGACGTCTCCTCCCGGCCGCGCACCCTCTTCCACTCCTCCATAAGAGCTGCCACCCGCCTTGCCACCATATCCGCTTCTTCCATGCGCTTTCCTTCTCGCGTGTCATTCCTGGCCAGCCAAAGGGCATATAAACCCTGGATCATCGCAGACTTGTCTTCATCAGATGCCTCCGCCATCCACTAAAGCAGCCATGACGCAATCGAGCTCTGGGTGCAGAACACTCGAGGTGGGGTCGCCACCCTCGCACCCAATACCGAGCCCAACTCCTTCCAGAAACACATGGAATGGTAGCAGCCCCAAAACCTGTGATATATTGTCTCTTCGCATCCACATGCCGGACAGAACACATCGGGTTTGATTCTTCTACGTAGTAGCTCCGAGCCCACCGGGCTTCTGTTAGTTGGGTTGCATTTTTTCATGTGTGTCAAGTGTTATTGAAAGAATTAAGCATTCTTTCTTTTTTTGAACAATAGAGGGGTTACGACCCAAACATCCATTAGATAAGAGCAACTATAGCAGATCCCTTATAAGTGGTCAAACCCTTATATTTTTTGCATTTTAAGGTTGGTCGAAAAAATGTCCAGAACAGAAACCGTAAAAGTGGTCCAACCCGTAAATTTTTTAAAGGGCACCGAAAATCCACAACCGAGACCCTTATGTTTGAAGGTTCAAAGGCCGAACCGAGGGGGCCCCGTATACCGGTCAAATCTCGTCGGAGCAAACACGCCACCACGGAATTTGCCGGAATCCGTCCGAAACTCGCCGGAATTCGTCACCGCAAGAAAGGCCGTTGGATGCCGGAACCGATCACCGCCGGTTCGAATTGGACCACCTCGACCTCGCTATGGCCTCCCGTGACCTCAGCCTGGCCGCCGAAATCCTCTCGGCGCGGCCGGCAAAGGGGCACGGCTCGACCGGCAACGGAGCAGGGCGCAACCAGCGGGCGACGGGGCACGACCGGTGGCCGACGGGGCTAGGCGCGACCGGCGTGGCCGGCTGAGGGAAGGGGCGGCGCCGGCTGGCCTGGAGGAAGGAGCTCTTTATCCCAGTTTAACAGTTTGTTTTTACAGTACCTGTTCGGCCGTAGCTAAAATGGACCCTTAAAATGCCCCCTTTTGACCCTTATCCTCGTTTTACAATTTGTTTTTACAGTATCTGTTCGGCCGTAGCTAAAATAGACCCTTAAAATGCCTTTTTTTCGACCCTTATCACAGCTTTACAGTTGTAGTTTTAAGGTGTCTGCTAGAGTTTCTCTAAGCATGGGATTGCAATTTACATGAGGACCCTCAATGAAAAAGAAATTGCAGTCCTGACATTTTAAAAAATTATTCGAAGTCATGAGGATAGATTGCAATCCCTTCCTTGCAAAAGGTTGCAACACCGACCAAAGCACATCGTCGCCGGGGACGAAACCACTTGGCACGACGGGTTGGCCACCGCTCCACCATCGGCTGGAAACCGGACAGTAAAATCAAAATAAATACTAGAAAATTTAAAAAAACTCCTTTTTTTATGGTGAAGGATGATTGAGTGCTGATGTCCGTGGCAAGTTTCAGCACATTCGGACATCTGAGTAGCTCTCCGCAAAAAAGAAAAATCAGGTTCGAATAATTCAAGTAAACTTTTTCACGTACCAGATTTTTTTCTTTTTTGCTGAGAGCTACTCAGATGTCCAAATGCTTAGAAATTTGGCACGAACATCACACACTCAAGTATCTTTAATCAGGAAAAAACGGATATTTTTAAAAAAAATTCTAGTATTTTAAACAAATTTACTGTTCACTCCGGGGCTCATCTTAGTCTGAGAGCCAAAACACTGCGTCTGGATACGAATATCCAATTCAAAGCCCGAGATCATCTAGACCCTATGAATAGTAAAATCAAAATAAATACAATATTCAAAAATTCTGATTTTTTATGGTGAAAGATGCTTGAGTGCGTGATGTCCATGCCAAGTTTCAACACATTCGGACACGTATTCCAATCTTTTGGGAAAAGGAATTGAGTTTCTCGTACTCACCACCCCAGTGTGTTTGCATGGCAATAATTTTTAGAATTTAGTTTGCGTTCAACAAGGTTTTGGAAATTGCTAAAGACTTGGAATACATCAGATCGTGTCTTAAGTAAATAAATACAAGTGAATTTGCTATAGTCATCAATAAAACTTACATAGTATGATAATCTACCAACTAAGGAAGGGGCTGGCCCCCACACATGTGAGAATATAAGTTGCCATTGTTGACGAATCGTTAAATGGTACCTACTCGGTTGGCTGACGAGTAGGAGATTAATAGTCTAATCGACAAGTTAATCCATTAATCGAATGGTTTATCGGTTCGGCTACTCGGTGACCCTATGAGTAGGGATTAATCGGCAAGTTAACTAGTTAATTGGATGAATTCTTGAAAAGAAAAAGTTGCAATGCAGCACTGAAAACACTAGTAGAAACAATGTATGGCAATTGATGACTTTAACCTTGTTGACATGGATCACAAAATGACTCAACATTAGACACATAGTGAAGTTTATTTTTGCTAAGAACATGTTGAACGATAGTTGAAGATGGATGGCCCAAGCGACTATGCCACTTTGCTGAAGATGACTTGGTGACAGTCCATGCTTGCTTATTTGACCATGTTGATGTTGACGATGATGTGAGTGGGTAGAGGCCTCGCTCACACTTTCCTCTAAGGATGACTCTCCTCGTTGTCAAGTCCTTAAACACAAAAAGAGTAAGGATAAAATATTATAAGAATATTCTTGTCTCCAAGAAAAATGATAAACAGAGATAAGATTTTTTGATGCTCGGGGAACATATAAGGCATTATTTAGGAGCAAATCTTTTATGGGGGTTTTAACAATTGAATTTCCAATGTGAGTAATGTCCATACCAGAACCACTTGTAGTGCACACTTGGTCACCTTCGTGGTACTTCTCTCGCATTGTTAGTTTGTCGAGCTCCCCTGTGATGTGCTCGGCGGTGCCGGTGTCTACATATCAATTGGTATCGACACCGTAGGCATGTGTGACCATGTTTGCCCCCTTCTCTTCCTGATCATTGTCCTCATAGCGATACCAGCAGAGTCTTGGGCCGCCGACATGCTGCTTGAAGCATATCTGACACTTGAGATAATCTTGATCCTTCTGCTATTGCTGATGTCATGGATGTTGGCGGTAGCCAGTACCACCACGACCACCGACAGGAGGAGCGGATGGAGGGCTCTCACCACCGCCATGCCCATGGCTCCCTGCCGACGGTATTTATTGTTGCGAGTCTGGCCGCGGCCTCTGCAGACGGCCTTGGCGGACATGTGGAAGCCGCTGGCTGGACCATCTCCTAGCATCTCCATCCTCTGATCAAAAGCAGTGATCTGCGAGAAAAGATCATCAACAGTAATGGTGTTCTTGATTGCCCTGACTACATCAGCCATGGGATTATAGTCACGGTCGAGTCCCACAAGGATGTAGTCCACCATAGCCAGATCTGACACCGGCCGACCAATGGCAGCGACTTCGTCCTCGAGGCTCTTTGTCTTGGCGATGAACGAGGTGCTCGGAATGTTGCCCTTCTTGGTGTTGGCGATGATGATTCTCAAGTTCGTGACTCAAGATTTGTGACTGCAAGGCGAAGAGGGTTGTAAGCGCAATCCATAGATTGAAGGTGGTTTCACTACCGGCGACCTGGGTATCTCCTTTGACAGAGAGTTCAACAAGTAGTTGGGACCTGCTAGTCCTTGGACATCCATGGTCCATAGAGCGGATTTGGCACAATGGTCATGTTCTTGTCCGACTGCTCCTGCTCTGTCATCTTCAGGTGCGCTGTGTCGATGTAGTCCAGGAATCCGGTGACCTGCGCTCCTCGCGGGGCCAGCATTACCTGGGCCTTCCATAGGAGGTAGTTCCCCATTGCTATTTTCTTGGTCGCAAGTGGTCCTAGGTTAAG
This sequence comes from Triticum aestivum, assembly GCF_018294505.1. Taxonomy (NCBI): domain Eukaryota; kingdom Viridiplantae; phylum Streptophyta; class Magnoliopsida; order Poales; family Poaceae; genus Triticum; species Triticum aestivum. The sequence continues at coordinate 326,181,615 of NC_057799.1, forward strand.
AGCAACCGGAGCCGAGATGGAAGACATAGCTAGATTGGTTTTGTGGGAAGCTAGATGAATAAGAAGAGGCTGGCTCTGTATACCATGTAGAAACTATGAAAGCGTTCCTCTGTAGAGGAGCCGCGTGGCTTTATTGATCGATGCCAGGAAGCACCCTTGTCGTGTTTATAAGTCAAGACCCGATCGCTAGGTCGTTATATAGGATAGATCGAGAGGTTTAAGGGAGAGAAGATAGGAATAAGCTGTTGAGATTACATGCGTGTAACACTATATGTCTAACAGTACAATACTTGGATATAACTATGTCACGTTTAGATAGCCCTAGACACATCCTTGAAGAAAAACTGAACTCTTTTACTCCTTGCAAATTGCTGGAAGCTAGTGAAGCATTTCAAGGTGGACATACAAATGACGTAACAAACACACAGCAATCATCAGAGATGATAAAGCCAAGCAGTAGAGTAGGTTTGAATAGAAGAAAATGCGATGGAAAAAACAGCTACTGGCCACGGACGATGAGCTTGGCCTTGGCGTCTCCCTCGTGGATCCGGTACATGTCGCCGAGGCCCATGTGCGCCATGAGGAACCAGACCATGGTGATGAGCTCGCCGCCGCGGCTGAGCTGCCGGACGTGCGTGCTCCCGCGGCACTTGCCCGCTGCGTACGTGAGCATCTCCCCCCACACCCCCGCCACCACCTCCCACATGAGATCATCACCCAGCTCCCTCAGCACCTTGGCCAGGATGACGGCGTCGAACAGCACTGATTTGCACCTGTCGCCCTTCACCACCGACGGCTTCTCTGTCGTGTTCACGCTCAGCAGCATCCTCCGCGCGTCCTTATGGTCCGGGTCCCACGCCGCCGCTGACTCGAAGAAGCGCTTGGCCTCGGCGCACGTGTCACGGTAGCGGAGCAGCCCGATGCCCGCCGTCGCGGACAGCATCTCCGGCTGCTTGATCAGAAGATATAGCATGTACTCCGACAGGGTGTTGGCGATTGGCTTCATGTTGCTCGTAGCCTTGGTCGGCGCTGTATGCTGGAACGGGTAGCAGCACAGGTCCGTGGCGATGTGCCACAGCAGCAGTGACTCGTCGAACTCTCTGTCTCTGTTCACGCTGCTCTCAAGTACGTGCAACTTCTCTTCCACCTTGTCCTTGTTACCGATGGCCTCCTTCTCTTTCGCACCTGCGGCTTCTGGTGTTGCGTCCTTGTCCTTGTCCTTGTTACTGATGACCTCCTCCTCTTTCGCACCTGCGGCTTCTGGTGTTGCTTTCTTCAGGTTCTCCATGATCTGAGTACGAAGCTTCTCAAGGACTCCCTCGCCGCGGCAGCTGCACGCCGCCGTTGTGTCTTTGATGGCCTTGGCTTCGGTGGCCCTCTCCTTGAGCCTACCAAACACAAAATCAAGTAGGGGTCCCTTCTCCTGACCCGAGCAGCTGAGGCGCTCGCGCCGGATGAAGAAGAAATCGTCAAAGATCTCCCGGACGTGCAGCGTCTCCGCGACCCTGGCGAGCGCCCGGGCCATCCGCGGGCCGCCCAAACAGCCGCGGAGGCCGCTGCTGGCAGAGTCCGGCTTGCCCAGGCAATAGCTCACGAGGTTCAGCTGCGAGGTCCTCTCTGACCAGCGCCGCAGCCGTGGCCGCACGGACCTGACGGCGCGCGAGAGCCACTCCAGCCACCGTGTCTTCTCGAGGAGGACGAGCATCCGGTGAGAGGACAGGAGCATGGCGAGCGCGACGCCGTCGAGTGCTATCCCGCCCAGGAGCAGCGCATAGGTGATGGCGATGTCGACGTGCATGAAGCTGCCCTTGTCGCCGTGGAAGAAGAAGATGAGGAGGGAGGAGACGAGGCAGGCGGAGGCGAGGAAGCGGAGGACGCAGCCGGCCCTGCTGTGGGCGACGGGGGCCTTGGTGTACACCATGTCGTAGATGAAGTTGAGCTCCACCTCGATGACCTGGAACGCCTTGGCCGGCGAGTTGGTCACGTCCTCGCGATCGAGGAAGTAGGCTTGGCTGATCTTGCGCTCCTTGTAGCTTAGGATGAGGTTGACGAAGAGGCGGCGGAAGATGAGGAAGAAGTCGAACGCCTGCGACTCAAGGCTCTTGCTGCGATTATTCACGAGTCGCGCGGCCTCGCCTTCCTCAAGGTCCGCCAGGGCTTTCTTGGCCTCGTCGTCAGCGCCGGCGAACACGATATCGACGACCAGTCCGGCCTGCTCCTTGGCGTCGAACTCGGTCATGAGCTTGGCGTAGTTTGGGCCCGGGTCAGGAGGGTCGAGGATGTTCTCCCGGAAGCCGTCGACGCTGCCGGAGTAGAGCGAGTAGGTGCGCTCACCGTACTTGATGATGCCGACGACGAACATGAGGACGGTGGCGGGGATCATGGGGTTGCCCTTGAGGGAGCAGAAGAAGATGACGGAGGCGGAGAAGAGCTCGAAGAGGAGGCCGATGAGGTGGCGGAGCCACAGCTCGTTGTCCTCGAGGGAGTAGGCGGTGATGGTGTCGGGGCCGCCCAGGTGGAGCAGCAGGAAGGGCGTCCAGAAGGCGAAGATGATGGGGCTGCTATTGCCGGCGTCGGCGTTGGTGGGGGAACCGCGCTTGAGGCCGGTGGCGTGCTGGGTGATGGTGGAGGAGGAGGTGGACTGGGAGCCGCCGATGTTGCCCATGTTGTTGAGGAGGAGGCCGAGGGCGAGGTCGGCGACCCAGTCGGCGAGGAGGTAGCATGCCCAGACGAGGAAGCGGGGGACGGGGGAGGAGGAGCGCTTGCGGACGGGGCCGACGAAGATGAGGATCATCTGGAGGAAGAGGCTGAGCAGCACCGCCACGCGGATCTCCCAGTTGCTGTCGTCCTGCGGGATTGGAGGCGTGAATCCTCCCATCGCCGCGTGCCGCCCTTCAGCTCCGAGCTGGGGCTACCTAGCTAGCACGTCGCGCCCTGCATGCAGTCTGCATGCATATGCACTGACCGGCCTTAAACTAGGACTCCGACTAGAGTAGAGTAAGCTTCACCGATGGGATGCGTGCCTGTCCTTCAAATAGGAAGAGGAGAGCAAATGGAATGGGGTCGACCGACGGCGGCACAGATCGATCGTCGAATAAATCCTTGCCTTGTTTGGAGAGAAAATAAAGAGAGAAAGGAACAGAAGAGTAAAGTGAGTGAAAGTACTACGTGTAGTCCATTTCATGTGCTCAAAAGAAAATTCGCATGCACATGCAGTGCAGTGGTGTCTGTATCAAGATAATCAAAGCTGCAGGCGCAGGCAAAAATGAGAGTATGCGTCAAGTTTAGCGCTAAATACCGCACGTACGTCGATCACTTGCAGAAAGAAAGAAACAAGGGTCAGATCAGCAGCATGCAGATTGCAACGAAAGCATGCATGCATCAAATGCAGTGGTGTCTATATCAAGATATAATCAAAGTAGAAAGCAACTGATTCTCGCCATCGATCGGTCTCCTTTAATACTCACAGCGTTAATGTACCTAGTATGGTCCTTGTTTACAGCAATAAGTCACAAGTTAGACACTTTCTCTTTTATTTTATTTTTTATTTTACCTTTTTTGAGGTAAAAAAAATCAAGATGCGGATAAGCGGACGCATGGAAATCCGACAAGGAAGCCCGGGACGCATGGAAGTCCGACAAGTCAAATAAACGATCTGATGCGGCCAAAATAAAGCCCCACGATGCAAAGGGAACATCACATGATAACTAAAGGTTCACTCCAATACCATTCGTGTGCTTATAGTGATCGATATGGATGTCCACGGTGTCGTGGGAGCAAGTCTGACAGTAAGAATAGGGGGTACGTAGGAGGAGGCAAGGCCCTAGCTACGGTGAGGTTGTGCACGCAAGGTTTACGAGTTCAGACCCTTCTCGGAGGAAGTAACAGCCCTACGTCTCGGTGCCCGGAGGCTTGGTCGATTGGATTATGCGTGAGAGTTATATGGGGTGCGAACCCTTGTCCCAGAGGAGGAGGGTGACTTATATAGAGTGCGCCAGGACCCCACCATCCCCCGTTACATAGGGTTCAATGCGGGTTAAGACAGGGGCGTTACTGATAACGCCAGGTATTAATGATCTTAATGACTACGGAGTGAACGCCTCACCGTTGATATCTTGAGGTGTCTTTAGACCTTCTATACTCCGAGTGGTTCTTCATATGGTCGAGTGATTATATCCTTGTCGAGTGGAATTGGGGTATCCGAGTGACATAGCTGGTCGAGTGGATCGTACCCCAAGGTGTTTCAGTTGGTATCTTCTGTTATACATTGAATGTCATTGACTCTAGGGCAGTACCCTTGGGTAGGGCGTCCAGGCCAGGCCTATGACCCACACCCTAGGTACATGTCATCGTCATTAGCCCCCGAATGGATTGAGGTCAGAGTGAAGAAGGTTTGAAGTTGGTTCCGACTCGATTCCATGCTTCGGAGGCATTTCACAGGGGTCCGGAAATCATGCTGAAACTTCAACCTTGTTTCAGTCGCCTTGATCGATTCAGAGGTCGTCGAGTGACTTATGTTGATAATCTTCGAGTAAGTTATAGAGCTAAATCTTTGGCGCGATTGGTTGCTCTGCAGTTCTCGGATCTCACAGGATTCGAAATTTTGGAGAAGCGCGTGGGACGGAGCGTGCCGTAGTAATTGGAGCGAATAGACATGGACGCCTCGAACCCCGCGCCGCCTTTTTCGCCACGTATCGGGTGAGCGACTGTTGCGGGATATGACAGGATTGCTCGGGCCCACACGTCAGCCACTCGAAAGTAGTCTCATAAATAGCGCCCGGGCCGATGCAGCGCACAATGCGCCTCAATCAATCTCTTTCTCCTTTGTTTCTCCACCGCATCCTCCTCTGCTCTTGCCGTCTCTGCTTGGCATGTGCGCACTCCGCCGCCATGGTGAAGGACAAGACGGCGGCCTTGGAGCGCTCGAAGAAGGCGGCGACGGCGGCGAAGGGCAAGAAGACGGGTCGGGGGTCGTCATCGCGGTCCGGTCTGCTGCCTGGATGGATCCAGGGGGATTGGATTCGCTCCATGATCTTGAAAGAAGACTTGGAGGATCTGGCGAGCGCGGGCTTGATTGCTCACGGATCTTGGAGGCTGTCGGGGAACGAGACTGAACCCCAGCCGCGCGAGGGTGAGTGCGTCCTCCTTGCTACCCATGTCGACCGTGGTTTCTCTCTACCTCCACATCCGTTTCTTCGGGGTTTCTTGAACTTTTTTGGTGCCCAGATTCACCATTTTCCCCCAAACACAATCACATATCTCGCTGCGTACATCTCATTGTGTGAAAATTTCCTGGGTTGCCAACCACATTGGGGTCTATTCAAACACATCTTCACTTGCCGTTCCCAATCGGTGAAGAAAGCCAATCCGACTGACGAAAAGACTCACGTGATCCAGATGTGTGGGGGTTTAGGGATTCAGACTAGGGGTAGAAGCACTTTTCCTCCTATGACCCTTCCCGAGTCAGTCAGAGGATGGCAGTCGACCTGGTTCTACTGCAAAGACATCCCGACTCCTGGTCAGTCGACCGGTATCCCTCCCTTCACCATGGAGAGACCCCGTCTACCTTCTTCATTGACCGTAGCCCCAGAAGAGAAAGGCGAGGTGTCCCTTTTAGTCGACCAGGTCGTTAATTAGTCGGGAGGGCATGACTGGCATGGATTTGTTGGAAGTGTTCCTCAATCGATGCATCCAACCCCTCCAAGAACGCGATCATCCGATGTGGATGTACTCCGGCACCGACGACACCGCTCGGGTCCACCCAGAGGAGGTTGACGAGGAGATGGTGGCACAGTGGTTGCGGAGCATCACTGGGAACAAAGATAACCCCAGGGGGTCCAGGAGAGTTCTGCCATTCGATGCCGACCATGAGCCGGAAAAGGTTAGGTCCTTATTACCGAGTGTTTTCTTATTCTGATCTGCAATTGCTCTTGAATATGTCTGATGTTTGCTCAACTCATTGCTTGCAGATTTACACCGAGATGTACTCGATGCCAAATGGGGAGCAGTTCCAGGAAGGAGGGGAGAGCGCAAGCGAGGGTGCCGACTAAAAATCTGAAGACGGAAGTGATGAGGACAGTGAGGATTCTGACAGCAGTGAGGAGGTCGATTCGCCGCCCCGCTCTGAGCGTCGCTCCAAGCAGTCGCAAGATCCTGCGGGTGGGCATGGCAAAGCAGCTCCGTCAAGTACGCAAGTTCCAAAGCGCACTCAGACGCTCACTCCCGAGCCATCAGAGAAGGCTCCAAAGCAGGCCAGAGTTGCCGCGCCCAAACCTCGGAAGGCCCTGCCTTGGATCAAGGTGGATGTGCCTGTCGCCCCAACGTGAGTGTTACCTCTCTTTGCGTTTGTTTTGATTGTGAGTTTCTTTCCTTGTTTGACCGAGTGGATTTGGGAACTTTCAGTGCGGCTACTTCTGGAATGTCCATGGACATTGACAAGGAGCAAGATGACGCGGAAACTGCAGATGTGGCCACTTCTCGGGCAGGTATAGTTCCACAGCCATGTTCTTACTCCACCAACTGTTATGATGGTCGACTGAACTTTCATGACCGAGTATTTTGTAGCGCCAACAAATGTTATCCATCTTCCAGACGATGACGATGATGAAGAGGTGCCGCAAAAGAACACAGAGAGAAGAAGCAGGGCTCTGAGCAAGAAGGTGCCTGCCAGCAAAGTGTCTCACTCGACATCAGCATCAGAACCAGTCGCTCATCAACTTGGTGACCCAGTTCGGGCTTCTGTTTCTTTTGCTGACCCTTTGTCGACTGACCAGCCTTCAGCGTCGACTGCTCAAGCCCCTGTTCTGACTGTGCAACTTCAAGCTTCGGCTCCTCCAACTACCTCGTCCGTTCCATCAAGCCCTCTATTTTTTTCCCACCACGTCCCAGAGGACCAAGTAGGTGCTGCCAAAGAAGCTATGATCCAAGCAGGCTTAATGATGGACCGAATGAAGGTGGTGTGTGAAACCAGCAAGGCCGCCTATGATGCCAGTTCTGCTCTTCAAACCAACGTCCGAGTAAGTGGGATTGTAAGTTGATTTCCGAGTCGGCTTTCAGCTTGATCTTTGCTCTATTAGGATATGCTACTTGAGAACTACTGCTTTATTATTCGTAAGATGTCCATAGATGGGCTTGCATCTATCATGAGTTTGCATCTTGTATCTGTACACCCACTGGGTGTTTCACTTTTGCTTTATAGCTCTTCCACTTGAGTCGACCAGTGGGGGCACACTGAGTGCACCCACTGGGTGTAGTCCCTGAGACCGCCGTTGAATGTTTGATTCAGCGGGGGTCTTTTGCGAAATGTTTGTTTGTAGCACTCCCACACTACTAGGGAAAACCCTAGCAGTAGCGCGGGTTTAATGCGTATCAGTAGCGCGGGGAACCGCGCTACTAGTAAGGTGCTACAGCTAAAGGTTAGCAGTAGCGTGTGTGGCTACTACTAAGTCGACATAGCAGTAGCGTGGGTTAAACCCGCTATGTCGACTTAGTAGTAGCGCTTTCATCAAAGAGTGCTACTGGTAATTACTAGTAGCGCTTCTCGCAGCCCATGCTACTACTATTATTCTGTATTTTACTTTTATTTCATGTTGTATTCATACACCTTTATACAAGTTTTCATACAGTAGCAATTTGGAGATTGTTTTTACATCATAATGAGTTATTACATCACTGGGTGAAAGAACCGTGGACTAGTTTCAAGTGGATGCACATCCACTTGAAACTAATCCGCGGTTCTTTCACCCAATGATATAATAAATATCATCATCATCATCATATCATTAACAACTTATCATCATAATACATCATTGTCATATAACACCTCCTCATGATCATCGTTTTCATCAATGAGACATCACATAGCAAGTTGATCACTAGTTATAATCACAACTACTCCTCATCATCAACTCTAACACATTGTACCACATAATAAACATATTGTACCTCATAGGACCTACTACATTCTCTTAGGACCTACTATATTCTCTTAGGTAAAATAGCATAAAACAAGATAGCTCCTGACTCTCCATTATGGAGAATGGAGATTATCCTGTCTCCAATTCTTGCCTTTCACTTAATGTTGCTTCCAAGAACCTCCTTATGACCGTCCATACATTTTTTCCATTCCTTGATTAGCATGTGTTCACCGGTTTTAGAAATCCGATATGGACAGGTGAGATTCGTAGGATGACCTGGCTGTATGTTGAAAACATCAAGGCGACCATTCTGATACATCAGATGAGGCACACAATCCATCGGGATTTTCTGTTGAAAAACATAGTAATAACTTCGTAGTTAGCAATGTAGTTCAGTTTTAGAAGTATGCAAAAGATGCACGGATGTCGTAATAGTAAAAAATCTTACCATGGTATCTCCATAGAAGTTACCATGGTTCAACACGTGCACTAGTGGCACGTATTCACCATAATTTGGAGTAGTTTGATAATAGGTATTGTAATTCTCAAGATCAGTATAAAATGCGATCAAATGATTTTTCTCCTTATAAGTTAATTGGAGCCATCGGTGTAGTGGGTTTTGTCTACCATCTTCCGCACATTGTTTGAAGAATGAAAATAAGCTGTCAATGGAAATAAGCTGTCAACTATTTTGAAATAAACAATATAAATTAATTAATAACTATGTTTGAGAAACTCACATAGCGGTAGAATCGGAAGCGTATCAACAAGGACCCAAATGTCCATATTGTCTTGCTCGATGTCAGGATCACCAAGATCCGTGGTGACAATCATATCCTCATAAAAACCATACATCTTGCTAAGTGCTTCCCAATTTTGGCAACAAAAATGGGTTACGCTCTGAGAATTGTACAGATTTACTTCAAAATCCATATCATGATGGGTCCTTAGGTGTATTTTCTTTGTTTTGAAATTTTCATGGTCTTCAAAACCCATCCTCTCTAAGACATAGCGTCTTGCATGGCATGGGATAAGCTAGTCGAATTGTAAAAGATGAAAATTACACGTTGAAATAGTTGAAGTCGTGCTTAATTACGAAAAAACACTTGTCGTCGTTGCGTACCGTTTCAACACCGAAGGTCTCCTGGAGCTTAATGCTGAAGCGCCGATCTTCGTCCAGGTGAGGCCTGTTGCACAGACCTCGGTCGTCGTTGCACCAGTCGCACTCCCCCGGGAGACTTTCGTCGTCCGAGTACGACATTTCCTATGTTCATAATTCAAAGATTAAACTTGTACAATTAAATATATGTACTACAAAAACTAAATTAGATCATTATTATTCATCACGGGTTGAATATCGGTCTGTCAAGTCTTTTCATGAAAACTCTCAGCTCACGTGGTGTATATATTCGACCGTCGGTGATGGTAGCTCCTCCTTTCGTTCCTGAGTGCATTACACCAAATTGTCTAGCACACGGGAATGAAGGAGAAGCTACCCCCACGACAACAGTCAAGATTCTTCGTCCTCTCATATATGGTGGAGACTCTCCCTCACTGATTCCTCTCTGACATTTGTGACCGTCGGTGATGGTCGTTACTCCTCCTTCCCCTAGTGCATAACAAAGGTCTAGCACAAGGAGAAGAAGGAGAAACGACCCCTACGACAACAGTCGGGATTCTTCGTCCTCTCATATATGGTGGAGCCTCAACAGACTTAAAGTCAATCCGAAATATCGTTTAATTATCTTTCTAGAAAATCCAGGCCACTCAATATTTCCTACATATTCTAGCACAATTCATGCCAAAATTCACGGAAAAATCCGGCATGACCTTTGCTAAAAAAGGACATATCGAGCGCATGAAATTTGCCAGAACGGAAATTAATCAACACTTCGGCAAAACATAGGCCACTCGGAGGTGTAACCTGCAAACATGACCGGGCACTTGGGCAACCACATATCCTATTTGAGCAACACAAGATATACATGTTTTTATCTACATCATACCTTATAGGACTCATATTGACATGGAGATTTGGCTGGTCTCACCTCGAGGTCGGAGGGGGTCGGTGACGGGGACGACGGCGGGGATGATGGAGGGGCTCCTAGATTTCTGCAAAAACAAAAACCCTATAAGTTATCACTGATACATCCCGAATAGTATCATACATATAACATCACTAATACAACTAAAACCCCAGCGAACAACGGGTATCGACGACGAGGATGCTGGATAGGCATCGTCGACGTCGATGCGGGAATAATTGCTTAAACTAAAAAAATAACAACAAATGTGACATGTTCAACTAGTTCTATTAATTCAACTAGTTCTTACCAAAAATAAACTTACTATAAATAAAAATGAACTAGTTCTTTCTAAAAATAAACTAGTTCAACTAGTTATATTAATTTTCTTACTAAAAATACATTAGTTCTATTAATTCAACTAGTTCTTACTAAAAATAAACTAGTTCAACTAGTTTTATTAATTTACTTACTAATTATTTTAAACACTTACTAAAAATAGTAAAAAATACATTATACAATAGTAAAAAAACTACAGTAAAAAATAGAAAAAAAGAGATGGAGGGAGGAGGCAAGGGAGGAGGAAGGAGAGAGGTG
>NC_057799.1:326192436-326195100 GCF_018294505.1 Triticum aestivum
GGTGGTGGGAGGAGGGCGGCCGGAGGAGGAGGGAGGAGGAGGGAGGGGAGGAGGAAGGAGGAAGGAGGAGGGACGGAGGGAGTACCTCAGTGGAGGAGCAGCGCGGCGGCGGACGATGGCGGCGGCGGGCGACGGGTTCGGCGCGGGCGAGAGTGAGTGAGAGGGTCATGCGCGTGGTGAGGATAAGGTAAGTAAGTAGTAGCGCATTTCCGAGATACACGCTACTGCTATGGAACATAGCAGTAGCGGTGGTTGCAGATACGCGCTACTGCTTAGTGGGGCTAGCCATCTGCGCCCGATACAAACATAGCAGCAACGTGTTTTCCTAGAATGCGCTACTGCTAAAGTAGTAGCAGTAGCGCAGTTTATTTAAGCACGCAACTACTAAGTAGCAGTAGCGCACTGTTTTGTCCAGGGCTACTGCTAAGATGCTGTGTATAAGGTTTTCCCTAGTAGTGCCACTCGTTCTAGGCAGGTCGTGCCGAGTGGGAACTGAACCGGTGGGGGCACGCTAAGTGCACCCACTGGGTGTAGTCCCCGAGACCGCGGTCGACTGCGGGCAGTCGGCGGTGGTCTGAGAACAAATGTTGTTGTTGTTTTATTTTTGCTCCTTCCACTCGCGCTGGGCGGACCCTGTCGAGTGGGAAACTAAACCAGTGGGGGCACGCCAAGTGCACCCACTGGGTGTAGTCCCCGAGACTACTGTTGAATGTTTGATTCGGCTGTAGTCTTAGAACTCTTTCTGTCACAATAATCTGACTTTGCACCTTATCACTCGGAAGTGACTGATCCTTGTTTTTGTCGATTGACTGGTCTCGTTGTTTTCCGCAGAAATCGTGTGAGCTTGGAACCAAGTTTGCTGATTTGGAGAGGAAGCAGATCCAGCTGAATCTTGATTTGGAGCTGGCCAAGGAGAACCTTCAGAAGGCCAAGGACGAAGCAACTGTCATGGGAGGTAATGACTTGTCGACTACTCGCCTTGTCGTTTTTTCTTTTCATCTTTTGAACCGAGTGATTCCACTCGAACAGATGTGCATAGTGAAAACCGTCAACTCCAAGCTCGTCTGAAGAATGTTATTTCTTTAGACGAAATGAAGTAGGCTCTGGAGCAAAAAGACCTCGACCTTGCAGCAGCGCAGAAGACGATGTGAGAGAAAGCTGAACTTGCTGATAAGAAGCTGGCTTCAGTCGGCAAGTTGGAAGAAGAAAACGCCAAGTTGAAGACTGCCGTTGATGAAGCAAACAAGGAAGTCGTGCAGCTGAAGAAGGACAAGGTGGCCTTGAACGACAGAGTCGAAGTTCTCACTCGGAAGAGAGATGAACTGGAAACTTATCTGGGAGGCCTTGCCAAGAAGATGTTCCTTATGCTTGAAGGTATTTTCCCTTGTCCGGCTGACTTGCAAAAAACCTTTTCATCATGCAACTGTCGATTCATTGTTTTTCTATGCGTGCAGAATTCTGTCAAAACTTCGAGGAAGAGATTGGGCAGATTGAGACGAGTCTGGATCCCATCAACTCCCCTGTTAAGGATGAAGCCGCGATGAACGTGCTACGACTGGAATCCCGCCTTGCCAGTGTTTTGGACTATCTTGCTCGACTGAAAGTGACAGTGTCGCGGATCGACACGGAGCTCTGGCCAGGCGTGACGTTCTAGAATGACCTCGAGTCTCTGATGCCTCGACTTAATGAAGTCCCTGGCCGAGTGCAGGCGTGGAAGAAGTCATCTGCTCACTGCAGCGCTGACGTGGCTCTGTCTCTGGTCCGTGTCCATTGCAAGGAGGTCAAAGAGGAGAAGTTGGCTGCACTCAAGGTTGCCAACACCAAGAAGCTTCAATTCAAATCCTTCAAGGAGACCTTCATCGACGCTGCGACTCATATCGCAGATGGCATCGACCTTGACAGTTTCGTCGAGCCAGCAAGCCCTACTCCTGCCAAGTGAAAACTTGATTCTATTTGCCTCGGAATGCCGAGTGATCCTGTAATCGTTAAAACTCTTTCGGGCCTGACGCCTGAGTACTTCTGCCGATGGCTTTTGAACCTTTGTGGATTTATCCGAGCTTGGTTGTTTTATTTGTCTTGCCTTCCAATTTCTTGACTTAGGCGAACCTAGGCCCATGGTTGAGTCTTCGAGTGAGAAGATTGTTCCCCACTCGGAATAGTCGTTGTACTTGTGGCGTAGCTCAGAGTGCAACCATACGTTGTACTTGTGGCACAGCTCGGAGTGCAACCATACGTTGTACTTGTGGCGCAGCTCAGAGTGCAACCATACGTTGTACTTGTGGCGCAGCTCGGAGTGCAACCATACGTTGTACTTGTGGCGCAGCTCGGAGTGCAACCATACGTTGTACTTGTGGCATAGCTCAGAGTCAGTGGCCAAGTCTCCGAGTGAAAGGATTGCTCTTCACTCGGAGCGTGTTTTGTAACTTAGGCGAGTGCGGGATCGCAGCTAAGCCCCCGAGTGAGAGGATTGCTCTTCACTCGGAGTATGCTTGTAACTTAGGCGAGTGCGGGATCGCAGCAAAGCCCCTGAGTGAGAGGATTGCTCTTCACTCGGAGTATGTTTGTAACTTAGGTGAGTGCGGGATCGCAGCAAAGCCCCTGAGTGAGAGGATTGCTCTTCACTCGGAGTATGTTTGTAACTTAGGCAAGTGCGGGATCGCAGAT
>NC_057799.1:326195513-326344339 GCF_018294505.1 Triticum aestivum
AGGCGAGTGCGGGATCGTAGCTAAGCCCCCGAGTGAGAGGATTGCTCTTCACTCGGAGTATGTTTGTAAGTTAGGCAAGTACGGGATGGCGACTAAGCCCCCGAGTGAGAGGTTTGCTCTTCACTCGGAGCGTGTTTGTAACTTAGGCGAGTAAGGGATCACAGGTAAGCCCCCAGTGAGAGGGTTGCTCTTCACTCGGAGTATGTTTGTAACTTAGGCGAGTGCGGGATCGCAGCTAAGCCCCCGAGTGAGAGGATTGCTCTTCACTCGGAGTATGTTTGTAACTTATATAGGCGAGTACGGGATCGCGACTACGCCCCCGAGTGAGAGGATTGCTCTTCACACGGAGTGTTTTTGAAACTTAGGCGAATCGGGTTCGCGGCTAAGCCCTCGAGTGAGAGGGCTGCTCTTCACTCGGAGTGTTTTAGAAACTTAGGCGAATCGGGTTCGCGGCTAAGCCCCCGAGTGAGAGGGTTGCTCTTCACTCAGAGTGTTTTTGAAACTTAGGCGAATCGGGTTCGCGGCTAAGCCACCCACTAGGGGATTTGAACACATATGTTTATGTGATAACAATCATTAAGATACTGCAAAAAACCATGTCTTTGGCAAGCAAACTGAAGGATTCTTATTACAACTCGTCGATCCGAATGTTTTAGGTATAAAAACGACGGAGTAGTTCTGCATTACACGAGCGTGGCTCGTCTTCTTTCTTGGCTACGTTGTAGAGGTGATATGCCCCTTTGTTGAGCACCTTGGTGATGATGAAGGGGCCTTCCCAGGCCGGAGCGAGCTTGTCTGGCTGTTTCTGGTGCACTCGGAGCACAAGGTCTCCTTCTTGGAATGCTCGTCCTCTAACATTTCGGGCATGGAATCGACGCAGGTCTTATTGATAGATAGTCGACCAGATTAGGGCCATCTCTCGTTCTTCCTCTAGGAGATCAACTGCGTCTTGGCGTGCCTGTTCTGCTTCAGCTTATGAGAAGAGTTCCACTCGGGGGGCATTGTGCAGCAAATCACTCGGAAGCACAACTTCGGCGCCATACACCATGAAGAAAGGGGTTTGATTAGTCGACCGGTTGGGAGTTGTTCTTGTTGGGGAACGTAGTATTTCAAAAAAAAAATCCTACAATCATGCAAGATCTATCTAGGACATGCATAGCAACGAGTGGGGAGAGTGTGTCCACGTACCCTCGTAGACTGAAAGCGGAAGCGTTTAGTAACGCGGTTGATGTAGTCGAACGTCTTCACGATCCAACCGATCCAAGTACCGAACGTACGGCACCTCCGTGTTCAGCACACGTTCAACACGATGACGTCCCTTGAGCTCTTGATCTAGTTGAGGACGAGGGAGAGTTCCGTCAGCACGACGGCGTGGCGACGTTGATGATGAAGTTACCGGCGCAGGGCTTCGCCTAAGCACTACGACGATATGACCGAGGTGTTAACCGTGGAGGGGGGCGCCGCACACGGCTAGGAACAATTGATGTGTGTTCTAGGGGTGCCCTCCCCACGTATATAAAGGAGGGAGAGTGTCGTGGAATTAACACGTCCGATGTCCTAGGTGTAAGGACTTAGTCGTGAGGCCAGCGCATCTATGTAGTAGCTTGAGAGGGGTTGATTGGGATGAGAGACGCAGGGCGGTCCAACGCACGAGACAAGGGTTTAGACAGCTTCGGGCCCCGGGAAACATCATCCGGTAACAACACTACATGCTGTTTGTGGCTAGGTCTCATTATGCTTATGAGAGAGTCGCCGGTAAGCCGACTCTTTGAGCCTAGCCCTAGAGATTGTTTCTTGTTGCTCGTCCCTCTTTGGGGTGCCCTGCCCCTCCTTATATAAGTTAGAGGGGCGGGTTACATGTGGAGTCCTAGTAGGACTAGGACTAGTCTATCTTCTCTTACAAGTTAATTACAAGTCCGGGTCTTGCTTCCTCATAAAGGAAATATTCGTCATCCCTTTCCTTTTAATCCGGCCCATCATAACGTGAGCCGGCCTTCTGGGCTTTAGGCCTTGTTGTCCATCTGACCCGCCCGCCGGGTTACTAATGAGTCGCCAAGATCGGCCAGGTTATCTGTGAATCGCCAAGCTCTGGGCGGATTACTAGTGAGCCGCCAATTCCGGCCGGGTCATACCGCGGGGTATATCCCCGACATTAGCCCCCAGTTTAATTTGGATTTATCCATGTTAAACTAATCTGCAATATAAACACAGGAACAAATTTGACAGGTTGTGTTCCGGGTTAAGTATTCTTTGTAAGCCGGCACTTGGTCATCCTTAAGTCCTTGTCATCTTCCTTCTTGATATGTATCCATAATCTCATAGCAAATCTCTTTAGCAGATATGTTCAAATTTTGCCAATGCAAAAAATCCAGATACTTCCTTTGAAAATCCGGGTCAACAGGCCAGCTTCAGAGTCAATTTGCTGACATTGTTCTCTTGTTGAGAAATATTGTAAGAGATAATCCACTTGAGTCGGCTTTCAATGCTCTGACTTGACAAAAATATTGGTCTTCAAATATTCAACTTATATTCATCCAGCTTAAAGATATAAAACTTGCCGGTTTATGAGTACCAAAATTGCCGGGTTATAAATAGATGATGCCAAGTCATAATTGTTGCCGACGCCGGTTTATTATTTTTTGCAGACACCAGGTCAATCTGATTTACTCAAAACTGAGAATTTGAAGATATTTCTCCCTTATATCCATATTACCTGTAGCCCCCAAGGGCCGGTTTAATCAGCATGAATAAGCCGGGACTTATCACCATGGCATTAAATAAAATCCAGTTGTGTAGCCCCCATGAGTCAGCTATAGTCATAGTAGTGTAGCCGGGTCATCCTAGAATTGTCTTCAGCAGAGAGCAATATACATTAGCCCCCAAGTGTCGGGTCATTATGGCAGTGACATGGGACTTGCATATTTGATGTAATCTCCATTTGAATAATGTAGCCCCCAAGTGCCGGGTCGTAAGCCTGCAGCGACTCGGGACTATTCTTTCCATTGTAGAACAAATCATATCCATTGATAAAAAATACTAGCCATTGCGCCAAAGCGACTTTGAATATCTCATCAGCTGATAAGTCAATCCGGAGCTTAAATACTCGGCGGCTCTTGGCCGATGGCGATTTAATACGCCTCCATTGTAAGCCGGAATTTGTACAACCCGGCGGCTTATAGCCTTTCAGAAAATCAAGAATTGATAACCCTTTTGAGACACCAATTTCAATCTGGGATATTGAATTTTCACTGCCGGTTTATGTGACCTGTGCAGTAAGGGTGACAACCCAATCTTTGATACGCGCATGATTCCAATGGCGCAATTCAAAACATGCCGGCGGCTTAAAGTCCATAGCCAGGGCCAGTTTAAACATAATCATGTATAAACAATATCATACCTGTGATATTGAATTGTACTGCCGGCTTATGATACCTGTGCAGTAAGTGTGATAACCCAATCCTTAGAAGCCAATGCTTCCACATAGATGATGATTGTCATAAGCCGGCGACTTATCATCGAAAATCAAGCCGGGTTTAAATAGAAACCACTCATATACACTTTAGATGTGTTCAAAAGAGCTTTCAAATAAAATCCCAAAAATTATTTGCAAAAAGAGACTTCAAAAATTTTGAGGCTTCTGATTCGAATACGATCAGAAAACCGTCCCAAAGGGGTTAAGCTAAGATTCGAATACGATCATATAGCCCCCAGTGGCTTTGGCGCTGCCGATCAAGAGGGTACCGACAGCTATGTTCTCTTTGGTTCGAATACGACCTATGTTTGAACAGGAAGCCCCCAAATGACCTTGAGAGTTGTTTAACGACGCTGATTCGAATACGATCCACGTCGGTTCCCAAAGGGGGTTGAGCTATGGTTCAAATATGACCAAGAAACTCCCCAATGAGCTCGGCAGTGTGCCGATCAAAAGGGTATCGACAGCTATGTTCTCTTTGGTTCGAATACGACCTATGTTTGAACAGGAAGCCCCCTAGTGATCATGAGAATATTTAACGACTCCGATTCGAATACGATCAGGGTCACACCAAAAGGGTTAAGCTAAATTCGAATACGATCAGCTCCCGATGGTCATTAAAGCAGGGTACCTATATTTGAGTTGTGCTTTGTAACAGACTCTCTTTGGTCCCTTTAATTTTTCCTGAGAACTCGAACTTTGCGAGAGACAACCTCTTTTTAAACCGGAAATTTGTAAACCGGATGTTAAGAGCTTCAAAGCTTTATAAGATACAAATTTACCTTGAGTCGGACGTTTGAACCGGATTTGAGAGCTTCAAAACCTTGCGGGAGAAAGATATCTCTTGAACCGGATTTTAAACCGGAATCTTTATTTGAACCGGCAATTTTCTGACGGCCTTTAAAGTTTCATCAATATGGTAGCAGCCTCCGGAACCGGGTTATCATTCCCTCCAACGACCCGGGGTTCCCGAGTCATGTCACTGTAGCCCCCGAGTCTCAAGATGATTCGAGGAGTTGGCTTGAGATTCTCCATTTTTAACCGTGATATAAACCGGCATAACTTGTATATCACTGGTGTTGATAACACGATGTGTATCCACAGAAGGTTGAGGTGACTGCGGCGGGTTATAAATGATCCCGTATGAGCCGTGTCAGCAACTCGGCCAATGGTTCCTTCCAACTGGCTGTTTGAAGTTTAACCAAACTGTAGCGATGGCGACTTGTGCGCATGTCCATTGAGCCATCCAGGTGCAGACGGCGGCTGATAACATATGATAATTTGCCTCCAATTTGTTGGAAGAAAACCGGGCTTCCCAAGTAGTGACCTGCTCATACTCAATACGCAGCTCATGCAGATAGGTGCGGCTCGGTGTGTTGATGTAGACCAGGCTGCGAGAGGCGGACGGAAAAGACGACCTCAGCATCAGAGGCGGCTCAGACAGATGAACCGGCCGCGGTGTTATAAACTGGCGCGGTCGGGCGAGTTAACCACGTCGTTTTGATGTAGTGAACAATTGTCCTGCATCAACAATATTGCAGACCAAGACAAAGATAAACTGCTCTTTGACAAAATAATATGTACCAATAAAATATATTTTAGATGGATATCACCTGATGTGCCAGGCCGGAAATAATCCGCCATGAAGTTGATGATCGCTAGGTGAAGTTGAAGTCGCTCATGGGTGAACCGGCCACGGCGTGGTAAACCGGTGTGGACGGGTGAGTCGGCCGTGACCTTTGTAAGCCGGCGCGGACAGCGAGTCGGCCACGGCGTTGTAAGCTGGCGCAGACACGTGAACCGGCCACGAGGGCGGACGGGCGAGTCATCTGTGACATTTGTAAGCCGGCGCGGACACGTGAACCGGCCGCGAGGGCGGACGGGTGAGTCATCCGTGGCGTTGTAAGATGGAGCGGACGGGCGAGTCGGCCGGCGCGTTTGATGTAAACCGGACCGCGATACGCGTGTCCGTGAAGCTGCGCGGCACAACCGAACATGCCTCCGTGGTGTAATACCACCCCTTTTTCTTTTAATAGCCGTCCTGCATAAAAATATTACAGGCCAGCGTAATTTGTTCTTTTAAAGAATAAAAAACGTATCAATAAAAAATTGATTGTACAGATTTCACCTGATTCGCGTGGACGATAGATGATCCGTATATAACGTCTATATATATCCTCCAGTAATTTCAATGGTGATTTAAGCCCTTTCTGGCCGGCTTGTCCATACTGAAATATTTGCATTGATGCTTCTAATGTAACACTAGTCGCACCTTTTCTTTTTCTTTTCCTCAGGAGATGAGATGTGGGCCTTGAATACACGCACACGCAATCCTGGTGCTACTGGCTTCTGGCCGATTTGCCGGTGACTACTGACCTCATGCACCAAGGCCACATGCACTGACGCGGGCCCAAAATTGATTTCTTTTCGGATTCGATCGTCTGCCAGGTAACATACGACGGCGTACAAGAGCCGGAGCCAGCGAGGGGCTTGGCGACTTGAAGGTCGAAGCGGACTTGGTGTCGAGGCCAAGGTCGTTGAATCATGGGTAATCCGGCAACAGCAGCGAAACCCACGGGGTGGAAACAGAGGCGCCTCAAGGCCGGTCGGCTCACAAGACTTGAAGCGGGCCGACCGTAGCAGCGACTCGGCACACCGGCGAGGGCGACTTGGAGGCCGCAAGGGTTGCAACGGCTCACAATTCGGCCACAGCAGAGGCGGACTCGTTTAGACGGAGACGGCAACTCAGAGGCGGGAGCAAGGCCGTGACCTAGCGGGTCGAGGCACAGCTGCAGTAGGGACAGAAACCGCGGAGATGTCAGAATCCGAGTCCAATCCGAGTCTTCCTCCACATCGTGGTTGGTTTAATTAATCCGTGTCCGGGTCGTCGCTGGTCTGGAGACCCATGTTGATCTGATCCTGTATCTGTAGTAGTCCTTGATCTCTGTGTTGGGATCGGCACACGCCTTGACGTGATGGCTTGATGGATCAGTAGATGTAGTGCTCAACAGCCATTGAAGGATTTATAAATATGAAATATAGTACTCTAGTAGGTACTGCCTCCACGTGAGTAGTACTAGTAGATGAACATGCCTTTGGTTTTCACACGATGGGAATATCACAAACATCCACAAATCGATGCCTCGGGACCTGTGGCATGTCCGATCAGCAAAATAGATGTATAGTAGAAACCGTCTCGGAGACTTGATGGTCGATAGTGTTGCAGCGGAAATTAATCAGTTTAGATGGATCGCCTCGTCGCGCATGGCAGTGCACACAGATGCAATCCTAACTCTCATCTTGATCCAATCTCGTATATGATGTCCCGACTATTCATCAACAACATGGATCCTTCCATGCCAGCGGCAGAAAATTTCACAGAAACCACATGGAATCTGTTTGCTTGATGTGGAGCTTTCAGTTCCGGCTCTTCATGATCCGGATGATCGCGAACTTCTCGAACCCTAGGAGAGATCCCTCCAAGAACTCATCACCACCGTGCGCCACAGCCCCACGGTGGGCGCCAACTGTCGTGGAATTAACACGTCAGATGTCCTAGGTGTAAGGACTTAGTCGTGAGGCCAGCGCATCTATGTAGTAGCTTGAGAGGGGTTGATTGGGATGAGAGACGCAGGGCGGTCCAACGCACGAGACAAGGGTTTAGACAGCTTCGGGCCCCGGGAAACATCATCCGGTAACAACCCTACATGCAGTTTGTGGCTAGGTCTCATTATGCTTATGAGAGAGTCGCCGGTAAGCCGGCTCTTTGAGTCTAGCCATAGAGATTGTTTCTTGTTGCTCATCCCTCTTTGGGGTGCCCTGCCCCTCCTTATATAAGTTAGAGGGGCGGGTTACATGTGGAGTCCTAGTAGGACTAGGACTAGTCTATCTTCTCTTACAAGTTAATTACAAGTCCGGGTCTTGCTTCCTCGTAAAGGAAATATTCGTCATCCCTTTCCTTTTAATCCGGCCCATCATAACGTGAGCCGGCCTTCTGGGCTTTAGGCCTTGTTGTCCATCTGACCCGCCCGCCGGGACTAATGAGTCGCCAAGATCGGCCAGGTTATCTGTGAATCGCCAAGCTCCGGGCGGGTTACTAGTGAGCCGCCAATTCCGGCCGGGTCATACCGCGGGGTATATCCCCGACAGAGAGGGAGGGAGGCAGCCTAGGGCACGCCCAAGTAGGAGGAATCCTACTTGGGCCCCTAGTCCAATTCGGCCCCCACCATATTTGGACAAGGGGGAAAGGAAGGAGGGGGGAGGGGAAGGAAGTAGGAGTCCTACTTCATACTTTCCTTTTCCTCCTCTCCTTTCCCTTCCTCCCCACGCGGCTGGCCCTATAGGGGGCACACCAGCCCCTTGTGGGCTGGTGTGTTCCCTTACTTGGCCCATTAAGCCCATATCTTTGCCGGGGGTTGCCCGGAACCCCTTCCGGTAACCCGGTATCACCCGGAACACTTCCGGTGTCCAAATACCATCGTCCTATATATGAATCTTTACCTCTCGACCATTTCAAGACTCCTCGTCATGTCCGTGATCTCATCCGGGACTCTGAACAAACTTCAGTCATCAAATCACATAACTCAGAATACAAATCGTCATCGAACGTTAAGCGTGTGGACCCTACGGGTTCGAGAACTATGTAGAGATGACCGAGACACATCTCTGGTAAATTACCAATAGCGGAACCTGGATGCTCATATCGGCTCCTACATATTCTACGAAGATCTTTATCGGTCAAGCCGCATAACAACATACGTTGTTCCCTTTGTCATCGGTATGTTACTTGCCCGAGATTCGATCGTCGGTATCATCATACCTAGTTCAATCATGTTACCGGCAAGTCTCTTTACTCATTCCGTAATGCATCATCCCGCAACTAACTCATTAGTCACATTGCTTGCAAGGCTTATAGTGATGTGCATTACCGAGAGGGCCCAGAGATACCTCTCCGATACACGGAGTGACAAATCCTAATCTCGATCTATGCCAACCCAACAAACACCTTCGGAGACACCTGTAGAGCATCTTTATAATCACCCAGTTACGTTGTGATGTTTGATAGCACACAAGGTGTTCCTCCGGTATTCGGGAGTTGGATAATCTCATAGTCAGAGGAATATGTATAAGTCATGAAGAAAGCAATAGCAATAAAACTGTACGATCAACAAGCTAAGCTAACGGATGGGTCTTGTCCATCACATCTCTAATGATGCGATCCCGTTCATCAAATGACAGCACATGTCTATGGTTAGGAAACTTAACCATATTTGATTAACGAGCTAGTCAAGTAAAGGCATACTAGGGATACTCTGTTTTGTCTATGTATTCACACATGTACTAAGTTTCCGGTTAATACAATTCTAGCATGAATAATAAACATTTATCATGATATAAGGAAATATAAATAACAACTTTATTATTGCCTCTAGGGCATATTTCCTTCAGTTTCCCACTTGCACTAGAGTCAATAATCTAGTTCACATCGCCATGTGATTTAACACCAATAGTTCACATCACCATGTGATTAGTTCACATCGCCATGTGACTAATACCCAAAGGGTTTTACTAGAGTCAATAATTTAGTTCACATCAGTATGTGATTAACACCCAAAGAGTACTAAGGTGTGATCATGTTTTGCTTGTGAGAGAAGCTTAGTCAATGGGTCTGTCACATTCAGAGTCATATGTATTTTCCAAATTTTCTATGTCTACAATGCTCTGCATGGAGCTACACTAGCTAATTGCTCCCACTTTCAATATGTATCCAGATTGAGACTCAGAGTCATCCAGATCGGTGTAAAAGCTTGCATCGGCGTAACTCTTTACGACGAACTCTTTATCACCTCCATAACCGAGAAATATCTCCTTAGTCTTCTAAGGATAATTTTGACCGCTGTCAAGTGATCCACTCCTGTATCAATATCGTACCCCCTTGCCAAACTCTTGGCAAGGTACACAATAGGTTTGGTACACATCATAGCATACTTTATAGAACCTATGGCTGAGGCATAGGGAATGACTTTCATTCTCTTTCTATTTTCTGTCGTGGTCGTGTTTTGAGTCTTACTCAACTTTACACCTTGCAATACAGGCAAGAAATCCTTCTTTGACTGTTCCATTTTGAACTACTTCAAAAATCTTGTCAAGGTATGTACTCATTGAAAAATCTTATCAAGCGTCTTGATCTATCTCTATAGATCTTGATGCCCAATATGTAAGCAGCTTCACCGAGGTCTTTCTTTGAGAAACTCCTTTCAAACACTCCTTTATGCTTTCCAGAAAATTCTACATCATTTCCGATCAACAATATGTCATTCACATATACTTATCAGAAAGGCTGTAGTGCTCCCACTCACTTTCTTTAAAATACAGGCTTCACCGCAAGTCTGTATAAAACTATATGCTTTGATCAACTTATCAAAGCGTATATTCCAACTCCGAGATGCTTGCACCAGTCCATAGATGGATCGCTGGATCTTGCACATTTTGTTAGCACCTTTAGGATTGACAAAACCTTCTGGTTGTATCATATACAACTCTTCTTTAATAAATCTATTAAGGAATGCAGTTTTGATATCCATTTGTCAGATTTCATAAAATGTGGCAATTGCTAACATGATTCGGATAGACTTTAAGCATCGATATGAGTGAGAAAATCTCATCGTAGTCAACCTTGAATTTGTCAAAAAACCTTTTCGACAAGTTCGAGCTTTGTAGATAGTAACACTACTATCAACGCCCGTCTTCCTCTTGAAGATCCATTTATTCTCAATGGCTTGCCGATCATCGAGCAAGTCCACCAAAGTCCACACTTTGTTCTCATACATGGATTCTATCTCAGATTTCATGGCCTCAAGCCATCTGTCGGAATGTGGGCTCATCATCGCTTCCTCATAGTTCATAGGTTCATCATGGTCTAGCAACATGACTTCCAGAACAGGATTACCATACCACCCTGGTGCGGATCGTACTCTGGTTGACCTACGAGGTTCGATAGTAACTTGATCTGAAGTTTCATGATCACTGGTGCGCGTCGGTCCTAAACAAACGGTTTTTAACCCCTTTCCGCGACAGCATTTGGAACCGTCGCCAAGTGAGTGTGTGCGATAGGGTGTCCTTCCCACACGACCTAGAAATCGTCGGGGATAGGCCCTCCTGGGACCCAAGCTGGGGCCGTGTGTGATCGGGCGAGGCATCAAAACCCAATCATTTCCGTAGGTATGTACATCCCACACGGTGAATACCAGAAAAACATTTCCGTTCGTATGTATATCACACATAGTCAATCCAAGGAATACGTTTCCGTTCTTATGTACATCCCAGACAGTCAGTCCAGGGAAAACGTTTCTATTCGGACGTACATCCCACATAGTTTTATGTGTACTCGTGTGTGAAAGGTGTAACTATCACACACGGTCTTCCTTGGTTAACTGTTTGCTTTTATCAACTATATCACACACGATTTGATGAAGAAAACTGTGTGGCATTGGGCTATCCATCGCAAGCGTTTTACTGCTAGAACCGTTTGCAAAGATCCATGACACATTTAGCAGGTTTATTAGTTTACAATTAATAATTCCAGTATTACGCAAATTCACATTTCATATCGAACAGCTGTTTGCCAGTTTCATATCTGGCACATAAATATATTATAACATCACAGTATGACAGCTACATGAAAACATCACAGTACAACATATAGCTAGTTCAACTTCATAAGAACAATATATTCATTTCCCTAATCGAGATCATCCAGGCTTGTCTTATCCACCTCTACTTTCAGTTCAGTAAGAACCCGTTTTGCACGGGCCAACTGGGAAAGTGCCTCCTCCTTCAGCAACACCATCTTAGCAAAGTCTGATTTAAAAAATCTGAGCTCATTCTCCACCTTCCACTTTTTATCCCGGATCTTGAAATATGCTTCAGCGTCGACAAGACTTTCTCTAAGCCTACGTGTGTTCTCTTCCTCATACATGCTCCAGAGCTTCGTTAGGCACATCTTCAAAGACTGTGGCCACTCTTGATCAACCCACTCCAAGTAAGAACACTTCCGTTCATCCTATAATATTTAAAACTAGATCAGTAACAATTGTAGGGGAAATGGGTTTATAGCAACATAGAAAATCACCAATGCTTATTTTGAAAAACTGAAGAAACATGTTAATTATGACATATCTTCTCAAAAAGATCAATATGCAAATGAAATAATTGGTACAGAGACAACAACCAAATTCTGGAACATTAGAAGCTATAATTAACTATAACGATGCTACAAGTTCTTACTCATGTACAATAAATAACAAATTGAACATTTTATGAGGATGGTAAATATAACCGCAACAGCATAGCGACAGTGTTTGGATGACAGCAAATTGATACTAACAAGTGTGTACATGCACAAATTTAGTAACATAGAACTAATAGCACTAAGGCCGTCCACTATGTATGCCAAAACTGGGGTAAAGACAACTGTTGCTACATCTCGCACCGGTGCCCTGCACTGGCGAGCCGATGCAGTGGAAAAAAAATCAGGGAGCCGGACTCTGGAGCACGTAGTTGCTCCGATGCCCAGTTCCTTCGTGCCGTAAAGATTTAGTATTTTACTGCTTGGTAGCTCGGATGTGTGGACCAAAGTTGGCTGCACAAACTGCTGAAGCGGTGCCAAATAATTTTCTAATGGCACCGCTGATGAGATGGCAACAATTTAAGATACTAGGTACAAACTGTGACACCGTCTTAGGATGCGTTTGGTTGAAGGTGTGGTATGAATGGGTTGGGACCGTGACAGTGTCTGAATCACATCTAACAAATAATTTGTAACAACGAAAGAGGGTCTAACCTTCTCTGCACATGCCAGAAACTTCCTCCCACTGTCCACAGAATCAAACGCAACTAGCTTCATGCATGGATATTGATGGTGACAACGAGCAGATAGATCTTTAGCCACCCCACTCCATTCGTTGCCACTGATGGTCTTAGGGAGCTACAAGAGGAAGAAACGACTCAAATCGACCTCCGGGTAAAAATCCTTCATTCCAAGTCAAAGCCCGAGAAAGAGAAGAGAGGCATACCCGGGTGGTGAAGGAGTAGTCTCTGGAGGAGGAACCACTGGAGATGTCTTTGAAGAAGACCATGGCGACCCCGGCGGTAGGATGCGAGATGGCGAGAGCGAGGAAGCGGCTATAGCTTAGCAAGCAAGGAAGGAGGAAACAGGGGAAATGTGACTTGTGGTCGGGGAGAAAAGGGGGTGGGGAAGGGGGGCGGGGGTAGATATTTTGGCAGTAGGCCAAAATTTTGGAAATGTGGAGGGAAACTTTGCGCGCGATGCCGCCGGACCATTCACTTTGAACGATTGTGTGCATCGCAAACAATTCTTCTGCTTTATGCGCATGGGATGAGTTTGATAATTCAAATTTTGGTCTCAAGGCATGGGCACATTCACTTTGAACGCGCGCGGTGCCTCCGGACCATTCACTTTGAACGATTGTGTGCATCGCAAACGATTCTTCTGCTTTATGCGCATGGGATGAGTTTGATAATTCAAATTTTGGTGGAAATTTCCCCGGGTATGTCATTGCATAATTTAACATCGCTTGCTAATTTGGGCACACAAAAGAGCATACAACAGACAGACCACACTTACTGAATCAAGCAATTTTAGTAATTACACAGAGCCAGTTGACCTAAACATTGCTCTAATAAAAGACCAACATTAAAAATAAAGCCTAAGTACGCATAATTAAAAATCCGCCGCCGCGCTGGCCTATGCATCGCCGGTGTGAGATGAGACGTCGATGACTTGTCCTGGCGACATGCCGCCGTTGGTGGACTCCGCGTCCCCGCCGAGACTTAAATAGACCCAGATATTTTCATCGCAAACGGTTCCTAGAAAACAACTGTGTGTGATGTTGTAGATATTTTTTATTAGCTGTGAAAGGCGAATTTGGAATAAAGTGCCAACGGATGGTGTTTTAAATGAACGAGAAATTTTATAGTACTAATACAACTGTCATGTCAAATATTGGAAAATTTCAGGGGTCATTTGACCTTCTAAGACATTTAAGTGATTTCTAGCCATTTAATGACCGTAATTAAAATTTGAACTAGATGCACATGCAAGAGCTAACCATAACGGTTTGAAAACTCATATTTCGTGTACTTGTGTGCAATTTAATTCCATATGCAGTAAATTGGAAGGAATTTTCAAACATATTGGTCTAACGGCTATGACACAATTAAGCATGGAGTGACATGGCATTTTAATTCCAAAAAATAAAAAAAATCAGAAACACATGAAACCTTGGTCGATGTAATGTCATGCCACCAAGATGATGTGGTAAAAAAATTGGCATGTTTGACCAAAGTTTGGACACACACCCCGCACAAACCGGAGCAACTCACTAGAAGGCTCATGGTTCCGAGAGGGAACAATGCATGATTGATGACGAACTGGAGATAGTTTCCTCTTACGGCCTTCAATTTTTTTTCTACGTCTAACGTGCACTACTAAAACTGTAATGTGAAAATTTTGAAAATTCTAGGGGTCATTTGACCTTTTAAAGACATTTAAGTGATTTTCTAGCCATTTAATGACCGTAATTCAAATTTGAACTACATCTACATGCAACTCCTAACCAAAATGGTTTGAAAAATCATATTTGTGTACTTGTGTGCGAGTTAATTCCATGTGCAGTAAACTAGAAGGAATTTTCAAACATATTTGTATCACGACATGGACACATATGCATGAATACGTATGCATGGAGTGGCATGACATTTTAATTCCAAAAAAAAGAAACACATAAAACCTTGGTTGATGTAATGTCATGCCACCAAGATGATGTGGTAAAGAAATTGGCATGTTTAACGAAAGTTTGGACACACACCCCTCACAAACCGGAGCAACTCGCTAGAAGGTTCGTGGTTCCGAGAGACAGCAATGCATGTTTGATGACGAACGAGGGATAGCTTCCTCTTACGACCTTCAAATTTTTTCTACGTCTAACGTGCACTACTACAACTGTAATGTGAAATTTTGGAAAATTCTAGCGGTCATTAGCCTTTTAAAGATATTTAAGTGATTTTCTAACCATTTAATGACCGTAATTCAAATTTGAACAACATCTACATGCAACGCCTAACCAAAATGGTTTAAAAAATCATATCTGTGTACTTGTGTGCGAGTTAATTCCATGTGCAGTAAATTAGAAGGAATTTTCAAACATATTGGTCTCACGACATGGACACATGCATACGTATGCATGGAGTGACATGGCATTTTAATTCAAAAAAATAGAAAAATGATCAGAAACACATGAAACCTTGGTTGATGTAATGTCATGCCACCAAGATGATGTGGTAAAGAAATTGGCATGTTTGACGAACGTTTGGACACACACCCCTCACAAACCGGAGCAACTCGCTAGAAGGTTTGTGGTTCCGAGGGGGAACAATGCATGTTTGATGACGAACGGGAGATAGCTTCCTCTTACGGCCTTCAATTTTTTTTCCTACGTTTAACGTGCACTAATACAACTATCATGTGAAAATTTCGTAAATTTCAGGGGTCATTTGACCTCTTAAAGAAATTTAAGTGATTTTCTAACCATTTAATGACCGTAATTCAAATTTGAACTACATCTACATGCAACGCCTAACCATAACGGTTTGAAAAATCACATTTTTGTGTACTTGTGTGCGAGTTAATTCCATGTGCAGTAAATTAGAAGGAATTTTCAAACATATTGGTGTCAAGGCATGGGCACATGCATGGAGTGCATGCCATGACATTTTAATTCCAAAAAATTAAAAAATGATCAGAAAAACATGAAACCTTGCTTGATTTAATGTCATGCCACCAAGATGATGTGGTAAAGAAATTGGCATGTTTGACGAAAGTTTGGACACACACCCCTCACAAACCGGAGCAACTCGCTAGAAGGTTCGTGGTTCCGAGAGGGAACAATGCATGTTTGATGACGAACGTGAGATAGCTTCCTCTTACGGCCTTCAAATATTTTCTACGTTTAACGTGCACTACTACAACTATAATGTGAAATTTTGGAAAATTCTAGGGGTCATTTGACCTTTTAAAGAAATTTAAGTGATTTTCTAACCATTTAATGACCGTAATTCAAATTTGAACAACATCTACATGCAACGCCTAACCAAAACGGTTTGAAAAATCATATCTGTGTACTTGTGTTCGAGTTAATTCCATGTGCAGTAAATTAGAAGGAATTTTCAAACATATTGGTCTCACGACATGGACACATGCATACGTATGCATGGAGTGACATGGCATTTTAATTCAAAAAAAATAGAAAAATGATCAGAAACACATGAAACCTTGGTTGATGTAATGTCATGCCACCAAGATGATGTGGTAAACAAATTGGCATGTTTGACGAACGTTTGGACACACGCCCCTCACAGACCGGAGCAACTCGCTAGAAGGTTCGTGGTTCCGAGAGGGAACAATGCATGTTTGATGATGAACGGGAGATACCTTCCTCTTACGGCCTTCAAATTTTTTCCTACGTTTAACGTGCAACTGTCATGTGAAAATTTGGTAAATTTCAGGGGTCATTTGACCTTCTAAAGACATTTAAGTGATTTTCTAACCATTTAATGACCGCAATTCAAATTTGAACTACATCTACATGCAACGCCTAACCAAAACAGTTTGAAAAATCATATTTTTGTGTACTTGTGTGCGAGTTAATTCCATGTGCAGTAAATTAGAAGGAATTTTCAAACATATTGGTGTCATTGCATGGGCACATGCATGGAGTGCATGCCATGGCATTTTAATTCCAGAAAATTAAAAATGATCAGAAAAACATGAAACCTTGCTTGATTTAATGTCATGCCACCAAGATGATGTGGTAAAAATATTGGCTTGTTTGACGAAAGTTTGGACACACACCCCTCAAACCGGATCAACTCACTAGAAGGTTCGTGGTTCCGAGAGGGAACAATGCATGTTTTGTCAGGACCCCGATTCCAAGTCACATCGATCTAGCCGGTAACACCTCATATCACTTTGCGGCCTCACGCACGGTATTCCCACAGGTGTCGCCTTACCATGGCCCGGGACCGTTTGTGCCTTTAGGCTCACGTATATGATAGTATTGGTAGCATCCATATGACAGAGAACCCGGGCCGACATGACTAGTCGTGAACCCAAAGTGTCACTAACTTACGGGGACAGGCATACATGAATCAACATCGAGCATGTCGGTCAGCATCGTCCAAATCCGGGCTTTAGCACTGGGCTAACAGGACTCCGGTGAAACGGGCTGTAGCGGGCTAGGCAGGACTCCGAATGTCACCGCGTGACATTTCCCCGAAGGGACAGACACATGAACGAAGTGAATCACATGCCGGCCAGTCAAGTGTTCCGGAGCAGTAGTGCTGGGCTAGCAGGACTCCGGTGAATCGGGCTGTAGCGGACTACTATGGCTCATGGAAGCTCAAGACTACATTTCCCCATAAGAGAGGCTACCAAGGATAAATAACTAGGTTGTCGGATCCCACACATACAAAGCATTTCAATCATACACACAATATGCTCGATATGTGTAAATACAACATGGCATCACAACATAACTCTACGACTCAAGTATTTATTCATTAGGCTCCGAGGAGCCAAGTATTACACTCATGGTCTCATGACCCAACATACAGAGCATACAAGCATCAAGCGGAAGCATAAACATGTCTAAGTACAGACAACTACAAATGAAAAAGGCTGAGAAGCTTGACTATCTACAAGACCCTGCCGAGGGCACAAGATCGTAGCTGAGGTAACAAGCTAAACGTTGAAGTCCGCACGGAACTAATAGCGAGACTGGAGTCTCTCTGCAAAACATAAAATAGGCAAACGTGAGTACAAATGTACACAGCAAGACTTACATCAGAACTATCTACATATGCATCGATATCAATAAAGGGGTTGGTGGAGTTTAACTGCAGCAAGCCAGCTTTGACTCAGTGGCTAACCTGAACTACGTCTGCAAGTAATTCTTTTGAGGTGGCGCACACGAGTCCACATATTCACCATTCAATACACCACTATGGATCCGCTCCCATCTACCTACGAGAACGCCATCCATAGCACTCACGCTTATCTTGCGCATTGTAGAGTATCCACTTTCACTTGTCTATGAACTGTACAAGCAACCCACAAGTCCTTTACCGTGGACACGGCTATTCGAATAGATGATGTTAACCCTGCAGGGGTGTACTTCTTCACACACGCTCTCGCCACTTACCACCATGTACACATCGTGTATCTCGGCAACCTTCAAGCGGAAGCTTGGTGAGGGAGTCGGCCACGACCTGATTAACCACACAAGTCTCTAGTCCAGGTTTATCGCCTATTCGGGTTCCATCCGCAAGGAGATCCGGCCGGGGTGTCGCTCACGACCCCAAACGATGTGAGCAGGGTTCCCAAGCCCAGTATCCGGGTGCCACTTGGTACACCGTGCCACTGTGCCTAGTCTGTCCCAAGCCCACTTGTACCGGGTGCCACTTGGTAGACTACTAACACTACCTACAAACACCAGAAACTAGTTGCAACTCCTGGACAGAGATCAGGTTGATTAATAAGTTGAGAGGGGCACTTAAGCATTCCAATGCGTGGTAGTAACTGTTCATGGATCACAAACACACAACTCAGTTCCTGAGGACGGCTACAATGAGACAACCCACCATGTACTCCTACATGGCCTCTCACCGCTACCTTTACCAAATCATGTTCACACACTTAGCACTCAACAGTAGGACACGTTCACCACATTCCAATTCATCCCCGATGAATCAGACCTGACTCAGCTCTAAGCAATAGCAGGCATGACAAACAAGCATGAATGAGTAGGCACATCAGGGCTCAAACAACTCCTACTCATGCTAGTGGGTTTCATCTATTTACTGTGGCAATGACAGGTCATGCAGAGGAAAGGGGTTCAGGTACCGCAGCATGTAATAGTTGAAACGTTGTTGTCCTAATGCAGTAAAAGAGAGCAGGAGCGAGACAGTGGGATTGTATCGGAATGAACAAGGGGGTTTTGCTTGCCTGGCACTTCTGAAGATAGTATAGCTCTTCATCGGTGTCATCGAACTCATCGTTGGAACACGTCTATCGAGAGGGAACAACACCGACAAAGGAACAGAAACAACATTCAATTCAATGCAATGCACAAGCAAATGAATGATATGACATATTAAGGTACTGAATTGAGCTAGTGCAATAGCAAGTCATTTTAATTGAAGTGGAATCCAAACTACGTCAAATTCCAACTCCAAACCTATTTTTCAAATTACCCTAAACATGTTTTATCGTAAACAGTGGGTTTAACTTGCTCAAACATGCATGAACATGGCATAAACAGATTCTTTGGATTTTTCTGATAATTTTTCATATATAACTTATTTCATTTGGAGTTACGGTTGATTTTATATGATTTTTAGAAGTTTTGCACACTTTCTGGAATTTCCAATTTATTTAGAAATATGAGTATTCCAGTAAATGTGTTTATGACGTCAGCACTGCGTCAGGGTGATGGGTTGACCAAAGTCAAAACTGACTGGTGGGGCCTACCTGTCATTGAGCTAGTTAACTGGCAGGGTTAATTAAACTTATACTATTTTAACGCGGGGTTTAATTAGGATGTGGGGCCCATGTTTTAGTTGCACTGGAGGGTTAATTAGTGGCTTAAACATGGATTAGTCGGCGGCTAATCGCCGGCGAAAGCGGGGCACGTCGGAGTTGCCCGTCCGGCCAACTTCGGCGACGAGGGGTCGTGCGGCTGGGCTTGTTGGAACCGGCGCAATGAGGCGTGTCGGTTGGTGGCCTCGGGAAGGCCTGGGGTGGCCGGGTGTGTCGCCGACGTCGAGGTTTAGCGGCGCCGGAGCTCGGGCTCGAGCGGGTGCGGGGTTTCAGTGCGAGCTAGAGCAAACGGTGCGGCAAGTTCGCTTCCCGGGGACGCGGTGAGCATGTTGCTGCTGCTTAGGAGAGCGGGGGAGGTCGGGAGCGCAGGACTGGCCGGCCATGGTGGCGGCGCTCGGGAGCTTGCGGGGCAGCAGCTAGAGGGCGAGCGCGACAAAGGGAGAAGGGGAAAAGACTGCAGGTCTCACAGCGGATCTTCTGGTGCGTACGGCGAGCTCGGGGAGGTCCCGTAGCCGGCGAATCGACGACGGCGGCCGTCAGGGCAGAGGATGAAGATGGCGATGGTGGCGACGCTGCAGGGCTCCTGCGGTCGCGTGCCTCAGTGTGTAGCTCCACGGAGTCGTGGCGGAGCTCGTGGTGGCGCTGGTTGGGTGGGCGGTGGCCTATAGCCACGGCGACGGCGACGGCGCGCTCTCGGGCTCCCGGGAAAGAGAAGAAGAGGGAGCCAGAGGAGGGGGGAGAACGAGGGGAGGCTCTGGGCGTCTCCGTGGCGTCGCGAGGATGTCGGGGAGGCTGCCACCGCGAAGCAGGAGGTGGAGGCCTCAGCGTGCGCGCGTGCTACTTCGCCTCTGCCTACTGGCAGAGGTTGAAGACAGCCGCTCTGCCCCGATGGGCTGGACTGGTGCAGCTCGGCCGGCTACAGGTAAGTGGCCAGGTACGGGTCTTTCTTTTTATTTCTGTTTTTCTTTTATTTATTACTTTGCCACTGTTTTGCAAATTCAAAGGAATTCAAAACAATGCAAAATATTCTCTGACCATTTTTATGTTGCTTCTTGGACTTCTCCAAAAGCATACAAAATATATCAGAGGTATTTGGAAACATATCCCATATATATTTGGGTATATTTCCAAATTCAAATAGAATAGTGATTTAAATTCAGTGCCCAAAATATTCCACAAAAATGTTCACTATTTTCGGTTTGGTATCAAGGCCTTGCCAAAATTATCAAACATTTGTGAAGGCATTTTGGAAACAATGAATGCAATTTAAAGGGTTCTTGCCCTTCTTTTAAATTGATTTCTGAGGCTTTCACTTTCCTCAATTTAAGTTTCTTGAATTTAAACATGATGCATGCTCACTGATGCAGCTATTACACTCAGGTGTTCTAGGGCTGTGACAACTCACCCCCACTAAACAAGAATCTCGTCCCGGGATTCAAGACGTGAGGTAAGAAGACAGAGGGGGCACTAATTAATCTCACAAACTTCATGATCCAACTGCCCTTCTCGAAGATGTTGATTCATTCCTTCATATTGATCTTTGACGTCCTTGCCTTTTAGATCTTCAGCAAAACACTACGACCAAAGGAACGGAAACTCTACCAGAATTGATCTTCTCAAAGATCGAGCAACTCAGGATCAACTCACGGAGTGAGACAAAAGAACGTCTCTTGAGCTGAGACACAAGACACACATTGAGAGGGATGGAGAGGGATAGATAACGAAGGTTCAACTTGGTAGGCAACAATTCCACGCTTAAGTAGATGGTGCATGGTTTCATAGTAGCAAGGAGATGAATTGCTATGATTCCATATCAGGGCACCTTAGAGAAGGTGACTCATAGAATTATTCCCTTAAGTGGCAAAAAGAATTACTTTTGATACAAAGATCATTGAAACTCTTTATGCCAGCCTGAGGCAATTCACACTTGATCGTTTAAAGGAGTTCGGTGAAATGGCATGCTCAGACTAGAATGGATGATGTGGACTACCTTGTTGAAGACAACGCAAGGGATGATTTTGCTTGCGCGTGCTCTCAAGAACTTGAGCATTTCCATATTCATCAAGGTTCTACCAACATCCGTGTCAGGGATCGTGGCAACACAACATACTACCATGATGAATAGTGATGGACGATGCGGATGCAAAGGATGATAACACCTTCTCAGATTTCACCTTAGCGAGGCCAAGGAAACAAAATCTGGATGATCGACTGAGAGACATTTAGCACTCCACTTCTAATGTTCTCCTTGATGTGCTAGCGTAACCCACTTATAGATATGGTTTGGTATCTATAACATCAAGTAAAAGGTTGGACTTCGGGAGCACAAGAATCCATAAGGAATAACTACGGAAGTAAATCCTACGAAATCCTTATGGGAGGTAGCCAACTTCCTCAATCAAAACACTACAATAATAGGTCTTCCGGCTGGGTGTGTCAGCCATGACATCCACTTTACTGGTTACAGAGAGACCAATATTATAGTTCTAGGAAAACGTTCCAACCATCCTATCTCCCCGAGATTCAGATCTGGTTGGTGTCAGGATATTCCAGACTCATCAAGTCTAGAGAGAAAAATGAAAGTTTGCAACACAAGTCGACGAGATGACGTTGCAGGATTCTCGGGAAATGGACTACGATAGCAAGCTCCAAAACATGAGCTGGTTCCGCTACAAACATGTGAACACGTTGTCCAAGACAAGCATGACCCCATAGAAGTCTTACGACAAAACACTACCGAGTTCTGGTGGGGAACCATCATCGTGGATAAAGAAGTCCTTGCATAAGTCATATGATTAGCTCTTATGAAGGAACTCCTTCTCCTTGAACAAATCAATCAGTGGCTTGAGTTGTTAGGAATTACACATGGAGTGGAGGTAGCGAGCCTATCAAACCATGGAATACTTCACACATGCATGACTGACTTGGGGTGATTCCAGAGGAAGCAAAACAAACTTTCTCAAAATTCACAGCGGCAACTTGCATCATTGCACGTGAACTAAGAGGAAGTCACTACTTACATCCAAACATATTCTTCATGAGCTGGCACGAAGAAAATGCTTACACAAGTTTCCAACACTAGCTTAATGTTCAACATGAATCATGGAGGAGATAAGATGCTACTGATGGGCTCAACAACAACTCATCGGGATTTTCATATCACTGGAATTCCACCATTATGTGAACAAGGTGATAGCACTGGTCAGACCCAAAGATATAATGGTGCATGGTCGAGGGGCAACCACGAGTAAGACAACATTACGAATATCGTTGGTTCTGATTTGATTTGATGATAGCCCATACTCGAATCAAAGTTTGGACAAGACAAGAGATACAACGACTGATACGAGGACCAATTGATGAAGATATCATCTTTCTTCAACACACACAAAGACAAAGATATCCCTTTGGAGATGAACTAAGCGGGACAAGATTTCATCTTCCAACTCTCCAAGTTGTTGTTTAGCTTAACCAACTAGCTCAGAGGTATCCAACACAGATTCTTGGAGAAGGGGTGGTTTATAAGGAAACCAACTTGATCACGAGCTCAAAATAACAGTCAGGGGGAAACTTGGTAATACTTTCGAGAAGATATCCGGAAAATCACGAACCACTGATATGTTATTAAGCTCAAGAACAGTTTTGCTTTCGAGGGCAAGATGATATGACCAAATAAGAGAGGGATTGGTACAATCCTAACTCAAAGATCGAAGAGTGCACCAGAAATAAGGACTAGGTAGCACGATCAATCTTAGGATGATGATTTAATAACCAGCACACTAAGAATGAGAGTGTTGTCCATTAACTACCAAGCAACAGGGTTGCTAGGAGTATTGATTTCGCACATCATAGTTCACTTGTCGGCATTCCGGTTGCAATAACACGGAGACCGAGGAATGAATGACAATGGTGAGAAGTATCACTCTATCAAGAATTCATAAGAGGTTGTGCAATTCCTATGATATTCCTGACATAAAGAGGGCAACACTCCAAGGTACAATAGAACGAAAGATGGATTGGCAATTTGATCTACAGAATACAACTACTTTGACCCAATCCTAGATATGGATGGGGTATTGGAGTTTGTTTCTCCTAGTCATTCCGGTGTAGAATGGCTTAACGAACCACAAGAATAAAGGGCATCGATGAACACGAATGCACAACTACTCTTGACCACCAACTGATAGATTACGGTCGGAATACCACTGAAAAGGGACAATTCAAGGAACGTATGGTTTTCTAAGTTGTGGATGCATGGATTGGTATGTCGAACAAGTTCAACATATTTCTTCTGGAAAACCCATGCAGAAAGATAGAACTAGCAGAGTCACAACATATGATCGAGAACTCATCAAGAGCACTCTTATTGTGATCTTTCGATTCAACGGGGAACTTCCGCCATAAGCAGTTCATGGTATTTGGAAGAAGGATATACCATGGACCTCGAGACTATCACAACGGTTACTAATATCCTAAAGGAACGAGCAAACACTATCAACACGAGGTAAGTAGAGTGAATCTTGGGCTCAAGAACCCAGAAATAGAATGCCTACTAACTAAATGGCATCACGGGATGCTTTCGAGAATAATGGCCCGAATCATCACACTGGGGATACAAAGCATTGCTAAATTACTGAGTGGTTCTCGAAGACACCTAGGGTCATAATACTAACTCCAACATACATGTCAAGGCAATGGAGTACCTCAACAGACCGATTAGTGTGTTTAATCTGGCCCAAAGGAACATCGAGAACGGGAAGAAGGGATTTACAAATGCATCAGATTGTTTAGAAACCAGGGATGACTCGGACAGCATAACGGTTGTAAATGCTCAAAAAGATTTGAGACATCCTGCAAAATGGTGGCGTAACCACTTAACATCACAATATCAAGGTTTTGAGATCAGCTATCAACACACAGAAGTAGTAGGAACTGAACTGGGATTGAAACCATCAATCCTATAAGTCTACGGATTAGTAACACGTGATCCTAATAGAAAGATGAGAAGCCTAGTGCTTAATCCCCGTAGAAAAGAAGAGGTTGACTCAGATCAGAAGGGCATAAGGCAAAGGAGTAAAAAGAGCCTTACATTCCCTTCCACAACCAATTCCCTTATGTAACTAAAGCATTTCTAGACTCGACTTCGACCAGTTTGGCTTGGTAATCCTACAGGCAGTCAGGCTCTGATACCAAAGCTGTCAGGACCCCGATTCCAAGTCACATTGATCTAGCCGGTAACACCTCATATCACTTTGCGGCCTCACGCACGGTATTCCCACGGGTGTCGCCTTACCATGGCCCGGGACCGTTTGCGCCTTTCGGCTCACGTATATGATAGTGTCGCTAGCATCCATATGACAGAGAACCCGGGCCGACATGACTAGTCGTGAACCCAAAGTGGCACTAACTTACGGGGACAGGCATACATGAATCAACATCGAGCATGTCGGTCAGTAGCGTGCGAATCCGGGCTGTAGCACTGGGCTAACAGGACTCCGGTGAACCGGGCTGTAGCAGGCTAGGCAGGACTCCCGATGTCACCGCGTGACATTTCCCCGAAGGGACAGACACAGGAACAAAGTGAATCACATGCCGGCCAGTGAAGTGTTCCGGAGCAGTAGTGCTGGGCTAGCAGGACTCCGGTGAACCGGGCTATAGCGGACTACTATGGCTCATGGAAGCTCAAGACTACATTTCCCCATAAGAGAGGCTACCAAGGATAAACAACTAGGTTGTCGGATCCCACACATACCAAGCATTTCAATCATACACACAATATGCTCGATATGTGTAAATACAACATGGCATCACAACATAACTCTACGACTCAAGTATTTATTCATTAGGCTCTGAGGAGCCAAGTATTACAATCATGGTCTCATGACCCAACATACAGAGCATACAAGCATCGAGCGGAAGCATAAACATGTCTGAGTACAGACAACTACAAATGAAAAAGGCTGAGAAGCCTGACTATCTACAAGACCCTGCCGAGGGCACAAGATCGTAGCTGAGGTAACAAGCTAAACATCGTAGTCCACGTGGAACTAATAGCGAGACTGAAGTCTCCCTGCAAAACATAAAATAGGCAAACGTGAGTACAAATGTACCCAGCAAGACTTACATCAGAACTATCTACATATGCATCGATATCAATAAAGGGGGTGGTGGAGTTTAACTGCCGCAAGCCAGCTTTGACTCAGTGGCTAACCTGAACTACGACTGCAAGTGACTCTTTTGAGGTGGCGCATGATAACCCACAAGTATAGGGGATCGCAACAGTTTTCAAGGGTAGAGTATTCAACCCAAATTTATTGATTCAACACGAGGGGAGCCAAAGAATATTATCAAGTATTAGCAGTTGAGTTGTCAATTCAACCAAACCTGGATAACTTAATATCTGCAGCAAAGTGTTTAGTAGCAAAGTAATATGATAGTAGTGGTAACGGTAACAAAAGTAGCGGTAGCAAAAGTAATATTTTTGGTATTTTGTAGTGATTGTAATAGTAGCAACGGAAAAGTAAATAAGCGAAGAACAATATGTGAAAAGCTCGTAGGCATTGGATCGGTGATGGAAAATTATGCCGGATGCGGTTCATCATGTAACAATCATAACATAGGGTGACACAGAACTTGCTCCAATTCATCAATGTAATGTAGGCATGTATTCCGAATATAGTCATACGTGCTTATGCAAAAGAACTTGCATGACATCTTTTGTCCTACCCTCCCGTGGCAGCGGGGTCCTAATGGAAACTAAGGGATATTAAGGCCTCCTTTTAATAGAGTACCAGAACAAAGCATTAGCACATCGTGAATACATGAACTCCTCAAACTACGGTCATCACCGGGTGTGGTCCTGATTACTGTCACTTCGGGGTTGCCGGATCATAACACATAGTAGGTGAGTATAGACTTGCAAGATAGGATCAAGAACTCACATATATTCATGAAAACATAATAGGTTCAGATCTGAAATCATGGCACTCGGGCCCTAGTGACAAGCATTAAGCATAGCAAAGTCATAGCAACATCAATCTCAGAACATAGTGGATACTAGGGTTCAAACCCTAACAAAACTAACTCGATTACATGATAAATCTCATCCAACCCATCACCGTCCAGCAAACCTACGATGGAATTACTCGCGCACGGCGGTGAGCATCATAAAATTGGTGATGGAGGATGGTTGATGATGACGATGGCGACGAATCCCCCTCTCCGGAGCCCCGAACGGACTCCAGATCAGCCCTCCCGAGAGGTTTTAGGGCTTGGCGGTGGCTCCGTATCGTAAAACGCGATGATTTCTTCTCCTTGATTTTTTTCTCCCCGAAAGCAAATATATAGAGTTGGAGTTGAGGTCAGAGGAGCTCCAGGGGGCCCACGAGGTAGGGGCGCGCCCTAGGGGGGCAGGCGCGCCCCCACCCTCGTGGCTAGGGTGTGGGCCCCCTGGTCTTCATCTTTTGCAAGGATTTTTTATTATTTCCAAATAGACGTTCCGTGGAGTTTCAGGTCATTACGAGAAATTTTGTTTCTGCAGATAAATAACACCATGGAAAGTGTACTGAAAACTATTTACACGGGAAAGCTCCCAACAAGCAAAAGAAGAACGGGAAATCTTTTTGGGTTTTCTTTTTAATTATTACTACTACAGCAAGAAAAATAAACTAACTAAAAGCTACACTAATTTTTTTTGGTTTTTCTTAAGGTTTATCAAACACACAAGAAGAAAGCAGGAAAAAGAAAACAAACTAGCATGGATATTATAGTGAAAAATTATGAGCACCGAGATCTAGCAATGAGTGTGTGAACATTAATGTAATGTCGGTGGGAAATACGTACTCCCCCAAGCTTAGGCTTTTGGCCTAAGTTGGTTTATTGCCACGGATGGCCTGGCGGATATCCATAGTTGTAGCCAGGGTTGTACTGAGCTGCGGCAGTTATTGCCTCCTGAGCTGCAGCGTGGCGGCGAGCTGCCTCCGCCCTCCTCTCGTACTCATCTGCCTCCTCCCTGGTAATAACATATCTTCCTTTTGCCTGATAATCAAAGAAGGCAGGAGCAGGGAGAGTAATACGGACAACATGACGTCTGTCAAAGATTAAGCGATATTGGAGGGGTGATTCATTCCTCTCGACAAACTAGTGGTAAACCATAGCATTATAGTCTAAATAAGTAGGAGGCAACCCAATATCATCCTCACGAACTTCCACACCAAGAAAATCAGCTAAGCGGGTTGCATAAATTCCACCAAAGAAATCTCCATTAAATCTATTATGATGCAACCTACGTGCAACAATGGCTCCCAAATTATAAGATTTGTCTTCTAACACAGCACTCCTAAGAATACTGAGATCAGGGACACATATGTGACATGCTTCATTTTTACCATTTATGCACCTACCTATGAAGAGAGCAAAATAATGTATAGCAGGAAAATGAATGCTCCCTATGGTAGCTTGTGCTATATCTCTAGATTCCCCCACAGTTATGCTAGCAAGAAAATTTCTAAATTCAGATTTGCGAGGTTCACTAGCACTACCCCATTGTGGAAGTTTGCAAGCAGCGGTAAAATCCTCTAAGTCCATAGTATAAGATTTTTCATAAAGATCAAACAGGACAGTGGGAGAATTACGTGAAGATGAAAATTCAAACCTCCTCACAAATGTACTAGTGAGATAGTGGTACTGGCGGCATTTGTCTGCCTCAAATCTCACAAGATCAGCGTTACGCAAATATGCGTTAAATTCTTCCTTGATTCCCGCTCGATCGATAAAATTTTCTGAAGGCCATTCACAAGGCCGCACTGGAGCGTCCCTTGGTGGCTCATCGTCAGCATCACGCATTGCAAGCCTGGGTCCTTGCTTCCTTGAAGAACCACCTTGGAACATTTTCCTAAGCATATTTCTTTCTCTGAAAATTTTCTGAAATTTTTAGTAACTTCAAATAAAAGTGAACCAAGCTCAATAAAATTGATAGCAACTACTCCTACAAGTGCCTAGAGACTATATCATGCATTAGAACTACTTGGAACCATATAAATTTGATATGCAAGCTCAAGAACATGGTCACCTAGGCAGCACAAATTTGCAATGAATAGAGTACTAGAACAAAAACTAATTGGACCAATGGAGGAGTCACATACCAAGGAACAATCCCCCCAAGCAGTTTTGTGAGAGGTGCTTTGAGCAAGGAGATCGAAAATCGTAGCAAAATGAGCAAGAACTCGTGCTTGAGCTGGATATTGGTGTTTGTGGGAGGAAGAAGGAGTGTATGGGTGCAGGAATAAGTGGAGGGGAGCCACCATGGGCCCATGAGGCAGGCGGGCGCGCCTTGGGGGGTAGGGCGCACCCTCCACCCTCGTGGCCAGGTGCTTGCCCCTCCTGCTGTGTTCTCAGTGCCAGATATTCTCAAAAATTCTAGAAAAAAAATCATATTCCGTTTTCAGGGCATTTGGAGAACTTTTATTTCCGGGGTATTTTTATATTGCACGGATAAATCAGAAAACAGACAGAAAAATACTATTTTTACTTTATTTCAACTAAATAACAGAAAGTAGAAAGAGGGTACAGAAGGTTGTGCCTTCTAGTTTCATCCATCTCATGCTCATAAGAAGGAATCCACTAACAAGGTTGATCAGGTCTTGTTAACAAACTCATTCCGAATCGCATGAAACTGGAGAAATTTTGAATAACACTATGTTACCTCAACGGGGATATGCACATCCCCAATAATAAGAATATCATATTTCTTCTTGACAGTAGGTAGAGGAAATTCAAAACCTCCAAAAATAATCGATGGAATTTTTCCAATAGAGTTGATACTATGAACTTGAGGTTGTTTCCTCGGAAAGTGTACCGTATGCTCGTTACCATTAACATGAAAAGTGACATTGCCTTTGTTACAATCAATAACAGCCCCTGCAGTATTCAAAAAAGGTCTTCCAAGAATAATAGACATGCTATCGTCCTCGGGAATATCAAGAATAACAAAGTCCGTTAAAATAGTAACGTTTGCAACCACAACAGGCACATCCTCACAAATACCGACAGGTATAGCAGTTGATTTATCAGCCATTTGCAAAGATATTTTAGTGGGTGTCAACTTATTCAAATCAAGTCTACGATATAAAGAGAGAGGCATAACACTAACACCGGCTCCAAGATCACATAAAGCAGTTTTAACATAGTTTCTTTTAATGGAGCATGGTATAGTAGGTACTCCTGGATCTCCAAGTTTCTTTGGTATTCCACCCTTAAAAGTATAATTAGCAAGCATGGTGGAAATCTCAGCTTCCGGTATCTTTCTTTTATTTGTAACAATATCTTTCATATACTTAGCATAAGGATTCATTTTGAGCATATCAGTTATTCGCATACGCAAAAGGATAGGTCTAATCATTTCAGCAAAGCGCTCAAAATCCTCATCGTCCTTTTTCTTGGATGGTTTGGGAGGAAAAGGCATGGGTTTCTGAACCCATGGTTCTCTTTCTTTACCATGTTTCCTAGCAACAAAGTCTCTCTTATCATAACGTTGATTCTTTGATTGTGGGTTATCAAGATCAACAACAAGTTCAATCTCTACATCATTATCATTACTAGGTTGAGCATCATCATGAACATCATCATTAACATTTTCACTTGGTTCACGTTCATTACCAGATTGTGTTTCAGCATCAGAGATAGAAATATCATTTGGATTCTCAGGTGGTTCAGCAATAGGTTCACTAGAAGCATGCAAAGTCCTATCATTTTTTTTTCTTCTTTTTAAAAGGACTAGGTGCATCAATATTATTTCTCTGAGAATCTTGCTCAATTCTCTTAGGGTGGCCTTCAGGATACAAAGGTTCCTGAGTCATTTTACCAGTTCTAGTAGCCACTCTAACAGCATAATCATTTTTCTTACTATTCATTTCATTGAGCAAATCATTTTGAGCCTTAAGTACTTGTTCTACTTGAGTGGTAACCATAGAAGCATGTTTACTAATGAGTTTAAGTTCACCTTTAACATTAGCCATATAATCACCCAAGTGCTCAATCATATAAACATTTTGTTTTAATTGTCTACCAAAATAAGCATTGAAATCTTCTTGCTTAACCATAAAGTTGTCAAACTCATCCAAGCATTGTCTAGCAGACTTATAGTCAGGAATATCACCTTCATCAAATCTATAGAGAGAATTTACCTTTACTACCTGTGTCGGGTTATCAAGACCATGAGTTTCTTCAATACGTGATGGATTAAGATCATATGTTTCTTCAACAGGTGGTAAATTAAGACCATGTATTTCTTCAATAGGAGGTAAATTCTTAACATCTTTAGCTTTTATACCTTTTTCTTTCATAGATTTCTTTGCCTCTTGCATATCTTCAGGACTGAGAAATAGAACACCTCTCTTCTTCGGAGTTGGTTTAGGAATAGGCTCAGGAATTGGCTCAGGAAGTGTCCAATTATTTTCATTTGTCAACATATTATTCAATAAAATTTCAGCTTCATCCGGTGTTCTTTCCCTGAAAACAGAACCAGCGCAACTATCCAGGTAATCTCTGGAAGCATCGGTTAGTCCATTATAAAAGATATCAAATATTTCATTTTTCTTGAGAGGATGACCAGGCAAAGCATTAAGTAACTTGAGAAGCCTCCCCCAAGCTTGTGGGAGACTCTCTTCTTCAATTTGCATAAAGTTGTATATTTCCCTCAAAGCAGCTTGTTTCTTATG
Organism: Triticum aestivum; assembly: GCF_018294505.1. Taxonomy (NCBI): domain Eukaryota; kingdom Viridiplantae; phylum Streptophyta; class Magnoliopsida; order Poales; family Poaceae; genus Triticum; species Triticum aestivum. Next base: position 326,226,379 of record NC_057799.1, read on the forward strand.
AGCAGGGAAATATTTAGCAGAGAAGTAATAAATCATATCCTGGGGACTACGCACACAACCAGGATCAAGAGAATTAAACCATATCTTAGCATCACCCTTTAATAAGAACGGAAATATTTTAAGGATATAAAAGTAGCGAGATCTCTCATCATTAGTGAACAGGGTGGCTATATCATTTAATTTAGTAAGATGTGCCACAACAGTTTCAGATTCATAGCCATGAAAAGGATCAGATTCAACCAAAGTAATTATATCAGAATCAACAGAGAATTCATAATCCTTATCGGTAACACAGATAGGTGAAGTAGCAAAAGCAGGGTCATGTTTCATTCTAGCATTAAGAGATTGCTGATTCCATTTAGCTAATAACCTCTTGAGCTCATATCTATCTTTGTAAGCTAAAATAGCTAAAGTAGCTTCTTTATCAAAAACATAACCCTCAGGAATAACAGGCAAGTCTTCATCATCACTTTCATCAATATAATCAGTTTCAATAATTTCTTTGTCTCTAGCCCTAGCAATTTGTTCATCAAGAAATTCACTAAGGGGCACAGTAGTATCAAGCATAGAAGTAGTTTCATCATAAGTATCATGCATAGCAGAAGTGGCATCATCAATAACATGCGACATATCAGAATGAATAGCAGAAGCAGGTTTAGGTGTCGCAAGCTTACTCAAAACAGAAGGTGAATCAAGTGCAGAGCTAGATGGCAGTTCCTTACCTCCCCTCGTAGTTGAGGGATAAATTGTTGTCTTAGCGTCTTTCAAGTTCTTCATAGTGACCAGCAGATATAAATCCCAAGTGACTCAAAGAATAGAGCTATGCTCCCCGGCTACGGCGCTAGAAAATAGTCTTGATAACCCACAAGTATAGGGGATCGCAACCGTTTTCGAGGGTAGAGTATTCAACCCAAATTTATTGATTCGACACAAGGGGAGCCAAAGAATATTCTCAAGTATTAGCAGCTGAGTTGTCAATTCAACCACACCTGGATAACTTAATATCTGCAGCAAAGTGTTTAGTAGCAAAGTAATATGATAGTAGTGGTAACGGTAACAAAAGTAGTGGTAGCAAAAGTAATATTTTTGGTGTTTTGTAGTGATTGTAACAGTAGCAACGGAAAAGTAAATAAGCGAAGAACAATATGTGAAAAGCTCGTAGGCATTGGATCGGTGATGGAAAATTATGCCGGATGCGGTTCATCATGTAACAATCATAACATAGGGTGACACAGAACTTGCTCCAATTCATCAATGTAATGTAGGCACGTATTCCGAATATAGTCATACATGCTTATGGAAAAGAACTTGCATGACATCTTTTGTCCTACCCTCCCGTGGCAGCGGGGTCCTAATGGAAACTAAGGGATATTAAGGCCTCCTTTTAATAGAGTACCAGAACAAAGCATTAGCACATAGTGAATACATGAACTCCTCAAACTACGGTCATCACCGGGAGTGGTCCCGATTATTGTCACTTCGGGGTTGCCAGATCATAACACATAGTAGGTGACTATAGACTTGCAAGATAGGATCAAGAACTCACATATATTCATGAAAACATAATAGGTTCAGATCTGAAATCATGGCACTCGGGCCCTAGTGGCAAGCATTAAGCATAGCAAAGTCATAGCAACATCAATCTCAGAACATAGTGGATACTAGGGATCAAACCCTAACGAAACTAACTCGATTACATGATAAATCTCATCCAACCCATCACCGTCCAGCAATCCTACGATGGAATTACTCGCGCAAGGCGGTGAGCATCATGAAATTGGTGATGGAGGATGGTTGATGATGACAATGCCCACGAATCCCCCTCTCCGGAGCCCCGAACGGACTCCAGATCAGCCCTCCCGAGAGGTTTTAGGGCTTGGCGGCGGCTCCGTATCGTAAAACGTGATGATTTCTTCTCCTTGATTTTTTCTCCCCGAAAGCAAATATATAGAGTTGGAGTTGAGGTCGGAGGAGCTCCAGGGGGCCCACGAGGTAGGGGGGCAAGCCCTAGGGGGCAGGCGCGCCCCCACCCTCGTGGCTAGGGTGTGGCCCCCCTGGTCTTCATCTTTTGCAAGGATTTTTTTATTATTTCCAAATAGACGTTTTGTGGAGTTTCAGGTCATTCCGAGAACTTTTGTTTCTGCACATAAATAACACCATGGAAAGTCCGCTGAAAACAGCGTCAGTCCGGGTTAGTTCCATTCAAATCATGCAAGTTAGAGTCCAAAACAAGGGCAAAAGTGTTTGGAAAAGTAGATACGACGGAGACGTATCAGCGCACACGAGTCCACATATTCACCATTCAATACACCACTATGGATCCGCTCCCGTCTACCTAGGAGAACGCCATCCATAGCACTCACGCTTATCTTGCGCATTTTAGAGTATCCACTTTCACTTGTCTATGAACTGTACAGGCAACCCAGAAGTCCTTTACCGCGGACACGGCTATTCGAATAGATGATGTTAACCCTGCAGGGGTGTATTTCTTCACACACGCTCTCGCCACTTACCACCATGTACACATCGTGTATCTCGGCAACCTTCAAGCGGAAGCCTGGCGAGGGAGTCGGCCACGACCTGACTAACCACACAAGTCTCTAGTCCAGGTTTATCGCCTATTTGGGTTCCATCCGCAAGGAGATCCGGCCGGGGTGTCGCTCACGACCACAAACGATGTGAGCAGGGTTCCCAAGTCCACCATCCGGGTGCCACTTGGTACACCGTGCCACTGTGCCTAGTTTGTCCCAAGCCCACCTGTACCGGGTGCCACTTGGTAGACTACTAACACTACCTACAAACACCAGAAACTAGTTGCAACTCCTGGACAGAGATCAGGTTGATTAATAAGTCGAGAGGGGCACTTAAGCATTCCAATGCGTGGTAGTAACTATTCATGGATCACAAACACAGAACTCAGTTCCTGAGAACGGCTACAATGATACAACCCACCATGTACTCCTACATGGCCTCTTACCGCTACCTTTACCAAATCGTGTTCACACACTTAGCTCTCAACAGTAGGACATGTTCACCACATTCCAATTCATCCCCAATGAATCAGGCCTGACTCAACTCTAAGCAATAGCATGCATGACAAACAAGCATGAATGAGTAGGCACATCAGGGCTCAAACAACTCCTACTCATGCTAGTGGGTTTCATCTATTTACTGTGGCAATGACAGGTCATGCAGAGGAAAGGGGTTCAGCTACCGCATCATGTAACAGTTGAAACGTTGTTGTCCTAATGCAGTAAAAGAGAGCAGGAGCGAGAGAGTGGGATTGTATCGGAATGAACAAGGGGTTTTTGCTTGCCTGGCACTTCTGAAGATAGTATAGCTCTTCATCGGTGTCATCGAACTCATCGTTGGAACGCGTCTATCGAGAGGGAACAACACCGACAAAGGAACAGAAACAACATTCAATTCAATGCAATGCACAAGCAAATGAATGATATGACATATTAAGGTACTGAATTGAGCTAGTGCAATAGCAAGTCATTTTAATTGAAGTGGAATTCAAACTACGTCAAATTCCAACTCCAAACTTATTTTTCAAATTACCCTAATCATGTTTTATCCTAAACAGTGGGGTTAACTTGCTCAAACATGAATGAACATGGCATAAACATGGCATAAACAGATTCTTTGGATTTTTCTGATAATTTTTCATATATAACTTATTTCATTTGGAGTTACAGTTGATTTTATATGATTTTTAGAAGTTTTGCACATTTTCTGGAATTTCCAATTTATTTAGAAATATGAGTATTCCAGTTAATGTGTTTACGACGTCAGCACTGCGTCAGGGTGACGTCAGCAGTTGACCAAAGTCAAAATTGATTGGTGGGGCCTACCTGTCATTGAGCTAGTTAACTGGCAGGGTTAATTAAACTTAGACTATTTTAATGCGGGGTTTAATTAGGATGTGGGGCCCATGTTTCAGTTGCACGGGAGGGTTAATTAGCGGCTTAAACAGGGATTAGTCGGCGGCTAATCGCGGGCGAAAGCGGGGCATGTCTGAGTTGCCCGTCCGGCCAACTCTGGCGATGAGGGGTCGTGCGGCTAGGCTTGTTGGAACCAGCGCAACGAGGCGTGTCGGTTGGTGGCCTCGGGAAGGCCTGGGGTGGCCGGGTGTGTCGCCGGCGTCGAGGTTTAGCAGCGGCGGAGCTCGGGCTCGAGCGGGTGCGGGGTTTCAGTGCGAGCTAGAGCAAACGGTGCGGCAAGTTCGCTTCCCGGGGACGCGGTGAGCATGTTGGTGCTGCTTAGGAGAGCGGGGGAGGTCGGGAGCGTAGGGCTGGCCGGCTATGGCGGCGGCGCTCGGGTGCTTGCGGGGCAGCGGCTAGAGGGCGAGCGCGACAAAGGGAGAAGGGGAAAAGACTGTAGGTCTCACAGCGAATCTTCTGGTGCGTACGGCGAGCTCGGGGAGGTCCCGTAGCCGGCGAATCGACGACGGCGGCCGTCAGTGTAGAGGATGAAGATGGCGATGGTGGCGACGCTGCAGGGCTCCTGCGGTCGCGTGCCTCAGTGTGTAGCTCCACGGAGTCGTGGCGGAGCTCGTGGTGGCGCTGGTTGGGTGGGAGGTGGCCTATAGCCACGGCGACGGCGACAGCGCTCTCTGGCTCACGGGAAAGAGAGGAAGAGGGAGCCAGAGGAGGGGGGAGAACGAGGGGAGGCTCTGGGTGTCTCCGTGGCGTCGCGAGGATTTCGGGGAGGCTGCCACCGCGAAGCAGGAGGTGGAGGCCTCCGCGTGCGCGCGTGCTACTTCGCCTTTGCCTACTGGCAGAGGTTGAAGACAACCGCTCTGCCCTGGCAGGCTGGACTGGTGCAGCTGGGCTGGCTACAGGTAAGTGGCCCAGGTACGTGTCTTTCTTTTTATTTCTGTTTTTCTTTTATTTATTACTTTGCCACTGTTTTGCAAATTCAAAGGAATTCAAAACAATGCAAAATATTCTCTGACCATTTTTATGTTGCTTCTTGGACTTCTCCAAAAGCACACAAAATATATCAGAGGTATTTGGAAACATATCCCATATATATTTGGGTATATTTCCAAATTCAAATAGAATAGTGATTTAAATTCAGTGCCCAAAATATTCCAAAAAAATGTTCACTATTTTTGGTTTGGTCTCAAAGCCTTGCCAAAATTATCAAACATTTGTGAAGGCATTTTGGAAACAATGAATGCAATTTAAAGGGTTCTTGCCCTTCTTTTAAATTGATTTCTGAGGCTTTCACTTTCCTCAATTTAAGTTTCTTGAATTTAAACATGATGCATGCTCACTGATGCAACTATTACACTCAGGTGTTCTAGGGCTGTGACAACTCACCCCCACTAAACAAGAATCTCATCCCGAGATTCAAGACGTGAGGTAAGAAGACAGAGGGGACACTAATTAAACTCAGAAACTTCATGATCCAACTGCCCTTCTCGAAGATGTTGATTCATTTCTTCATATTGATCTTTGACGTCCTTGCCTTTGAGATCTTCAGCAAAACACCACGACCAAAGGAACGGGAACTCTACCAGAATCGATCTTCTCAAAGATCGAGCAACTCAGGATCAACTCACGGAGTGAGACAAAAGAACGTCTCTTGAGCTGAGACACAAGACACACATTGAGAGGGATAGATAACAAAGGTTCAACTTGGTAGGCAACAATTCCACACTTAAGTAGATGGTGCATGGTTTCAGAGTAGCAAGGAGATGAATTGCTATGATTCCATATCGGGGCACCTTAGAGAAGGTGACTCGTAGAATTATTCCCTTAAGTGGCAAAAAGAATTACTTTTGATACAAAGATCATTGAAACTCTTTATACCAGCCTGAGGCAATTCACACATGATCGTTTAAAGGAGTTCGGAGAAATGGCATGCTCAGATTAGAATGGATGATGTGGACTACCTTGTTGAAGACAACACAAGGGATGATTTTGCTTGCGCGTGCTCTCAAGAACTTGAGCATTTCCATATTCACCAAGGTTCTACCAACATCCGTGTTAGAGATCGTGGCAACACAACATACTACCATGATGAATAGTGATGGATGATGCAGATGCAAAGGAAGATAACACCTTCTCAGATTTCACCTTAGCGAGGCCCAGGAAACAAAATCTGGATGATCGACCGAGAGACATTTAGCACTCCGCTTCTAATGTTCTCCTTGATGTGCTAGCGTAACCCACTTATAGATATGGTTTGGTATCTATAACATCAAGTAAAAGGTTGTACTTCAGGAGCACAAGAATCCATAAGGAATAACTACGGAAGTAAATCCTATGAAATCCTTATGGGAGGTAGCCAACTTCCTCAATCAAAACACTACAATAATAGGTCTTCCGGCTGGGTGTGTCGGCCACGACATCCACTTTACCGGTTACAGAGAGACCAATATTATAGTTCTTGGAAAACGTTCCAACCATCATATCTGCCTGTGATTCAGATCTGGTTGGTGTCAGGATATTCCAGACTCATCAAGTCAAGAGAGAAAAATGAAAGTTTGCAACACAACTCGACGAGATGACGTTGCAGGATTCTCGGGAAATGGACTATGATAGCAAGCTCCAAAACATGAGCTGGTTCTGCTACAAACATGTGAACACGTTGTCCAAGACAAGCATGACCATGTAGAAGTCTTACGACAAAACACTACCGAGTTCTGGTGGGGAACCATCATCGCGGATAAAGAAGTCCTTGCATAAGTCATATGATTAGCTCTTATGAAGGAACTCCTTCTCCTTGAACAAATCAATCAGTGGCCTGAGGTGTTAGGAATTACACATGGAGTGGAGGTAGCGAGCCTATCAAACCATGGAATACTTCGCACATGCATGACTGACCTGGGGTGATTCCAGAGGAAGCAAAACAAACTTTCTCAAATTCACGGCGGCAACTTGCATCATTGCACGTGAACTTAGAGGAAGTCACTACTTACATCCAAACATATTCTTCATGAGCTAGCACGAAGAAAATGCTTACACAACTTTCCAACACTAGCTTAATGTTCAACATGAATCATGGAGGAGATAAGATGCTACTGATGGGCTCAACAACAACTCATCGGGATTTCCATATCACTGGAATTCCACCATTATGTGAACAAGGTGATAGCACTGGTCAGACCCAAAGATATAATGGTGCATGCTCGAGGGGTCAACCACGAGTAAGACAACATTACGAATATCATTGGTTCTGATTTGATTTGATGATAGCCCATACTCAAATCAAAGTTTGGACAAGACAAGAGATCCAACGACTGATACGAGGACCAATTGATGAAGATATCATCTTTTTTCAACACACACAAAGACAAAGATATCCCTTTGGAGATGAACTAAGCGGGACAAGCTTTCATCTTCCAACTCTCCAAGTTGTTGTTTAGCTTAACCAACTAGCTCAGGGGTATCCAACACAGATTCTTGGAGAAGGGGTGGTTTATAAGGAAACCAACTTGATCACGAGCTCAACATAACAGTCAGGTGGAAACCTGGTAATACTTTCGAGAAGATATCCGGAAAATCACGAACCACCGATATGTTATTAAGCTCAAGAACAGTTTTGCTTTCGAGGGCAAGATGATATGACCAAATAAGAGAGGGATTGGTACAATCCTAACTCAAAGATCGAAGAGTGCACCAGAAATAAGGACTAGGTTGCACGATCAATCTTAGGATGATGATTTAATAACCAGCACACTAAGAATGAGAGTGTTGTCCATTAACTACCAAGCAACAGGGTTGCTAGGAGTATTGATTTCGCACATCATAGTTCACTTGTCGGCATTCCGGTTGCAATAACACGGAGACCGAGGAATGAATGACAATGGTGAGAAGTATCACTCTATCAAGAATTCATAAGAGGTTGTGCAATTCCTATGATATTCCTGACATAAAGAGGGCAGCACTCCAAGGTAGAACAGAACAAAAGCTGGATTGGCAATTTGATCTGCGGAATACAACTACTTTGACCCAATCTTAGATATGGATGGGGTACTGGAGTTTGTTTCTCCTAGTCATTCCGGAGTAGAATGGCTTAACGAACCACAAGAATAAAGGGCATCGATGAACACGAATGCACAACTACTCTTGACCACCAACTGATAGACTAAGGTCGGAATACCACTGAAGAGGGACAACTCAAGGAACGTACGATTTTCTGAGTTGTGGATGCATGGATTGGTATGTCGAACGAGTTCAACATATTTCTTCCGGAAAACCCATGCAGAAAGATAGAACTAGCAGAGTCAGAACATATGATCGAGAACTCATCAAGAGCACTCTTATTGTGATCTTTCGATTCAACGAGGAACTTCCGCCATAAGCAGTTCATGGTATTTGGAAGAAGGATATACCACGGACCTCGAGACTATCGCAAAGGTTACTAATATCCTAAAGGAACGAGCAAACACTATCAACACGAGGTAAGTAGAGTGAATCTTGGGCTCAAGAACCCAAAAATAGAATGCCTACTAACTAAATGGCATCACGGGATGCTTTCGAGAATAATGGCCAGAATCATCACACTGGGGATACAAAGCATTGCTAAATTACTGAGTGGTTCTCGAAGACACCTAGGGTCATAATACTAACTCCGACATACATGTCAAGGCAACGGAGTACCTCAACAAACCGATTAGTGTGCTTAATCTGGCCCAAAGGAACATCGAGAACGGGAAGAAGGGATTTACAAATGCATCAGATTGTTTAGAAACCTGGGATGACTCGGTCAGCATAACGGCTGTAAATGCTCAAAAATATTTGAGACATCCTGCAAAATGGTGGCATAACCACTTAACATCACAATATCAAGGTTCTGAGATCAACTGTCAACACACAGAAGTAGTAGGAACTGAACTGGGGCTTGAAACCATCATTCCTATAAGTCTATGGATTAGTTACACGTGATCCTAATAGAAAGATGAGAAGCCTAGTGCTTATTCCCCGTAGAAAAGAAGAGGTTGACTCAGATCAGAAGGGCATAAGGTAAAGGAGTAAAAAGAGCCTTACGTTCCCTTCCACAATCAATTCCCTTATATAACTAAAGCATTTCTAGACTCGACTTCGACCAGTTTGGCTTGGTAATCCTACAGGCAGTCAGGCTCCGATACCAAAGCTGTCAGGACCCCGATTCCAAGTCACATCGATCTAGCCGGTAACACCTCATATCACTTTGCGGCCTCACGCACGGTATTCCCACGGGTGTCGCCTTACCATGGTCCGGGACCGTTTGCGCCTTTCGGCTCACGTATATGATAGTGTCGCTGGCATCCATATGACAGAGAACCTGGGCCGACATGACTAGTCATCAACCCAAAGTGGCACTAACTTACGGGGACAGGCATACATGAATCAACATCGAGCATGTCAGTCAGCAGCGTGCGAATCCGGGCTGTAGCACTGGGCTAACAGGACTCCGGTGAACGGGGCTGTAGCAGGCTAGGAAGCACTCCGGATGTCACCACATGACATTTCCCTGAAGGGACAGACACAGGAACAAAGTGAATCACATGCCGGCCAGTCAAGTGTTCCGGAGCAGTAGTGCTGGGCTAGCAGGACTCCGGTGAACCGGGCTGTAGCGGACTACTATGGCTGATGGAAGCTCAAGACTACATTTCCCCATAAGAGAGGCTACCAAGGATAAACAACTAGGTTGTCGGATCCCACACATACCAAGCATTTCAATCATACACACAATATGCTCGATATGTGTAAATACAACATGTCATCACAACATAACTCTACGACTCAAGTATTTATTCATTAGGCTCTGAGGAGCCAAGTATTACAGTCATGGTCTCATGACCCAACATACAGAGCATACAAGCATCGAGCGGAAGCATAAACATGTCTGAGTACAGACAACTACAAATGAAAAAGGCTGAGAAGCCTGACTATCTACAAGACCCTGCCGAGGGCACAAGATCGTAGCTGAGGTAACAAGCTAAACATCGAAGTCCACGTGGAACTAATAGCGAGACAGAAGTCTCTCTGCAAAACATAAAATAGGCAAACGTGAGTACAGATGTACCCAGCAAGACTTACATCAGAACTATCTACATATGCATCGATAACGATAAAGGGGGTGGTGGAGTTTAACTGCAGCAAGCCAGCTTTGACTCAGTGGCTAACCTGAACTACGACTGCAAGTAACTCTTTTGAGGTGGCGCACATGAGTCCACATATTCACCATTCAATACACCACTATGGATCCGCTCCCGTCTACGTACTAGAACGCCATCCATAGCACTCACGCTTATCTTGCGCATTTTAGAGTATCCACTTTCACTTGTCTATGAACTGTACAGGCAACCTAGAATTCCTTTACCGCGGACACGGCTATTCGAATAGATGATGTTAACCCTGCAGGGGTGTACTTCTTCACACGCGCTCTCGCCACTTACCACCATGTACACATCGTGTATCTCGGCAACCTTCAAGCGGAAGCCTGGCGAGGGAGTTGGCCACGACCTGACTAACCACACAAGTCTCTATTCCAGGTTTATCGCCTATTCGGGTTCCATCCGCAAGGAGATCCGGCCGGGGTGTCACTACGGCCCCAAACGATGTGAGCAGGGTTCCCAAGCCCACCATCTGGGTGCCACTTGGTACACCGTGCCACTGTGCCTAGTCTGTCCCAAGCCCACCTGTACCGGGTGCCATTGGTAGACTACTAACACTACCTACAAACACCAGAAACTAGTTGCAACTCCTGGACAAAGATCAGGTTGATTAATAAGTCGAGAGGGGCACTTAAGCATTCCAATGCGTGGTAGTAATTGTTCATGGATCACAAACACAGAACCCAGTTCCTGAGGACGGCTGCAATGAGACAACCCACCATGTACTCCTACATGGCCTCTCACCGCTACCTTTACCAAATCGTGTTCACACACTTAGCTCTCAACAGTAGGACATGTTCACCACATTCCAATTCATCCCCGATGAATCAGACCTGACTCAACTCTAAGCAATAGCAGGCATGAAAAACAAGCATGAATGAGTAGGCACATCAGGGCTCAAACAACTCCTACTCATGTTAGTGGGTTTCATCTATTTACTGTGGCAATGACAGGTCATGCAGAGGAAAGGGGTTCCGCTACCGCAACATGTAACAGTTGAAACATTGTTGTCCTAATGCAGTAAAAGAGAGCAGGAGCGAGAGAGTGGGATTGTATCGGAATGAACAAGGGGGTTTTGCTTGCCTGGCACTTCTTAAGATAGTATAGCTCTTCATCGGTGTCATCGAACTCATCGTCGGAACACGTCTATCGAGAGGGAACAACACCGACAAAGGAACAGAAACAACATTCAATTCAATGCAATGCACAAGCAAATGAATGATATGACATATTAAGGTACTGAATTGAGCTAGTGCAATTGCAAGTCATTTTAATTGAAGTGGAATTCAAACTACGTCAAATTCCAACTCCAAACCTATTTTTCAAATTACCCTAATCATGTTTTATCCTAAACGGTGGGGTTAACTTTGTCAAACATGCATGAACATGGCATAAACAGATTCTTTGGATTTTTCTGATAATTTTTCATATATAACTTATTTCATTTGGAGTTACGGTTGATTTTATATGATTTTTAGAATTTTTGCACACTTTCTGGAATTTCCAATTTATTTAGAAATATGAGTATTCCAGTAAATGTGTTTACGACGTCAGCACTGCGTCAGGGTGACATCAGCGGTTGACCAAAGTCAAAACTGACTAGTGGGGCCTACCTGTCATTGAGCTAGTTAACTGGCAGGGTTAATTAAACTTAGACTATTTTAACGCGGGGTTTAATTAGGATGTGGGGCCCATGTTTCAGTTGCACTGGAGGGTTAATTAGTGGCTTAAACATGGATTAGTCGGCGGCTAATCGCCGGTGAAAGCGGGGCACGTCGGAGTTGCCCGTCCTGCCAACTCTGGCGACGAGGGGTCATGCGGCTGGGCTTGTTGGAACCGGCGCAACGAGGCGCGTCGGTTGGTGGCCTCGGGAAGGCCTGGGGTGGCCGGGTGTGTCGCCGGCATCGAGGTTTAGTGGCGGCGGAGCTCAAGATCGAGCGGGTGCGGGGTTTCAGTGCGAGCTAGAGCAAACGGTGCGGCAAGTTCGCTTCCCGGGGACGCCTTGAGCATGTTGGTGCTGCTTAGGAGAGCGGGGGAGGTCGGGAGCGCAGGGCTGGCCGACCATGGCGGCGGCGGCGCTCGGGAGCTTGCGGGGCAGTGGCTAGAGGGCGAGCGCGACAAAGGGAGAAGGGGAAAAGACTGCAGGTCTCACAATGGATCTTCTGGTGCGTACGGCGAGCTCGGGGAGGTCCCGTAGCCGGCGAATCGACGGCGGCGGCCGTCAGGGCAAAGGATGAAGATGGCGATGGTGGCGATGCTGCAGGGCTCCTGCGGTCGCGTGCCTTAGTGTGTAGCTCCACAGAGTCGTGGCGGAGCTCGTGGTGGCGCTGGTTGGGTGGGTGGGTGGTGGCCTATAGCCATGGTGACGGCGACGGCGCGCTCTCGGGCTCACGGGAAAGAGAGGAAGAGGGAATCAAAGGAGGGGGGAGAACAAGGGGAGGCTATGGGCGTCTCCGTGGCGTCGCGAGGATGTCGGGGAGGCTGCCACTGCGAAGCAGGAGGTGGAGGCCTCCGCGTGCGCGCGTGCTACTTCGCCTCTGCCTACTGGTAGAGGTTGAAGACAGCCGCTCTGCCACGGTGGGCTGGACTGGTGCAGCTGGGCCGGCTATAGGTAAGTGGCCCAGGTACGGGTCTTTCTTTTTATTTCTGTTTTTCTTTTATTTATTACTTTGCCACTGTTTTGCAAATTCAAAGGAATTCAAAACAATGCAAAATATTCTCTAACCATTTTTATGTTGCTTCTTGGACTTCTCCAAAAGCACACAAAATATATCAGAGGTATTTGGAAATATATCCCATATATATTTGGGTATATTTCCAAATTCAAATAGAATAGTAATTTAAATTCAGTGCCCAAAATATTCCACAAAAATGTTCACTATTTTTGGTTTGGTCTCAAAGCCTTGCCAAAATTATCAAACATTTGTGAAGGCATTTTGGAAACAATGAATGCAATTTAAAGGGTTCTTGCCCTTCTTTTAAATTGATTTCTGAGGCTTTCACTTTCCTCAAATTAAGTTTCTTGAATTTAAACATGATGCATGCTCACTGATGCAACTATTACACTCAGGTGTTCTAGGGCTGTGACATGTTTGCTGACGGACGGGAGATAGCTTCCTCTTACGGCCTTCAATTTTTTCCTACGTTTAACGTGCACTAATACAACTGTCATGTGAAAATTTGGAAATTTTCAGGGGTCATTTGACCTTTTAAAGACATTTAAGTGATTTCCTAACCATTTAATGACCGTAATTCAAATTTGAACTACATCTACATGCAACGCCTAACCAAAACGGTTTGAAAAATCATATTTTTGTGTACTTGTGTGCGAGTTGAAAAATCATCAGACAATGTAAATATCTGGTGTTCAAAAAAGAAAATGTAAAGATCTGGCAAAACAACCGGCCCCCACACGATTGGCACTCTATCTCGCGGCTCGAGGTTTGGTAGGTGATTGGCGGGGATTATAAATCAGACACAGTTCTGTATTGGAAACCGTCAGCTATTATGTTCACACACGGATTTGCTGCGGGAATTGTGTTTAATTCAAACTACAGTACTCGTAAATTCCGGCAATCGGCGTGTGTACTGTCCCCGTCGATCTAGATTCCGGCCGCCAATAAATACTACCTTGCTCACGTCGTCCCGCCTGCATTCTCATCTACATCCTCCCCTCGCTCGCCCTCTCTCTCTCTCTCAAATCTCTTCCATGGCGCCGCCGGTCTGCCCACGCAGCAACGAGGAGTCACCGCCCCCCGAGGACGCTCACTCGATTAGCTGCGACGAGGACCCCTACGCGCCGCCTGACGAGGTTGCGCCGGACCCCCCAACTTTGGATTGGTTTTGGGGCCAGTAATATCTTTGTCTGTGGAAGTCGCTGCCGCCGGCTGAGAAAGCCAGGCAAGTGGCGTTCAAGAAGGAGATGGCGGAGGAGGAAGCCAGGTACCAGGCGGCCTGTGAAGCCCATGATTCCGCCTGGAAAAAGGAGGCGGCGAAGCTTTGGGGGCGGGCGCGTCGTTGTGCCGAGGAGGTGTACGAAGACGGGTACTTCGCGAGGAAGGTCATAGGCGCTGGGCGCCTCATCGCTGCGTGGAGGTGGGCCGATAAGCTCCAGCGTGCCACCGACGAGGAGCTTCGGTGGGCGCCCAACGAAATGGCAAGATCGGCCGCGCGCGTCTGCCAGCAAGAGGCAGATCGGTACGTCAAGCGCTCCGAGGCGGAGAAGTCGGGGTACTGCCTCCGCACTGGAAAGACGCCGCCCACCAGGGAGCTGCTGGCTAGGGGCTGCCGGAATACTGGCGCCAGGAGGGATTATTAGTTTTAGTATTGTTCGTTTTCAATTTTATGCATTGTACCTAGTAGTTAAGTATCATCACGTATATGTGATGATATTATATATATATATTCTGTGATGATCTAATGAACAATTAATATATATATATATTATGAATTCCATTTTCTATCTGTTTTTGTATACTAATTTGAATCTAGCCGTTATCATCCACATATACAGAATGGAAAGCGTATATACACACATTGAAACATAACATATAAGAATGGAAAACAGAGTACACACATTGAAACAGAGCAATAAACAGAGCAATACTATGATTGCTGTGAATACATAGCTATCCACGTCGAAAAGACTTTTCAAAATAAAACGCGTCCATGAGACCATGACCAGCAGCCCTTGCTTAGGGTACCTCTTGGCTCTGCCTGAACTCATCCAGGCGTTCGTCCAAGTGGTCGACATGCTCGCGGTACATCTGGAGCGCGATCTCGATCTCCAAGTTGGCTATTTCATCGGAGATCACCAGCTCGAGGATGTGACGGCCATGTTCCTCTACTACGCCCAGGTGGACACCTAGGCTAAGGAGGCGGTCGAGCCTACGGACCAGCGCGTTGGCATCCAATAGGCCGCGGACAAGGCGAACGGCAACACCCATGCGAACGGCGCGGCGGGCGTTCGGTGCAAGTACGACGCAACCGGCCTCTGGTGCAAGTACGGTGCTGAGGGCCTCTGCCCACTCCTGGCGAGGAATGGGGGTACGTGTACCCAGCTGCGACGCCGTGTCGATAGCAGGCAAGCGCCGATGGATCCGCTCTTGCTGTGCGGCGCGCCGCACCTCTCGCTCTGCGGAGATCCAACGGTCTCGCCGTGCGGCGAGCCACAGCCTATCGGCGCAGACGCGCCTAGCTTGCTCTGCGGCGCGCCATTGATCATGTTGTGCGGTGAGCTGCAGCCTGTCGACGCTGACATGCCTATCTTGATCCACGACGCTCAAGCGCCATGCGCCAAAGGTCTGCTCAACCCTGGCGATGACGCGCAACACGGCGTCGTCCATCGCGTTGCCGGGGAGCACCTCGGCCTCGACGAGCCGTGGCGCCTGCTCGTTTTCCTCGTCGACGAGGTTGATGGCAAAGGCGGTGCTTTGGTGGGTTGGCATGCTTGGAAAAGGTGGATGTGCTATAGGCTGTGCTTGTCGCCTCCGTGCGTCGCGCGCCCCCCTATGCGCAATATAGCAGGGTGGCGGGAAACAGGTGAGGAAATGGCGGGAAATGATGGTGTGTACGTAAAACGCCATCAATTAATGGAAACTTAGCATCGAGCTAGCACAAGAAGTAGATGATGATCAGATGAACACGGACCACACTAGGGAACCCGTTGGTGATGAATTCATCAATCCCAAACGGTTGAATACTAGCAAGCGTTTGCCCACAACACACACGACCTAATCCATCACAAATAGGTCGGATGGATCAACTGTATGCCATGTATCGCACATTGTCAAAAAGTAATGCGGTAGACCTTCTTTAACATGTGTTAAAAAAATAAAAAACAAGGACCTTGAGGTTAAATTAGCTGAGGGAATTGGGCATTTCGGTCATTCGACTGAAATGACCCATCCCATCAGCTAATTTAACATCGACACAACTTCCCATCCAGTCCGCATCCGATGGCTACTCCAGCTTGAGGACACTTAACTTGATAGTTTTCTTACATGAGCTACTGGTGGAACAGCTAGTCCTTGCTGATAGGAATGCCTCTTCACATCCTTATGGTGTATCCGGATGACCGCCCGTCCCACAATGGCCAATAGATGTTGTGTAGACAGAGCATATCACATACATCTTATTAGAAGCAATCGTCTGCGTTACTATCGGTCTTCGCACACATTTCTGATTACAGACCCGTTTGCCGCGTATCACACACATCTTGTTATATTGAACCATTTCTGTTCTCTTGCCTAATCACAAACAGTTCATCCGAGTGAACCGTATGCTGTACATCGCACACACCTTGATCGGGCTGACCATTTCTTTTGTGTTGCCTAATCACAAACAATTCATCCAAGTGAATTGTATGCTGTACATCGCACACACATTCATCTGGCTGCCCGTTTCTTTTGTTCCTCCTCATTGCAAACAGTTAATTGAGCTGAACCATATGCCCTGCATCGCACACGCAACTAAAATGTGAACCGTGTTTGATGCATCCTCCATCGCAAATGTTTCGCACCTTTTTTGACAGTTATTTTACACCACCGTTCGCGATTATGGCATCACACACAGTTTCGTCGAAGGGTATCTGATCGTAGTGTCGCGTTAGCAGCATCCTGCAGTAGTGGATCATCATCATTAACTTCCTCACTAATTGGTGTAGGCATCACTAGAACTGATTTTAGTGATGAGCTACTTTCCAATTCGAGAGAAGGTACAATCACCTCATCAAGTTCTACTTTCCTCCCACTCACTTCTTTCGAGAGAAACTCCTTCTCTAGAAAGGATCCATTCTTAGCAACAAAGATCTTGCCTTCGGATCTGTGATAGAAGGTGTACCCAACAGTTTCTTTTGGGTATCCTATGAAGACACACTTCTCCAATTTGGGTTTGAGCTTATCAGGCTGAAACTTTTTCACATAAGCATCACAACCCCAAACTTTAAGAAATGACAGCTTAGGTTTCTTGCTAAACCACAGTTCATACGGTGTCATCTCAACGGTTTTTTAGACGGTGCCCTATTTAACGTGAATGCAGTTGTCTCTAATGCATAACCCCAAAATGATAGTGGTAAATCGGTAAGAGACATCATAGATCGCACCATATATAATAAAGTACGGTTACGATGTTCAGACACACCATTACGCTGTGGTGTTCCAGGTGGCGTGAGTTGCGAAAATATTCCACATTGTTTCAAATGAAGGCCAAACTCGTAACTCAAATATTTGCCTCTGCGATCAGATTGTAGAAACTTTATTTTCTTGTTACGATGATTCTCCACTTCACTCTGAAATTCTTTGAACTTTGCAAATGTTTCAGACTAGTGTTTCATTAAGTAGGTATACTCATACCTGCTCAAATCATCTGTGAAGGTCAGAAAATAACGATACCCGCCGCGAGCCATAACACTCATTGGACCGCATACATCGGTATGCATTATTTCCAATAAGTCATTGGCTCACTCCATTGTTCCGGAGAACGGAGTTTTAGTCATCTTGCCCATGAGGCATGGTTCGCAAGCATCAAGTGATTCATAATCAAGTGATTCCAAAATCCCATCAACATGGAGTTTCTTCATGCGCTTTACACCAATATGACCTAAACGGCAGTGCCACAAATATGTTGCACTATCATTATTAAATTTGCATCTTTTGGCATCAATATTATGAATATGTGTATCACTGTGATCGAGATTCAGTAAACCATTTATATTGGATGTAAGACCATAGAAGATTTTATTCATGTAAACAGAACAACAATTTATTCTGATTTAAATGAATAACCGTATCGCAATAAACAATTCAATCATATTCATGCTCAACGCAAACACCAAATAAAATTTATTTAGGTCCAATACTAATCCCGAAGGTAGAGGGAGTATGCGATGGTGATCTTATCAACCTTGGAATCACTTCCAACACACATCGTCACCTTGCCCTCAACTAGTCTCTATTCATTTTGTAACTCCTGTTTCGAGTTATTAATCATAGCAACTGAACCAGTATCAAATACCCAGGGGCTACTATGAACACTATTAAAGTACACGTCAATAACATGTATATCATATATACTTTTGTTCACTTCACCATCCTTCTTATCCGCCAAGTATTTGGGGCTGTTCCGCTTCTAGTGACCATTTCCTTTGCAGTTGAAGCACTCAGTTTCAGGCTTGGGTCTAGCTTTGGGCTTCTTCATGGGAGTGGAAACTTGCTTGCCATTCTTCTTGAAGTTCCCTTTCTTTCCCTTGCCCTTTTACTTGAAACTAGTGGTATTTTCAACCATCAACACTTGATGCTTTTCTTGATTTCTACCTTTGCTGATTTCAGCATCGCGAAGAGCTCGGGAATCATTTTCGTCATCCCTTGCATATTATAGTTCATCACGAAGTTCTAGTAACTTGGTGATAGTGACTAGAGAATTCTGTCAATCACTATCTATTCTGGAAGATTAACTCCCACTTGATTCAAGCGATTGTAGTACCCAGACATTCTGAGCACATGCTCACTAGCTAAGCTATTCTCCTCCATCTTGTAGGAAAAGTACTTGTCAGAGGTCTCATACCTCTTAACACGGGCATGAGTCTGAAATATCATTTTCAGCTCTTGGAACATCTCATATGCTCCATGGTGTTCAAAACATTTTTGAAGTCCCGGTTCTAAGCCGTAAAGCATGGTGCACTAAACTATCAAGTAGTCATCATACCGAGCTTGTCAAACGTTCATAACGTCCGCATCTGCTCCTGCAATAGGTCTTTCACCTGGCAGTGCATCAAGGACATAATTCTTCTGTGCAGCAATAAGGATAATTCTCAGATCATGGACCCAGTCCGCATCATTGCTACTATCATCCTTCAACTTAGCTTTCTCTAGGAACATGTCAAAAATAAAACAGGCAAGCTATACGCGAGCTATTGATCTACAACAACATAGATATGCAAAAACTATCAGGACTAAGTTCATGATAAATTAAAGTTCAATTAATCATATTACTTAAGAACTCCCACTTAGATAGACATCCCTCTAGTCATCTAAATGATCACGTGATCCATATCATGCTAAACCATGTCCGATCATCACGTGAGATGGAGTAGTTTTCAATGGTGAACATCACTATGTTGATCATATCTACTATATGATTCACGTTCGACCTTTCAGTCTCAGTGTTCCGAGGCCATATCTGCATATGCTAGGCTCGTCAAGTTTAACCCGAGTATTCTGCATGTGCAAAACTGGCTTGCACCCGTTGTATGTGAACGTAGAGCTTATCACACCCGATCATCACGTGGTGTCTCAGCACGAAGAACTGTCGCAACGGTGCATACTCAGGGAGAACACTTATACCTTGAAATTTTAGTAAGGGATCATCTCATAATGCTACCGTCGTACTAAACAAAATAAGATGCATAAAAGATAAACATCACATGCAATCAAAATATGTGACATGATATGGCCATCATCATTTTGTGCCTTTGATCTCCATCTCCAAAGTACCGTCATGATCTCCATCGTCACCGGCATGACACCATGATCTCCATCATCTTGATCTTTATCAACGTGTCGTCACATGGTCATCTCGCCAACTATTGCTTTTGCAACTATTGCTATTGCATAGCGACAAAGTAAAGCAATTATATGGCGCTTGCATCTTATGCAATAAAGAGACAACCATAAGGCTCCTGCCAGTTGCCGATAACTTTAACAAAACATGATCATCTCATACAACAATTTATATCTCATCGCGTCTTGACCATATCACATCACAACATGCCCTGCAAAACAAGTTAGACATCCTCTAGTTTGTTGTTGCAAGTTTTACGTGGCTGCTATGTGCTTCTAGCAACAACCGTTGTTACCTACGCATCAAAACCACAATGATTTTTCGTCAAGTGTGATGTTTTAACCTTCAACAAGGACCGGGCGTAGTCAAACTCGATTCAACTAAAGTTGGAGAAACACACACCCGCCAGCCACCTGTGTGCAAAGCACGTTCGTAGAACCAGTCTGATGAACGTGGTCATGTAATGTCGGTCCGGGCCGCTTCATCCAACAATACCGCCGAATCAAAGTAAGACGTTGCTGGTAAGCAATGTGACTATTATCGCCCACAACTCTTTGCGTTCTACTCGTGCATATAACATCTACGCATAGACCTGGCTCGGATGCCATTGTTGGGGAACGCAGTATTTCAAAAAAATTCCTACGATCACGCCAGATCTATCTAGGAGATGCATAGAAACGAGTGGGGGAGAGTGTGTCCACGTACCCTCGTAGACCGAAAGCGGAAGCGTTTAGTAACGCGATTGATGTAGTCGAACGTCTTCACGATCCAACCGATCCAAGTATCGAACATATGGCACCTCCGTGTTCAGCACACGTTCAACACGATGACGTCCCTTGAGCTCTTGATCTAGTTGAGGACGAGGGAGAGTTCCGTTAGCACGACGGCATGGAGACGGTGATGATGAAGTTACCGGCGCAGGGCTTCGCCTAAGCACTACGACGATATGACCGAGGTGTTAACTGTGGAGGGGGGCGCCACACACGGCTAGGAACAATTGATGTGTGTTCTAGGGGTGCCCTCCCATGTATATAAAGGAGGGAGAGGGAAGGATGCATCCTAGGGCGCGCCCAAGTAGGAGGAATCCTACTTGGCCCCTAGTCCAATTCGCCCCCCCTACCATATTTGGACAAGGGGGAAAGGAAGGGGGGGAAGGAAGTAGGAGTCCTACTTTATACTTTCCTTTTCCTCCTCTCCTTTCCCTTTCTCCCCACGTGGCTGGCCCTATAGGGGGCGCACCAGCCCCTTGTGGGCTGGTGTGTTCCCTTACTTGGCCCATTAAGCCCATATCTTTGCCGGGGGTTGTCCGAAACCCCTTCGGGTGACCCGGTATCACCCGGAACACTTCTGGTGTCCAAATACCATCGTCCTATATATGAATCTTTACCTCTCGACCATTTCGATACTCCTCATCATGTCCGTGCTCTCATCTGGGACTCCGAACAAACTTCGGTCACCAAATCACATAACTCATAATACAAATCGTCATCGAACGTTAAGCGTGCAGACCCTACGGGTTCGAGAACTATGTAGACATGACGAGACACATCTTCGGTCAATAACCAAACCTGGATGCTCATATTGGCTCCTACATATTCTACGAAGATCTTTATCGGTCAAACCGCATAACAACATACGTTGTTCCCTTTGTCATCGGTATGTTACTTGCCCGAGATTCGATCGTCGGTATCATCATACCTAGTTCAATCTCGTTACCGGCAAGTATCTTTACTCATTCCGTAATAAATCATCCCGCAACTAACTCATTAGTCAGATTGCTTGCAAGGCTTATAGTGATGTGCATTACCGAGAGGGCCCAGAGATACCTCTCCGATACACGAAGTGACAAATCCTAATCTCGATCTATGCCAACCCAACAAACACCTTTGGAGACACCCGTCGAGCATCTTTATAATCACCCAGTTACGTTGTGACGTTTGATAGCACACAATGTGTTCCTCCAGTATTCGGGAGTTGCGTAATCTCATAGTCAGAGGAATATGTATAAGTCATGAAGAAAGCAATTGCAATAAAACTGAACGATCAACATGCTAAGCTAACGGATGGGTCTTGTCCATCACATAATTCTCTAATGATGTGATCCCATTCATCAAATGACAACACATGTATATGGTTAGGAAACTTAACCATATTTGATTAACGAGCTAGTCAAGTAGAGGCATACTAGGGATACTCTGTTTTGTCTATGTATTCACACATGTACTAAGTTTCCGGTTAATACAATTCTAGCATGAATAATAAACATTTATCATGATATAAGGAAATATAAATAACAACTTTATTATTGCTTCTAGGCATATTTCCTTCAGTTCTTAGTCCCCATAAGACAGATGCAACTCAGTCACCCAAGCTCCCGCAGCATGCTTGAGGTCGCACATCAGTCGGGGTTTCAGCCCTTGAAGGATCAAGCCATTTGCTCTCTCTGCCTGCCCATTCGACTGCGGGTGCGCAACATATGCGTAATCGACCCAAGTGCCTTGGGACGCGCAAAACACTCTGAATTCATCAGAATCAAAGTTGGAGCCGTTAGCTGTGATAATGCTGTGAGGAACTCCATATCTGAATATCAACTCTTTGATGAAACTAATGGCGGTGCTTGAATCAAGATTCTTGATAGGATTGGCTTCGATCCATTTGGTGAATTTGTCGACTGCTACGAGCAAATGAGTGAAGCCGCTTCTGCCGGTCTTGAAAGGTCCAACCATGTCCAATCCCCAAACTACAAAAGGCTAGACGAGTGGAATAGTCTTCAAGGCAGACGCAGGCTTGTGATACATGTTCGAATAAAACTGGCAGCCTTCGCACTTGTCGACTATATCTTTAGCCATCTCATTTGCACGCGGCCAGTAAAATCCTGCTCGGTATGCTTTGGCCACGATGGTCCGAGAGGACGCATGGTGACCACAGGTGCCCGAGTGGATCTCATTTAGGATCAGTCGACCTTCTTTTGGAGAGATGCAACGCTGAGCAACTCCGGTAACACTTTCCCTATAGAGTTGTCTGCTTATCACTGTGAAGGCTTTGGATCGACGGACAATCTTGCGGGCCTCATCCTCATCCTCTGGGAGCTCCTGCCTGAGCAGATATGCGATATACGACACCGTCCAATCGGGGGTGATAACCAAAACCTCCATGATCAAGTCGACTACAGCTGGGACTTCAATCTCAGTCGGATCGGTTGAGCTTATCTGTTGCGGGGGCTCCTTTGTAAAAGGATCTTCTTGAACTGACGGGGTATGGAGATGCTCCAAGAACACATTACTGGGAATAGGTTTCCGAGTGGAACCTATCTTCGCCAAATCATCAGCAGCTTGATTCTTGATTCGGGGTATGTGGTGGAGCTCTAACCCCTCAAACTTCTTTTCTAGTTTTCTCACTGCATTGCAGTAACCAGTCATAGCTGGGCTCCTGATATCCCACTCCTTCATCACTTGATTGACTACCAAGTCTGAGACGCCATAGACCATCAGGCGACGAATGCCGAGTGAGATGGCCATACACAACCCATACAGAAATGCTTCGTACTCAGCCTCATTATTTGAAGAATCAAAGTGAATCTGGAGGACATAACTGAGCTTGTCACCTCTGGGGGATACCAGGACCACTCCAGCACCGAACCCATTCAACATCTTGGACCCATCAAAGAACATAGTCCAATGTTTCGAGTGAATCTAAGTCGGTTGCTGCTGTTCGATCCACTCGGCCAGGAAATCTGCTATTGCCTGAGACTTGATCGCCTTTTTTGCATCGAACTTGATATCGAAAGGGAGGAGTTCAATTGCCCACTTGGCCACTCGACCGGTTGCATCTCGATTGTTCAAGATTTGCGATAATGGAGCATCACTGACAACTGAAACCGAGTGGTCTGCGAAGTAATGTGCAACTTTCTTCGTGGTCATATAAATCCCATAGACAAGCTTCTACTAATGTGGAACCTTTGCTTGGACGGAATCAAGACTTCAGAAATATAGTACACTGGGCACTGAACTTTATAGGCTTTGCCTTCTTCCTCCCGCTCGACTGTGAGTACTGTGCTGATAAGTTGTCCAGTGGTTATGATATATAGTAATAGAGGCTCTTTGCTGATTGGAGTAGCAAGCACCGGCTGGGTGGAAAGTAGGGCTTTCAGCTCTACAAACGCTGCTTCGGCTTCGGGAGTCCACTCGAACTTGTTAGACTTCTTCATCAGTCGGTAAAGAGGCAGTGCCTTTTCACTGAGACGAGAAATGAATCGACTCAATGCAGCCAAATGATGTCTACTACGCAACTTTATTCTTTTAGACTCGTGTTGGGCCTCCAAGCGCAGAGTTTTGTAGGACAGTAGCAATTTTCCCTCAAGTGGATGACCTAAGGTTTAGTGGGAGGTGTAGGATGACGATGGTCTCTCTCAAACGACCCTGCAACCAAATACAAGAAATCTCTTGTGTCCCCAACACACCAAATACAATGGCAAATTGTATAGGTGCACTAGTTCGGCGAAGAGATGGTGATAAAAGTGTAATATTGATGGTAGAAATATATTTTTATAATCTGAATAAATAAAAACAGCAAGGTAACAAATATTAAACGGGCACAAAAACGGTATTGCAATCCTTAAAAATGAGGCCTAGGGTCCGTACTTTTGCTAGTGCAATCTCCCAACAGTGCTAACATAGTTGGATCATATGATTATCCCTCAAAGTGTAACGAATAATCACTCCCGAGTTCCTATTAGCGGAGAACAAAAGATAGGAATTGTTTGTAGGGTACGAAACCATCTCAAAGCTATTCTTTCCGTTCGATCTATCTTAGAGTTGGTACTAGAATAACGCAAGCTATTCTTTCCGATCGATCTAATCAAGAGTTTGTACTAAGATAACACCAAAGCAAATTCATATTCATAATACTCAATCCACACAAAGAACTACAAAGAGACCCCGAAGTTTCTACCGGAGAAAAACGTGCATCAACCCCTATGCATAGATTACCCCAATATCACCGCGGGAATCCGCGAGTTGAATGCCATAACATATGTCAAGTGAATCAATAAGATACCCCAATTGTCACCTCAAGTATTCATACCGCAAGACATATATCATGTGTTCTCATCTCTGAATATTCAACCCGACAAGACAAAACTTCAAAGGGTAAAGATTCAATTCATCATAACAAGAGTATAGAGGGTAGAAACATCATATGATCCGACTATGTTAACAAAGCCCATGATATTGATCATGAGAGAGAGAGAGATTAAACACATAGCTACTGGTACAAACTCTCAGCCCCGAGGGTGGACTACTCCCTCCTCATCGCGGTGGCTGCCGGAATGATGAAGATGGCCACCGGAGATGATTCCCCCTCCGGCAATGTGCCGAAACGGGGTCTAGATTGGTTTTTGTGGATACAGAGACCTTGCAGCGGCGGAACTTCTGATCTAGGTTAACCCCGAGGGGTTTTGGAATATTTGGGAATTTATAGTGCAAAGAGGGGGTGCGGGAGGCCACCAAGGTGGGCACAACCCACCTGGGCACGCCAGGGGGCCTAGCGTGCCCTGGTGGGTTGTGCCCCCCTTGGGGCACCCCCCAGGTGCAGCTCTGGCCCATTGGGTTCCTTCTGGTCCATAAAAAATCTCCGTGGAGTTTCGTTGGGTTTGGACTCCGTTTGGTATTGATTTCCTGTGATGTAAAAAACAAGCAAAAAACAGCAACTGGCACCGGGCACTGGGTCAATAGGTTAGTCCCAAAAAATGATATAAAGTTGCTATAAAATGATTGTAAAACATCCAAGAATGATAAAATAACAGCATGAATACTTCATAAATTATAGATACGTTGGAGACGTATCACCAAACAACCAGTAAGCTTCTGCACATCATGCACACGCACAGGGCGTTTCATTCAGAGAATTGCTCCAATCTTTTCGGGGTTTGCGTCGATTCCTCGTTCGGAAACGAGAAAACCGAGTAACTTTCCACCTGGGACTCCGAATGTGCACTTTGATGGATTGAGCTTGATATCATATCTTCTTAAGTTGGGAAATGTTTTAGCGAGGTCAGTCAGCAGGTCGAAACCTTTACGTGACTTGACCATAATATCATCCATTTACGCTTCCATGTTCCGACTGATTTGAGTGAGCAGGCACTTCTGAATCATGCGCATGAACGTGGCGCCAGCATTCTTGAGACCAAAGGGCATGGTAACATACCAAAAGCACCCGAATAGGGTGATGAAGGCTGTTTTTATTTCATCGGGCCCATACAGTTGGATCTGATGGTACCCGGAATACGCATCCAAAAAGGACAAACGCTCATATCCCGCAGTTGAGTCAACAATCTGGTCGATGTGGGGGAGAGGGAAGTGATCTTTCGGGCAGGCTCGATTGATGTTCTTGAAATCAATACACATACAAAGTGAATCATCTTTCTTGGGGACCATGACAACATTGGCGAGCCACTTGGAGTGGTATATCTCTCGGATGAACTCAGCTGCCAGAAGCCGAGCTACCTCTTCACCAATTGCCTTCCTCTTCTGCGGACCGACAGAGATGTTCCTTAACAGGTTTTGCTTTTGGGTCGACACGCAAACGATGCTCAGCCAGTCCCCAGGGTACACCCGGCATGTCAGATGGTTTCCATGCGAAGATGTCCCAATTCTCAAGGAGGAACTGGATGAACGCTTCTTCCTATTTGCTGTCGGGTGTTGTTGAGATGTGGGTCGGAGCAGGATTGGGATCAGTCGGGTGAATATAAATAGGCTTTGTTTCACCGGCCGACTAAAATGCGGACTCTGAAGCATGCTTCTTAGCTTGCAACAAGTCACTCGGATCTGCATTCTTCTGATATTCTTCCCACTCTACTGCCGCCATCTGCTCATCGGCAATCTTTGAGCCCTTCTGGAGGCACTCTTCCGCTCTTTGCCAATTCCCTATGACTGTAGTCACACCTCTGGGACCAGACATCTTCAATTTGAGGTAAACGTAACATGGTCGAGCCATAAAACAGGCATATGCAGGCCTGCCCAGAATAGCATGGTAGGCACTGTGGAAATCCACCACCTCAAACGTCAACTTTTCTTTACGGCAATTCTTTGAATCACCAAAAACCACATCAAGAGTGATCTGACCGAGTGAATCGGCTTTCTTTCCTGGGATGACTCCGTGGAATCGCATGTTGCTCTCGCTAAGCTTGGACATCCGGATGCCCATCCCTCGGAGGGTCTCAGCATACAAAATGTTCAAACCACTGCCACCATCCATCAGAACCTTGGTCAGTTGGGTGCCCCCAACGACTGGGTCGACCACCAACGCTTGCCGCCCGGGGGTAGCAATGTGCGCTGGGTGACCGGACTGGTCGAATGTAATGGGAGTTTTTGACCACTTCAAATACGTCGTAGTTGCCGGAGCAACCATGTTTACTTCTCTGTTGATAACTTTCAGTCGACTTTTGCTCTCGATGTCAGCAAAAATCACTAAAGTGGCATTGACATTGGGGTAACCGTCATCTTCCTCTTTGTCCTCTTCCTTATCAGATTCTTTCTCCTTCTCACTGGGCCGACCCTCTCGGAAACTCTGAATCAGGAGTCGCCACTGTCGAGTGGTATGCTTGGGGAGGATCAAGTTACCCTCTTCATCTTTTTTGGTGTTTATGTGACACGGTAAATCAAGAACATCGTTTCCTTCTTGATCTTTCACTTTTTTGGGGATCCATGGCCCTTTAGGCTTCCCCTTGAACTTCTCTTGATTCAAAACTGCGGCTTCAGCAGGACCTGCAGCTTCAGCTTTGCGCTTTTGCTTCCGACTGGAATTTCCTCCTCTGGTATCCTGGGCGACTGGTTTATTCTTGCCACTATGGAGTTGGTCTTCTTCTTCACCATTATCATACCGAGTGGCTATTTCCATCATTAATTCGACCCAGGGACATATCCCCAGTCCGACTGAATTTTAGGTTGAGCTCTCTGTATCGAACGCCCTATTTGAAGGCGCACACTACCTGGTGCTCTGATACATTTTCTACGGTATGATGAAGGGTAGTCCATCTCTGAATAAAGTCTCTCAAAGTCTCATTCTGTTTCTGAAAGCAGTGCTGCAACTTAGCCAACCCAGTAGGTCGCTTACATGTGCCCTCAAATGTTTTGACAAACACTCGGGCCAACTCTTCCCAGCAGAAAATACTCCCAGTGGCCAACGGATTCAACCAAGCTCTGGCTGAACCCTCAAGCATCAGGGGGAGGTGCTTCATGGCCACATCATCGTTGCTGCCACCAATCTGCACTACCACTCGGTAATCTTCTAGCCAAGTGTCAGGCTTCGAATCACCGGTGAACTTGCTCACGCCCGTCGCCAACCTGAAATTGGGAGGGATCTCTGTAGCTCGGATGGCTCTACTGAAACATTCGGGCCCAGAAATATGCACTCTGTTCCCAGTCGGACGATTTTTGTCTTGTCCTTCTCTGTGTGCTCGGCCTCTGTCGACCAAACCTTGTACAAGAACTGATCTTGCATCAAACCCAGGCTCTCTTGGGTCGACTGGAACCCTCCGTCATCACCATACGGGCTCCTGTCATCATACCGCCGGGGCCCGTACGATCCGTCCCTCGGAGGGGGCGTAGGCACTCGACAGTGGTCATCACGGGCATATCGATGATCATACTGTCCGTGGCCTCGATCCAAGTACTAATCCTGGTGGTGCCCACGATTGTCACGCCGCAGAGGCGATCTTGGACTGTGTGCCGACTGAACTGTGTCTGCAACTACAGATCTGTTGTGGATTCTGTTGCGCGACTGAGAAACAACCGAGTTTTGTTCACCTGCTGCTTGGAGCAGCGCTCGGATTTGCAGCAAACCTCTACCAGCCTCTGAACGGGACGGCTAGATTGACTTTTCTATACGGGCTGCAGCTGCAAGATTCTAGATCAGAGTGCGGTATACCTGGGGTTCAGGCGGAAACAATTGTCGTTGCCGTCGACTGGATTCGAGGATCCGTTGATGGGAGCGTTCGTCGAGTGAATGCTGGAGGTTCTCCAGACGCGCGCGCTCAGCCAAAGTAGCCAGGCGCACTGCCTCTAAAGCCCGAGCCTCAGAGGTCTCCCCAATGATAGGGGTGTGGAGCGCCTCCATGTTGCCACGATGCAGCTCTTGCCTCTGCTCAGAAGTGAGGGCTTGGGGATGATATGCGTCGTGGCCGTGTGATGGACCGCCGCCGCCACCGCGACGGAACCCAGGCGGGCTGCACGGTGAGTCGACCATGAGAACTTCTACTGCGGGGTCGCAACTTCCGCACTCGGAAAAAGTATCCGCGGAACCAGTCGACAGATCAAATGGTCCGTAGAGAGATTCGTCCGGCTCAATTGCCGCAACTTGAGGGGTGGCCGTCTGGCGAGCCACCGCATGCTTCACCCACCGCTGAAGCCGTGACCGACCGGATCGCTTGGGACGGCGTACAACGGGGAGGGACACGGGAGCCGACCGATACTGGGTCGACGGCTGCCGCAGAAGGACACCGCAGGCACTCGCGCGGAAATGCGCTACCCCGTGGATCGGAAGGGCCTCGATGTCGAGGGGGGCTTCTTGAAGCCAGGCGGAGTCATCGGCGACGAAGACGAGCGTGCCGAGACAGATCTTGCGGCCCATGGCCAAACCACCACCGGAAACCATGTTGATGGAGATCGGAAAAACTGCAACCTCGCTGGAAGTTGCTAAGACGCCCGCCCCACGGTGGGCGCCAACCGTCGTGGGAGAAAGTCTGACAGTAAGAATAGGGGGTACGTAGGAGGAGGCAAGGCCCTAGCTACGGTGAGGTTGTGCACGCAAGGTTTACGAGTTCAGGCCCTTCTCGGAGGAAGTAACGACCCTACTCCTCGGTGCCCGGAGGCTTGGTCGATTGGATTATGCATGAGAGTTACAGCGGGTGCGAACCCTTGTCCCAGAGGAGGGGGGTGGCTTATATAGAGTGCGCCAGGACCCCAGCCATCCCCCTTTACATAGGGTTCAATGCGGGTTAAGACAGGGGCGTTACTGATAATGCCAGGTATTAATGATCTTAATGACTATGCAGTGAACGCCTGACTATTGATATCTTGAGGTGTCTTTAGACCTTCTATACTCTGAGTGGTTCTTCATATGGTCGAGTGATTATATCCTTGTCGAGTGGAATTGGGGTATCCGAGTGACATAGCTGGTTGAGTGGATCGTACCCCAAGGTGTTTCAGTCGGTATCTTCTGTTGTACATGGAATGTCATTGACTCTAGGGCAGTACCTTTGGGTAGGGCATCCAGGCCAGGCCTATGACCCTACCCTAGGTACATGTCATCGTCACACGGTCCCGATGTTGGTCATTGAACGAAAGGTTTCATTCATGTCTATGAGTTACTGAACCTATGGGGTCACAAGATTAAGGCAACCACGAGCTGAAGAGTGTTGGTGGGAGGGGAGTAATGAGAATATATTTGTGGAGTTGTTTCATAAATATTCGGAATAGTTTTGAGAGGATTCGAAAGCGTTTCAGGGTCATCGAAAGGGTTTCAGAGTTTATCGGGCAATACATGGTATTTCCGATAATTAATATATAGGTGAAAATGTTTCCGGTGATGTTAAATTATACATAAAAGGGTATAATAATAATTAGAAGGCTTTATATTAATTTAAATATCAACAGGTCTTAAAAGGCCAAGAGGTTGAGGAAGAATTTGGGCCACCAAGGCCCAAGAGGGGGAGGCGCCCCCTTCCCATAGTGGGAGGCCGAATAGGGGTCTGGGAAGCACTCCCCCTTCCCCCTTTGGCCGGCGCAAGGGGAGGGGAGTCATTCCCTTCCTCTTGGCAGCCCCCTCTCCCATCCAACCTATATATACATGAGGTATTGAGCTCTTTTGAACACACAAGTTTTGGAGCCTCCTCTAGTTCATCTAGCCCTAGTTATAGTTGGTCCTACTTGACTAATTAGAGCTTGGTCTAGTTCCCTAGTCCTCATAATTAGAAGTCCGGTGTGGTTCTAATCTCATCCCTCCTGCGGTGGTTAGCTCTGGACGGAAAGCGCTGCCGGATCGTGAAGGCTACAATCTTGCAACCAAGTAGAGAGGACGTGCTTTTGGTCTTCGGTTCGAGGGATAGTTCGTGGGATTGTTCATCGACGGTTAGAGGGACTTCAAGTATGATCTACACCGACACATTCTTCTTCCGTTGCAACTCGGTGACGGTAACGATCATGATCCCAACCCATTATGCATCTTCATATTGATCTTGGTTGTGTGTAGGTACATTTTTTTGTTTTCTACCACGTTTCCCAACACTCTATTCTTACACTCTTATTATTTTATCCACGTTGAAAACTTAACCAATTTGTTGTCAATCACCAAAAATGGGGAGATTGTAAGTGCATCTAGTGCCCCCTTAGTGTTTTGGAGTATTGAGGACAAATGAGTTAAGGGACCAAAGTGTTTGTGAGTGTACACAGGAGATATAGTCCCTAAAGATTTGGTTTAACTGACGAAAGAAAACCCCTAAAAAGGTATTTCTTCAGTGAAGAATTTGGTGCTTCCTTTGAAGAAATTTATGTGAAGAATAGGAAGCTTGAAGACTTTGTTTTTGTAGTTTCTTTCTTCTTTTTTTGAGTCATTGGAAACAGCGTACTGCTAAAGGGGGTCTAGGTGATACATATGTATATTTCCGAAGTGATCCACAATCCCAAAAACATACCTATTTCTTTGAGTGAAGACTTTGGAAATCTTGTGCAGTGCAGTCAAGTTCTTTAGAGACATATATGAAGTTCTTTTGGTCGTTGACGAAATTGGTCTGACTGAAAAGTTAGGATTACACTAGTGCGAGGAAACTGAGAGTTCTCATGAATTTATCATTTTGACCATTGCTGCGCAAGTGCCAGCTGTCGAGTGGATCCTTATCCTGACAACGATCATGTCCGAAAGGCATTTATGCCTTATCCTGTTGGGTTGCCTTGGCTATATAGCAGCCCCCACAACCAGTAGTTGGTGGGCTCCTCCAAGAGAGAGATTGACAAGTGTCATTTGAGAGCAACCGTTTCTCTGTCGAACTTGAGAAAAACCCAAGTGAGGAAAGACCCAACCCAGAGCCAAAGTGATTAAGCATCACTGAAGATATTGTCTTGTGTGATCCGATGCTCGTTACCTTTGAAGATTGTCATTCTCCAGATGGTTAGGCGTCATGTTCTGAGCATCCAAGAAGAATTTGTGGAGTGCCATAGAATGAGTCTGTGATGGTTTTGGAAGTCTACCTTCAAGACTTACCACGAGTGATTGCGCAGGGTCTAAGTGACCTTAGCTCAAGGGGAATAAGGTGAAGACTTAGTGTCTTCTGAGTTCAATCTCATCCTCTCTAACCAAACATACAGTTGATACAACAACTGGAACTAGTCAAAAAAATCACATGTCTTCACCGAGCCTACCTGGTTTCAAATTCCTCAACCCCTTACTTTGAGTACTTCGCTCTTGACGAATTTGTGCCGTGCATACTGAAGACTTTCACCCTGATGCATTTCATTTCTTCAGTTCATCATGTTTACGTTTGATGCATGTATGTCTGCAGGTTCTTCATCTGTATCTATCTTGCGAGCATGTCTTTCTTCGCCGTGACGACTTTTTCATCTTGTTACATTTTTGTCACTCTGTTATTCGTCAAAATCTCCCATGTTTGACGAATTTGTAATAATATCCCATTCACCCCTGAGAGATATGTTGGAAATATGCCCTAGAGGCAATAATAAATGGTTATTATTATATTTCTTTGTTCATGGTAATTGTCTATTATTCATGCTATAATTGTATTGTCCGGAAATCGTAATACATGTGTGAATACATAGACCACAAAGTGTCCCTAGTAAGCCTCTAGTTGACTAGCTCGTTGATCAACAGATAGTCATGGTTTCCTGACTATGGACATTGGATGTCATTGATAACGGGATCACATCATTAGGAGAATGATGTGATGGACAAGACCCAATCCTAAGCATAGCATAAAAGATCGTGTAGTTTTGTTTGCTAGAGCTTTTCCAATGTCAAGTATCTTTTCCTTAGACCATGAGATCGTGCAACTCCCGGATACCGTAGGAGTGCTTTGGGTGTGCGAAACGTCCCAACGTAACTGGGTGACTATAAAGGTGCACTACGGGTATCTCCGAAAGTGTCTGTTGGGTTGGCACGGATCGAGACTGGGATTTGTCACTCCGTGTGACGGAGAGGTATCTCTGGGCCCACTCAGTAATGCATCATCATAATGAGCTCAATGTGACTGAGGCGTTAGTCACGGGATCATGCATTGCGGTACGAGTAAAGAGACTTGCCGGTAACGAGATTGAACAAGGTATTGGGATACCGACGATCGAATCTCGGGAAGTAACATACCGATTGACAAAGGGAATTGCATATGGATTGATTGAATCCTCGACACCGTGGTTCATCCGATGAGATCATCGTGGAACATGTGGGAGCCAACATGGGTATCCAGATCCCGCTGTTGGTTATTGACCGGAGAGGCGTCTCGGTCATGTCTGCATGTCTCCCGAACCAGTAGGGTCTACACACTTAAGGTCCGGTGACGCTAGGGTTGTAGAGATATATGTATGCGGAAACCCGAAAGTTGTTCGGAGTCCCGGATGAGATCCCGGACGTCACGAGAGGTTCCGGAATGGTCCGGAGGTGAAGAATTATATATAGGAAGTCAAGTTTCGGCCACCGGGAAAGTTTCGGGGGTTACCGGTATTGTACCGGGACCACCGGAAGGGTCCCGGGGGTCCACCGGGTGGGGCCACCTATCCCGGAGGGCCCCGTGGGCTGAAAGTGGAAGGGAACCAGCCCTTAGTGGGCTGGGGCGCGCCCCTTGGGCCTCCCCCCATGCGCCTAGGGTTGGGAACCCTGGGGGGGGGGAGCTTCCCCCTTGCCTTGGGGGGCAAGGCACCCTTTCCACCCCTTGGCCGCCGCCCCCCCAACCCTAGATGGGTTTTAGCCGGCCCCCCTCCCAAGGGGGCCTATATAAAGGGGGGGGAGGGAGGGCAGCAACCTACAGCCTTGGGCGCCTCCCTCCTCCCCTGCAACACCTCTCTCTCTCTCGCAGAAGCTCGGCGAAGCCCTGCCGGAGACCCGCTACATCCACCACCACGCCGTCGTGCTGTTGGATCTCCATCAACCTCTCCTTCCCCCTTGCTGGATCAAGAAGGAGGAGGCGTCGCTGCACCGTACGTGTGTTGAACGCGGAGGTGCCGTCCGTTCGGCACTCGGTCATCGGTGATTTGGATCACGACGAGTACGACTCCGTCATCCACGTTCATTGGAACGCTTCCGCTCGCGATCTACAAGGGTATGTAGATGCACTCCTTTCCCCTCGTTGCTAGTAGACTCCATAGATGCATCTTGGTGAGCGTAGGAAAATTTTAAATTATGCTACGACTCCCAACAGTGGCATCATTAGCCAGGTCTATGCGTAGTTACTATGCACGAGTAGAACACAAAGCAGTTGTGGGCGTTGAGTTTGCCAATTCTTCTTGCCGCTACTAGTCTTTTCTTGTTTCGGCGGTATTGTAGGATGAAGCGGCCCGGACCGACCTTACACGTACACTTACGTGAGACAGGTTCCACCGACTGACATGCACTAGTTGCATAAGGTGGCTAGCGGGTGTCTGTCTCTCCTACTTTAGTCGGAACGGATTCGATGAAAAGGGTCCTTATGAAGGGTAAATAGAAATTGGCAAATCACGTTGTGGTCATACGTAGGTAAGAAACGTTCTTGTTAGAAACCTACAAACCACGTAAAAAACTTGCAACAACAATTAGAGGACGTCTAACTTGTTTTTGCAGCAAGTGCTATGTGATGTGATATGGCCAGAAGATGTGATGAATGATATATGTGATGTATGAGATTGATCATATTCTTGTAATAGGAATCACGACTTGCATGTCGATGAGTATGACAACCGGCAGGAGCCATAGGAGTTGTCTTTATTATTTTGTATGACCTGCGTGTCATTGAATAACGCCATGTAAATTACTTTACTTTATTGCTAAATGCGTTAGCCATAGAAGTAGAAGTAATCGTTGGCGTGACGACTTCATGAAGACACAATGATGGAGATCATGATGATGGAGATCATGGTGTCATGCCGGTGACAAAGATGATCATGGTGCCCCGAAGATGGAGATCAAAGGAGCATAATGATATTGGCCATATCATGTCACTATTTGATTGCATGTGATGTTTATCATGTTTTTGCATCTTATTTGCTTAGAACGACGGTAGCAAGTAGGATGATCCCTTATAATAATTTCAAGAAAGTGTTCACCCTAACTGTGCACCGTTGCGAAGGTTCGTTGTTTCGAAGCACCACGTGATGATCGGGTGTGATAGATTCTAACGTTCGAATACAACGGGTGTTGACGAGCCTAGCATGTACAGACATGGCCTCGGAACACACGCAATACACTTAGGTTGACTTGACGAGCCTAGCATGTACAGACATGGCCTCGGAACACGGAGGACCGAAAGGTCGAGCATGAGTCGTATAGAAGATACGATCAACATGGAGATGTTCACCGATCTTGACTAGTCCGTCTCACATGATGATCGGACACGGCCTAGTTAAACTCGGATCATGTTTCACTTAGATGACTAGAGGGATGTCTATCTGAGTGGGAGTTCATTAAATAATTTGATTAGATGAACTCAATTATCATGAACTTAGTCTAAAATCTTTACACTATGTCTTGTAGATCAAATGGCCAACGTTGTCCTCAATTTCAACGCGTTCCTAGAGAAAACCAAGCTGAAAGATGATGGCAGCAACTATACGGACTGGGTTCGGAACCTGAGGCTCATCCTCATAGTAGCCAAGAAAGATTATGTCTTAGAAGCACCGCTAGGTGATGCACCAATCCCACAGAACCAAGACGTTATAAACGCTTGGCAATCACGTGCTAATGATTACTCCCTCGTTCAGTGCGGCATGCTTTACAGCTTAGAACCGGGTCTCCAAAAGCATTTTGAGAAACATGGAGCATATGAGATGTTCGAGGAGCTGAAACTGGTTTTTCAAGCTCATGCCCGGGTCGAGAGATATGATGTCTCCGACTTCTTCAGCTGTAAAATGGAGGAGAACAGTTCTGTTAGTGAGCACATACTCAGAATGTCTGGGTTGCACAACCGCTTGTCTTAGCTGGGAGTTAATCTCCCGGATGACGCGGTCATTGACAGAATCCTCCAGTCGCTTCCACCAAGCTACAAGAGCTTTGTGATGAACTACAATATGCAGCGGATGGAAAAGACCATTCCCGATGTATATTCAATGCTGAAATCAGCGGAAGGGGAGATTAGAAAAGAACATCAAGTGTTGATGGTGAATAAAACCACCAAGTTCAAGAAGGGCAAGGGTAAGAAGAACTTCAAGAAGGACGGCAAGGGAGTTGCCGCGCCCGGTAAACCAGTTACTGGGAAGAAGTCAAAGAATGGACCCAAGCCCGAGACTGAGTGCTTTTATTGGAAGGGAAGTGGTCACTGGAAGCGGAACTGCCCCAAATATTTAGCAGACAAGAAGAAGGCCGGCAACACCCAAGGTATATGTGATATACAAGTAATTGATGTGTACCTTACTAGTACTCGTAGTAGTTCCTGGGTATTTGATACCGGTGCGGTTGCTCATATTTGTAACTCAAAGCAGGAACTACGGAATAATTGGAGACTGGCAAAGGACGAGGTGACGATGCGCGTCGGGAATGGTTCCAAGGTCGATGTGATCGCCGTCGGCACGCTACCTCTGCATCTACCCACGGGATTAGTTTTAAACCTCAATAATTGTTATTTAGTGCCAGCTTTGAGCATGAACATTGTGTCTGGATCTCGTTTAATTCGAGATGGCTACTCATTTAAATCCGAGAATAATGGTTGTTCTATTTATTTGAGAGATATGTTCTATGGTCATGCCCCGCTGGTCAATGGTTTATTTTTGATGAATCTCGAACGTGATGTTACACATGTTCATAGTGTGAATACCAAAAGATGTAAAGTTGATAACGATAGTCCCACATACTTGTGGCACTGCCGCCTTGGTCACATTGGTGTCAAGCGCATGAAGAAGCTCCATGCAGATGGACTTTTGGAGTCTCTTGATTATGAATCATTTGACACGTGCGAACCATGCCTCATGGGTAAGATGACCAAGACTCCGTTCTCCGGAACAATGGAGCGAGCAACCAACTTATTGGAAATCATACATACCGATGTGTGTGGTCCAATGAGTGTTGAGGCTCGCGGAGGATATCGTTATGTTCTCACTCTCACTGATGATTTAAGTAGATATGGATATGTCTACCTGATGAAACACAAGTCTGAAACCTTTGAAAAGTTCAAGGAATTTCAGAGTGAGGTTGAGAATCAACGTGACAGGAGAATAAAATTCCTACGATCAGATCGTGGTGGAGAATATTTAAGTCACGAGTTTGGTGCACACTTAGGAAATGTGGAATAGTTTCACAACTCACGCCGCCTGGAACACCTCAGAGAAATGGTGTGTCCGAACGTCGTAATCGCACTCTATTGGATATGGTGCGATCTATGATGTCTCTTACCGATTTACCGCTCTCATTTTGGGGCTATGCTTTAGAGACTGCCGCATTCACTTTAAATAGGGCTCCGTCGAAATCCGTTGAGACGACACCGTATGAATTATGGTTTGGGAAGAAACCTAAGCTGTCGTTTCTAAAAGTTTGGGGATGCGATGCTTATGTCAAGAAACTTCAACCTGAAAAGCTCGAACCCAAATCGGAAAAATGCGTCTTCATAGGATACCCTAAGGAAACTATTGGGTACACCTTCTACCTCAGATCCGAAGGCAAGATCTTCGTTGCCAAGAACGGGTCCTTTCTAGAGAAGGAGTTTCTCTCGAAAGAATTGAGTGGGAGGAAAGTGGAACTTGATGAGGTGATAGTCACCCCTTCCGAATCGGAAAGTAGCGCAGCGCGGGAAAATGTTCCTGTGGTGCCTACACCGACTGGGGAGGAAGTTAATGATGATGATCATGAAGCTTCGGATCAAGTTACTGAACTTCGTAGGTCCACAAGGACACGCCGCACCAGAGTGGTACGGCAACCCTGTCCTGGAAATCATGTTGTTAGACAACGGTGAACCTTCGAACTATGAAGAAGCGATGGCGGGCCCGGATTCCAACAAATGGCTAGAAGCCATGAAATCCGAGATAGAATCCATGTATGAAAACAAAGTATGGACTTTGACTGACTTGCCCGATGAGCGGCGAGCCATAGAAAACAAATGGATCTTTAAGAAGAAGACGGACGCGGATGGTAATGTGACCATCTACAAAGCTCGACTTGTCGCTAAGGGTTATCGACAAGTTCAAGGGGTTGACTACGATGAGACTTTCTCACCCGTAGCGAAGCTGAAGTCCGTCCGAATCATGTTAGCAATTGCCGCATACTATGATTATGAGATATGGCAGATGGACGTCAAAACGGCATTCCTTAACGGCTTCCTTAAGGAAGAGTTGTATATGATGCAGCCGGAAGGTTTTGTCGATCCTAAGAATGCTAACAAAGTGTGCAAGCTCCAGCGCTCAATCTATGGGCTGGTGCAAGCATCTCGGAGTTGGAACATTCGCTTTGATGAGATGATCAAAGCGTTTGGGTTTACACAGACTTATGGAGAAGCCTGTGTTTACAAGAAAGTGAGTGGGAGCTCTGTAGCATTTCTCATATTATATGTGGATGACATACTATTGATGGGAAATGATATAGAATTCTTGGAAAGTATTAAGGCCTATTTGAATAAGTGTTTTTCAATGAAGGACCTTGGAGAAGCTGCTTATATATTAGGCATCAAGATCTATAGAGATAGATCAAGACGCCTCATTGGTCTTTCACAGAGTACATACCTTGACAAGATATTGAAGAAGTTCAGTATGGATCAGTCCAAGAAGGGGTTCTTGCCTGTATTGCAAGGTGTGCAATTGAGCACGGCTCAATGCCCGACCACGGCAGAAGATATAGAAGAGATGAGTGTCATCCCCTATGCCTCGGCCATAGGGTCTATTATGTATGCCATGCTGTGTACCAGACCTGATGTAAACCTTGCCGTAAGTTTGGTAGGAAGGTACCAAAGTAATCCCGGCAAGGAACACTGGACAGCGGTCAAGAATATCCTGAAGTACCTGAAGAGGACTAAGGATATGTTTCTCGTTTATGGAGGTGACGAAGAGCTCGTCGTAAAGGGTTACGTCGACGCTAGCTTCGACACAGATCTGGATGACTCGAAGTCACAGACCGGATACGTGTATATTTTGAATGGAGGAGCAGTAAGCTGGTGCAGTTGCAAGCAAAGCGTCGTGGCGGGATCTACATGTGAAGCGGAGTACATGGCAGCCTCGGAGGCAGCACAGGAAGCAGTCTGGATGAAGGAGTTCATTACCGACCTAGGGGTGATTCCCAATGCGTCGGGCCCAATGACTCTCTTCTGTGACAACACTGGAGCTATTGCCCTTGCGAAGGAGCCCAGGTTTCACAGGAAGACCAGGCATATCAAGCGTCGCTTCAACTCCATTCGTGAAAGTGTTCAAAATGGAGACATAGATATTTGTAAAGTACACACGGACCTGAATGTAGCAGATCCGTTGACTAAACCTCTCCCTAGGGCAAAACATGATCAACACCAGGACGCAATGGGTGTTCGATTCATCACAATGTAACTAGATTATTGACTCTAGTGCAAGTGGGAGACTGTTGGAAATATGCCCTAGAGGCAATAATAAATGGTTATTATTATATTTCTTTGTTCATGGTAATTGTCTATTATTCATGCTATAATTGTATTGTCCGGAAATCGTAATACATGTGTGAATACATAGACCACAAAGTGTCCCTAGTAAGCCTCTAGTTGACTAGCTCGTTGATCAACAGATAGTCATGGTTTCCTGACTATGGACATTGGATGTCATTGATAACGGGATCACATCATTAGGAGAATGATGTGATGGACAAGACCCAATCCTAAGCATAGCATAAAAGATCGTGTAGTTTCGTTTGCTAGAGCTTTTCCAATGTCAAGTATCTTTTCCTTAGACCATGAGATCGTGCAACTCCCGGATACCGTAGGAGTGCTTTGGGTGTGCCAAACGTCACAACGTAACTGGGTGACTATAAAGGTGCACTACGGGTATCTCCGAAAGTGTCTGTTGGGTTGGCACGGATCGAGACTGGGATTTGTCACTCCGTGTGACGGAGAGGTATCTCTGGGCCCACTCGGTAATGCATCATCATAATGAGCTCAATGTGACTGAGGCGTTAGTCACGGGATCATGCATTGCGGTACGAGTAAAGAGACTTGCCGGTAACGAGATTGAACAAGGTATTGGGATACCGACGATCGAATCTCGGGCAAGTAACATACCGATTGACAAAGGGAATTGCATACGGATTGATTGAATCCTCGACACCGTGGTTCATCCGATGAGATCATCATGGAACATGTGGGAGCCAACATGGGTATCCAGATCCCGCTGTTGGTTATTGACCGGAGAGGCGTCTCGGTCATGTCTGCATGTCTCCCGAACCCGTAGGGTCTACACACTTAAGGTCCGGTGACGCTAGGGTTGTAGAGATATATGTATGCGGAAACCCGAAAGTTGTTCGGAGTCCCGGATGAGATCCCGGACGTCACGAGAGGTTCCGGAATGGTCCGGAGGTGAAGAATTATATATAGGAAGTCAAGTTTCGGCCACCGGGAAAGTTTCGGGGGTTACCGGTATTGTACCGGGACCACCGGAAGGGTCCCGGGGGTCCACCGGGTGGGGCCACCTATCCCGGAGGGCCCCGTGGGCTGAAAGTGGAAGGGAACCAGCCCTTAGTGGGCTGGGGCGCCCCCCTTGGGCCTCCCCCCATGCGCCTAGGGTTGGGAACCCTAGGGGGGGAGCTTCCCCCTTGCCTTGGGGGGCAAGGCACCCTTTCCACCCCTTGGCCGCCGCCCCCCCCCAACCCTAGATGGGTTTTGACCGGCCCCCCTCCCAAGGGGGCCTATATAAAGGGGGGGGAGGGAGGGCAGCAACCTACAGCCTTGGGCGCCTCCCTCCTCCCCTGCAACACCTCTCTCTCTCTCTCTCTCTCTCTCTCTCTCTCTCTCTCTCTCTCTCTCTCTCTGTCGCAGAAGCTCGGCGAAGCCCTGCCGGAGACCCGCTACATCCACCACCACGCCGTCGTGATGTTGGATCTCCATCAACCTCTCCTTCCCCCTTGCTGGATCAAGAAGGAGGAGACGTCGCTACACCGTACGTGTGTTGAACGCGGAGGTGCCGTCCGTTCGACACTCGGTCATCGGTGATTTGGATCACGGCGAGTACGACTCCGTCATCCACGTTCATTGGAACGCTTCCGCTCGCGATCTACAAGGGTATGTAGATGCACTCCTTTCCCCTCGTTGCTAGTAGACTCCATAGATGCATCTTGGTGAGCGTAGGAAAATTTTAAATTATGCTACGATTCCCAACAAGATAACCTACACTTTCATGGAGATCTTCAAGATTGCCTCTAGAAAAAATAGAACGGTTCGCAAGGACACGCTTGATACGTCCATTTTGCATAATGTTTTCTTACTATTATTTATAATGTTTTTATCCATAATAATGCTTTTTGGAGTAATTCTAATGCCTTTTCTCTCATAATATGCAAGGTATACACGAAGAGGGAGAATTTCGGCAGCTGGAAATCTGAACCTGAAAAAGCTACCTAAGACTACCTATTCCACACAACTCCAAATGAGCTGAAACTTCACAAGGATTTTTATGGAATATTTGAGGAATATTGGAGCAAATAACTACCAGAGGGGGCCCACCAGGTGGGCACAACCCACCTGCGCGCGCCAGGGAGCCTAGGCGCGCCCTGGTGGGTTGTGCTCACCCAGGCCCACCTCTGGTGCCCATCTTCTGGTATATAGGTCATTTTGACCTAGAAAAATAAGGAGAGGACTTTCGGGACAGAGCGCCGCCACTTCGAGGCGGAACTTGGGCAGGAGCACTTTTGCACTCCGGCGGAGTGATTCCGCCGGGGGAACTTCCCTCCTGGAGGGGGAAATCATCGTCATCATCATCACCAACAACTCTCCCATATTGGGGAGGGCAATCTCCATCAACATCTTCAACAACACCATCTCATCTCAAACCCTAGTTCATCTCTTGTGTTCAATCTTGTTACCGTAACTATAGATTGGTGCTTGTGGGTGACTAGTAGTGTTGATTACATCTTGTAGTTGATTACTATATGGTTTATTTGGTGGAAGATTATATGTTCAGATCCAATATGCTATTTAATACTCCTCTTGTCATGAGCATGTTTCTCATTTGTGAGTAGTTACTTTTGTTCTTGAGGTCACGGGAGAAATCATGTTGCAAGTAATCATGTGAACATGATATGTGTTCGATATTTTGATAGTATGTATGTTGTGATTCCCTTAGTGGTGTCATGTGAACGTCGACTACATGACACTTCACCATATTTGGGCCTAAGGGAATGCATTGTGGAGTAGCAATTAGATGATGGGTTACGAGAGTGACAGAAGCTTAAACCCCAGTTTATGTGCTATTCCATAAGGGACCGATTGGATCCAAAAGCTTAATGCTATGGTTATAATTTATTCTTAATACTTTTCTCGTAGTTGCGGATGCTTGCGGGAGGGTTAATCATAAGTAGGAGGTTTGTTCAAGTAAGAACAGCACCTAAGCACCGGTCCACCCACATATCAAATTATCAAAGTAGCGAACACAAATCGAACCAACATGATGAAAATGACTAGATGAAATTCCCGTGTACCCTCAAGAACGCTTTGCTTATCATAAGAGACCGTTTTGGCCTGTCCTTTGCCTAAAAAGGATTGGGCTACCTTCCTGCACTTTTGTTACTACTATCGTTACTTGCTCGTTACAAATTATCTTGCTATCAAACTACTCCGCTACTTACAATTTCAGCACATGCAGACATTACCTTGCTGAAAACCACTTGTCATTTCCTTCTGCTCCTCGTTGGGTTCGACACTCTTACTTATCGAAAGGAGCTACAATTGATCCCCTATACTTGTGGGTCATCAACGCTCAAACCCAACTAGATCAGCCAGAAGCGACTAGTCGCCTCCTTTCCATCGCCGACCAATCACGAAAATATCCACACCAACTCAACCCATTGAGAATTTTAGCCTGTGGATGCTCATTTCTTCTATCCATCCCACCCCCGTCACAAATGACATGATCTCCTAGAAGTGGACCACTAATGGCACCTATCCCATCTTCGCCACAGACAAGATTTCGAAGGCGCACACAGAGCTAAAATACAATTTTTTTACCTGGCTGGTGCTTGAAGGAAATGTGCCCTAGAGGCAATAATAAAGTTGTTATTTTATATTTCCTTATTCATGATAAATGTTTATTATTCATGCTAGAATTGTATTAACCGGAAACTTGATACATGTGTGGATACATAGACAAAACACCGTGTCCCTAGTAATCCTCCACTAGACTAGCTCGTTAATCAAAGATGGTTAAGTTTCCTAACCATAGACATGTGTTGTCATTTGATGAACGGGATGACATCATTAGGAGAATGATGTGATGGACAAGACCCATCCGTTAGCTTAACATTATGATCGTTCAGTTTTATTGCTATTGCTTTCTTCACCTCATATACATATTCCTTTGACTATGAGATTATGCAACTCCCGAATACTGGAGGAATACCTTGTGTGCTATCAAACGTCATAACGTAACTGGGTGATTATAAAGATGCTCTACAGGTATCTCCGAAGGAGTTTGTTGGGTTGGCATAGATCGAGATTAGGATTTGTCACTCTGAGTATCAGAGAGGTATCTCTGGGCCCTCTCGGTAATGCAAATCATAAGAAGGCTTGCAAGCAAAGTGACTAATGAGTTAGTTGCAGGATGATGTATTACGAAACGAGTAAAGAGACTTGCCGGTAACGAGATTGAACTAGGTATAAAGAGTCCGACGATCGAATCTCGGGCAAGTAACATACCGATGACAAAGGGAATAACACATGTTGTCATAACGACTCGACCGATAAAGATCTTCGTAGAATATGTAGGAGCCAATATGGGCATCTAGGTTCCGTTATTGGTTATTGACCGGAGAGGTGTCTCGGTCATGTCTACATAGTTCTCAAACCCGTAGGGTCTGCACGCTTAACGTTCGATGACGATTATGTATTATATGAGTTATGTGATTTGGTGACCAAATGTTGATCGGAGTCCCGGATGAGATCACGAACATGACGAGGAGTCTCGAAATGGTTGAGAGGTATATATATATATATATATATA
Source organism: Triticum aestivum (assembly GCF_018294505.1). Lineage (NCBI taxonomy): Eukaryota > Viridiplantae > Streptophyta > Magnoliopsida > Poales > Poaceae > Triticum > Triticum aestivum. The sequence continues at coordinate 326,270,389 of NC_057799.1, forward strand.
TATATATATATATATATATATATATATATATATATAGGGCGATAGTATTCGGACACCGTAAGTGTTCTCGAGGGTACCAGGTACATATCGGGTCACCGGGAGGGGTTCCGGGCAACCCCGACAAAGATATGGGCCTAATGGGCCAAGAGGGGAAACGCAACAGCCAGCAGGGGCTGCTGTGCCCCCCATATGGGCTGCACCAGAGGAGAAAGGAAAGAGGGGAAGAGAGAAGGAAGGGGAGGGATTCGGCCTCCCCCTTCCTTCCCACCTCCTTCTTCTTTCCTTTCCCTCCGGTGAAAAAGGAAAGGGGGGCGAATTGGGGAGGAACCCCAAGTAGGATCCGGCCTACTTGGGGCGCCCCCCATGGCTGCTCCCTCTCCCTCCCACCTATATATATGAGGGGGGGGGAGGCGCCTAGAACACACAACAACATCTGTTAGCCGTGTGCGGCGCCTCCCTCCACAGATTACACCCTCGATCATATTCTCGTAGTACTTAGGTGAAGCCCTGCGCGGATCACTTCACCGTCACCGTCACCACGTCGTCGTGCTGACGGAACTCATCTTCTTCCTTGACACTTTGCTGGATCAAGAGTTCGAGGGATGTCATCGAGCTGAACGTGTGCAGAACTCAGGGCACCGTACGTCCGGTGCTTGATCGGTCGGAACGAGAAGAAGTCCGACTACATCAACCTCGTTGTCAAACACTTCCGCTTTCTACGAGGGTTAGACACACTCCCTTCTTGTTGCTATGCATCCCCTAGATAGATCTTGCATGAGCGTAGGATTTTTTTTGAAATTGCATGCTACGTTTCCCAACAATGATGCATGGCACAATCCTCACTATTGAGAACGTGGCATAGCATGCATGGTTGCACGACCCTATCTGTCAGCTATGTCTTAGCGCACATGAGTCGATGATGCACCTTTGCAAAGACTGCCCCTTCACTTAGGCGATTTGAATCCTCGTGTACACTTGGATGTGCAATGAGGGCCTGCTTATCTTGGGGCCTGTTTGCTCCCATTCATCGACGTTTGGTGGGAGTCAATGCTGAGAGGGGCATCAAACAACTCCATTTGCCAAAGGAGCGGGCTGTTGCTGTATGCCGCATGGAACACCTCGAAAGAGAGGAGCGGAAGGATTTTCATCGGTTCACGTCTTACATATATTGAGGTAATGAGGTGCCCCCTTGGCTTTTGAGTGTTTGAAGTAAATGGAAACTTTTATTGATTGATAGTTACAGAAACCATATGTATGATCCGAACGGACACGACGCTAGAGAGAGAGATGCGTCGGTTGCGGAAGGCAACCACATGAAGGTTTAGGCAAGGGGAGATTTTCCTCTAATTCTATGTGCTAATTAATCACAACATTGAGGATATCAAACAGTGGGAGTAGACTTTCAAAGTGCCCCTGACATGGCCGTTGCGGCAACACCTCAGTAGTACTTCTGTTCTTTAGAGTATGGTTAATAATATAGCCAGTTGTTGGCTATATAGACATGACATGTTATTAAGAGTTAGCATTATTAGTTACTCATACAATAGAGTTGGCTATAAGGTTGGGTGTAAGTCACGCATTTTTTCCACTTTCTTTCTATCTTTTTCTTCTTATTAAATGTTTTTACCTAAGAGCACGTGTAGAGACTCGCTTTTACATTAGAGCCTACTCTTTCGCTTTTTCTTTGTCTTTCTTCTTCACATAGTTAAAAATGTCATGCAAGCGGGCTTATAGCCTGCTTTTGTACTTGCTTTTAGCGGGGTTTAGGTGTGTTCCCCTAAAATACGCACCAACTCTTTGTACATATATTACTCTCTCTGCTTCTCACTTAACGAATAGGCAATGTTCCTGCCGGTTGCATGAGAAAAAAAAGCACAAAAGAAAGAAGCTTTCTGCTCTGGTTTCTGTTGTTGTATCTGCTGAACAGAGACACGTTACTAGTCCAACCAACCAACCAACCAACAGGACACTGAAGATATATGGATTGTCACAAAAACACTGAAGATATACAAGATATACTATAACGCTGACAGACGATACTAAAGAATGTGAATTGTATTTATTCTCCGACAGACAAATACAACAAATAAATGGCACAGTAGTACACTGAACCCTATCAGCACTGTAGGAAGGAAGGAACATGCAGGGAAGGCAATGTGCATGCCACTGCCAGCCAAGAATAACAAGAACAAATCCGCAAATGTACCGACATGATTAAGCCTTGGTACCCATGGATCGGTCAGATCCCTCTCACATGGCCAACGCCACAGCCATGCCCATGGCGAGCGCCACCGCAGCGCTCGCACCGATGCTGGCGGCGCCCGAGCCGGACGGCGAACTGGGCGTCGGTGTTCCCGTGGGCGACGACACTGTCGGTAACTGCTCGTCGGTTGCCGACCCCTCCGGTGCCGGCGCGGGGGCGGCGACAGGGGCGACGCTCCTCTGGCCCCTGGGCTTGGTGGGGGCGGCGGTTGCGGCGGCGACGTTCACCTGGAGCTTCATGCCGGCGTCGCAGTGGCCGGTGATGCTGCAGATGAAGTAGCGCTTTCCGGCAGTGGTGAGCTTGACGGTGGTCTTGCCGCCGGTGTATCTGGCGACGACTTTGCTGGCCGTGCAGGCGTCGTAGTCGGCCTTGCTCACCTCCACGACGTCGTGCGCCGGCGAGTACGAAAATACTGCAACCATCGACAGCAACAAGTTTGTCAGGTCGGTTCTTGATATAATCCTAGCCGTCAAGAGCTAGGTCGAGTAGGGGAGTGAGCTTAAATACGTACCCAGGCTGTCTCCCGGAGAGAACTTCTGCTTCCCCGACCACGAGTCGTAGCCGCCGCTGGTGGCCCAGGTCGCGCCGCTGCCACCCACCTGGTGATCCACTGCCACGGTGAGCTGCGCAAGCGCTGCCACGGCCACGACGGCAACGAGGACTGCCTTCACCATCATTGCCATGGATAGAACCCTGCTTCTAGCAATTATGCCAACCGAAAAGAGAAGGCTGTTTGAGATGCGAGGTGAGGTGAGTTGAGAGCTTGAGATCTGGGACGATTGTGGAGCTAGCTAGCTGGCGAGCTGCTGCTTATATAGATGGAGCTGCAGGCCGTACGTCGTCATGCCTGACATGGTTGACGGCCGCGCGCGGCGGGGTGAACTGGGAAGGGGTTGGTGGCCGGACGCGGCAACTCCTTTGACCCCCAGCTTGCAGCTAGCTAGCTATCGAGCTTCAACAACTCTCCATTATTATGCATGCATTGCTGCAGCTTCCTTGCTTGCTCGCAGAAAAGAAAATGCTTAGCACCATGGCCATGTGCACACTGCACAGTCGTGCTCAACAACTGCTACTCATTGGCACATTGCCTATTTTAGTTTCCTGCTCTTTGTTAGTTGGGGATGTTTGTTTACAGGTTCCCACGTTATGCGGGAGTGCCAAAAGTTGGGCACCCTACCTACCTGACGTGTTTCATGGCTTCCACGCCCAAATTATGTTATCCAAATTTCTTGGACGCTTGCAACCTCTCACATAGGGATGAAAATGGATTGGAAAGTTTCCGCTTTTTCGGAAGGAAAATGGAAACGGAGAGGAAATATGAAAACGGAAACGAAAATTTGTAAAACAGAAATGAAAATGGAATTTTTTATGCGGAACCGAAAACAAAAACGGAATGGTGTTTTCATGTGGAATACACGTGGAAACGGAACTTTCCGTTTCCGCTAATATGGAATTTCCGTTTCTATTATTGGCCCATGGCTGCTTTGTAGCCCAAATACCAAACAATACACAATGACACAGTGAATAAAATGAGCAGAATGTATTATTTAAGTACCAAGTTTTACTACCACACACATACTCAACTAGACCCTATACGGAATTGCCATGTACTACTACAATACTACCCTATTATACCAACACAACCATATTATTTTGTAGCCATGTTAACAATTCCATCAATTTGTTTGTGTTTTGTGTGTATTTCTCTATGATTTAAGGGGGTTTTAAGTTCCGGTCAACAAATAGTTTTGTTTCCGTGTCTGCTCTGTATTCGCTCCGTGTTTGTTTCCGGTAGTATCTGTTTCCGCATTGGTTTCCGGGGTTTCTGTATTCGTTTTCACTTCTGCAAAAAAATATAAAAACAAATATGGTAGCACCCAGTTCCGTCCGTTTCCGCGCCGTTTTCATCCCTACTCTCACACATCTGTAATTACTTTTGTTCTTCATTTTCGATTGCCCCTAAAATAGTTGTATAACTTAGAGTATCTCCAGCCGTTCGGCCCCCCAGGGCGCCGAAAAAAAGCCGTATGGGGGCAAGCCGGCGCTAGATTGACGCGTGGGGGCGACTTTGTTCCCAGTCGTCGACCCACAGGTCGCCCGGGTTCGGCGATGTTCTGTACAAATTTATGCAAACTCGGCGATTTTTGGCACGAACTCGGCGAAACATCATTGAAATTTGTATAAAAAACATGAAAACATGAAAACTACGCCTAGCCGCCACCGCCGCCGCCACCGCCGTCGTCTACATGCAGAGAAGCTTGTAGAAGCGGGTGTAATCGTCGCCGTCGCCATCATCGTCGTCATCGTCATCGCGTGCCTCGCATGTGCCGCCGCCGTCCCTGCTGCAGCCCTGGCCATGGTCGCCGACGCGCGGTGGGGCGCTGGATGGCCCGCCCTCGTCCTCCTCGTCGCTGTCGAGGACGATGACGCCGCCCTCCCCGCGCCCGCGGCGCCGGGCCTGGAGCTCCGCGGACGCCCGGCGCTGGCGGCGTACCTGCTCCCGGACGTAGTCCTCCTTCGCCCACTTGACGGCGGACTCGCCGTCGAGGGCCGCCATCTCGACGTGCTCCGGCTTCACCGGGAGCAGCCTCGGCTCCGGTTTCGGCCGGACCAGGCGGAGAGGGAGCCGCGCGGGGAGGGCCGGGCACCCTCGTTGATGACGAGGGCACCGATGCGGGTGCGTCGCCCGAGCGGCGTCTACTCTGGCTCGGGCTTGACGGGGCGGAGCGCGGCTGGCGAGCCGGAGCCCGACAACGAGGACGACCCCGGCTCCATCCGCCGCGGCGTCCAGGAGCTACCACGGCGGCGAGAGAAGGACGGCCGCGGCGGGTACTCGAGGCGCGACACGTTGCCGGTCTTGATGTGGTCGAGGACGGCCTCGAGGGTGCGACCTGGCACGCCCCACCACTAGCGCCGCCCGTCGGCGTTGAGGCGGCCGCGCGGGATGACGCCGTTGGTGGAGGCCATCTGCTCCTCGCGGCGGCGTTGGAAGTACATGGTCCAGAGGGTGTGGCTGTCGGTGGTGTAGCGCGGCTCGTTTCGCTGCTCCTCCGTCAAGGACGAGCGGATGCGGGCGATCTCGGCCCGCCGCGCCGCCCCTCCGGGCACCGGTGGCACCGGGACGCTGCCGGCGCTCAGCCTCCACGTCCCCGGCACCCGCATGTCCGGGGGCGCCGGGTACTCAGCCTCGTAGAGCAGGCGCGCCTCCGGCTCTTGGAGATGGCGGCGGCCGAAGCCGTTCGCTGCCGCGCCGTCGCCTGGGAACCTCTCGGCCATCTTTTCGTCGACGGGAGGAGGGGAGAGTGTTGCTTTCTGCGCCAGAGAGGGGGGAAATGAGAGCTGTGGCGACCACCGGCTGGGAGGTCGCCTTTTATAGCCGCAGCTGGGGCGGCGACGGGCTGCATGCCGGGCGACGCGTGGCGGGAGAGGGCGGGACGCGCGTCGCGCGCACGTTCACTGCGCCGCCCGTGAGGCATCAATGGAGGCTAACCGCGCGGCAGCGCGGCAGCCTTCACATTGATTCCCGCGGGAACCGAGGCGATAAGGGCGACGAAATGTTTATGTCCCTCGTGGTGGAAACAACCCTAGACTTGGCACGGGTGTTTGTATATTTTCCGGACTTATTTTAGGCTTTCAGCGGAAATTGGCAATGGCTCCTAGGTGCATATGCACCCATTGTGTAAATACACATTTTGAAAAGTTGAAAAATTTTGAACAAAAATCCCGCGTGTATATCCGGACATTCTATGTGTGTATACAAAGTTTTCGATGAAAAACGAGGTTTTTTTGGCTTGTGTAAAAAGACAATTTTCCGATGCTTCATTACAACTATTCATTTTGCATTTTTTATCTTTTTTATACAAGCCACAAAAAACGTCGTTTTTCACAGAAACTCTGTGCATGCACATAGAATGTCCGGATATACCCGTGGGATTTTTGTTTCGAATTTTTCAATTTTTCACAATGTGTATTTAGACAATGGGTGCATATGCACCTATAGGAGCCAAAACACCGCGTCTGCCTATTCTTTCAGTGGTATGACATGCCCGTCGACTATGATATGCCTGTGACGACTTCGTCACCCTCCATATCTAATGACTCAGTCTTTCGAAGATACTCATACAGGTAAGATGTGCATGTGTGCGTCCCTATGGCTTACTATGTTTTATACAAAACAGTTGAACAAGGACTACAGGTGTAAAGTCAAGCCTTTAATCACCATGGAATTTATGTATATATAAGCACCAAAATCAGTGGCGCAAATGATGGATTTGCACATGGTGCTGCATTGCATCGCATTGCCTTGGTGTGAAGTGTCAACTCCGTGAGGTGGTTGTTGTGAGGAAGGGAAGATTCCTGTCTATGTCGATCGAGTAGTGCAATGAGAAAATTGTGCCGTTGGTGTTTGCTTAGCTTATGGTTTTGTTAATTAATGGGCGTTTATAGGTGGGAGTAGTTACCCCGTCATGCATGTGTCTTTCGGGTCTCTCGATCCTCACATCTAACCAGCTTGTCACAACGGTAAGATAATAGCGCGGTTTGAACTTGAGTTTGAGTACAGCCTCCGATTAATAAACCGCAAATCACAGGGCCACTATTACAACCAATATTGTGCGCCGTAATTTGAGAACTTGTCTCCACTTTACAAAGTTCATCACCCGCATATAACTTAGCAAACTTATGGGCAGCAACATTGGCCAAACGACCCACCCAAGAAACTTTAAAATCAGACCTATAATGCAAAAGTTGCTTTATCTCCTTGATCCATGGGCCGACAAGAGAGTAGTGAAAGAATAAGAGGCGAGAAGCGTATGCTGTTCGGCGGGGACGCATTCGTGTTATATAGTCATCACAGGTTGTTGCAAGACTTGACTCCTACTCTAAGCTATACCTGGATAAGATCAATCTTAACCAACAACCTACCGTACATGTACACAAGATACAAGACGTGACAACATGTCACGTATAGCTATCCTATGCATATTCTACAAGTCTATCATTTAACATCCTTCCTCAATCTTAACATGTCAAGGTTTAGATTGTTCTTGAAGGCTTGGAACTGCCGAATTTGTAGAGGCTTAGTGAAGCCATCAGCAACTTGATCTCCTGTTGGGATAAACTGTATTTCTAGCAATTTCTGTGCCACTCTTTCACGAACAAAGTGGTAGTCAATCTCTATGTGTTTACTTCTAGTATGAAATACAGGATTGGCAAAAAGATATGTTGCACCTAGATTGTCACACCATAGTTGTGACACATGTGATCTCCCAATGCCCAATTCATCAAGTAGGGTTTCTATCCACATTACCTCAGCAGTTGCATTTGCCAGAGACTTGTATTCTGCTTCAGTACTGGAACGTGACACCGTTGCTTGTTTCTTTGCATTCCAAGATACAAGATTAGACCCAATGAAAACAACAAAGCCTCCAGTAGATCTCCTGTCATCTGGACATCCAGCCCAGTCTGCATCAGAAAATGCACTTATTGCAGTCGATGGAGACCTACACAGCTTAAGCCCAATTCCAGTACTTCCCTGAATGTATCTTAATATTCTCTTTACTGCTGTCCGATGTGCAGAAGTAGGAGCATGTAAGAACTGACAAACCTTGTTTACAGCAAAAGATATGTCAGGTATCGTCAGAGTTAAGTATTGAAGTGCACCAACTATGCTTCTATACTTAGTTCCTTCTTCTGTACTCAGAATTTTTCCTTCATGTAATGACAGCTTACCAGTAGTTGACATAGGTGTATTGGAAGGTTTACAATCCTTCATGCCTACACGATTGATTATATCCCTGGCATACTTTTCTTGAGTTCACATAATACCATCATGCATCTTTTTAACTTCAATGCCTAGAAAATAATGCAACTCTCCCAAGTCCTTGAGTGCAAACTCACTTCTCAAGTTTCTTAACAAGGCCAGGGTAGCATCTTAAGATGAGCTAGCAACAATTATATCATCAACATAAATTAACATAAAGATGATCACCTTCCCTTTCTTGAAGAAGAACAAGGAAGTATCTTCCTTAGAGGCTCGAAAACCAAGTTGTTGCAGCTTCATACTTAGTTTTGAATACCAGGCTCTAGGTGCCTGCTTTAGACCGTACAAGGCCTTATCTAGCTTACATATGTGGTACGGTTTTGAACCATCCTCAAATCCAGGTGGCTGCCGCACATAAACCTCTTCCTCGAGAACGCCATGTAGAAACGCATTCTGTACATCCAATTGACGAAGGCTCCAACCCCTGGAAATAGCAATAGACAGAACAAGTCTGATAGTAGCAGCCTTAACAACTGGACTAAATGTGTCCTCATAATCAATGCAATAGCGTTGCTTAAAACCTTTAGCCACTTGCCTAGCTTTGTATCTGTCTATTGTACCATCAGACTTTCTTTTGACCTCGTACACCCATTTACAATCTATTACATTGCTCCCTTGCTTAGATGGAACTAAGTGTCAAGTCTTGTTTTTCATGAGTGCATCGTATTCTATATTCATAACATCTCTCCAATTATCATTATTCAGTGCCTTTGTTAAATTTTGAGGTTCACCAGTGGAGGCAAAATTCGCAAACTTGAAATTCTTTTCATACCTTACTGTCCCATCTTTAAACTTCGATGGTTTAAGAATACCTCTTTGTGCACGTGTAGTCACCCGTGCTGGTGTACTGTCACGTATTGGATCAGCAGCCGTAGAAGATCCCGACCCATCTCCATCCAACCGAGCATTTGTGGGTGAATCTTCCTTGACTGTCGTGCTCGGATAGCGTGCGGGCACACCAGGCGACGCACTGCCTGGGCTCGAAGAGGACATGAGTGGGCCAGGCGACGCACCGAACGCAACACGTGACGACGAGGGCACGCCCAGCCCTCCCGTACCGGAACCTGACGCGTGGCGCACACCAGAGGGCAGCGAGGGGACATCGGGTCCACGCGACCAATCATCAGCCGTCCCGCCTGACCGGTCTCCAGGGGAGCCAGGCGGCGTCAGGGAATCCGCTTGGGGATCCGTCGCCGCGTCAGCCCGTGTGCTAACACCAGATCTCGCGGGATTAGCGCCCACAGGCGTATCTGCCTCGTGTCCCGCGCCACCAGGAGTTCTCTGCTGCTACATAAAATCACGATTTGGAGCGCTATTTTTTCACCACTTTCTCCAGTAGGGTTATTAAACAAATGATCATCAACAATATTTTCACCCCCTTGAGCAGTAGGATTTAATAAGTCTGGAGAAAGCAAAAGAATTTCAGCATGTAACCGAGCACCGGTGTTAGGATGGAGGGTAGCGAAGGGAAACACGTTTTCATCAAACACAACCTCCCTAGAGATATAGACACGCCCGTGCCACTACTAGGGAAAACCCTAGTAGTAGCGCGGGTTTTGATGCTATCAGTAGCGCGGGTAGCCGCGCTACTACTACGACGCTACAGCTAACAGTTAGTAGTAGCGCGGTCTAGCCCAGCGCTACTACTATTGACTATATCAGTAGCACTTTTCTGGCACGCGCTACTATTAAGTAGCTGTAGCGCTTTTCTGTCCCCGCGCTGCTGCTATATCTGTCATCATTTTTTTCTGCTTCCTATTGATGTAGAACAGTACCCCGTTTCAATAAACTGCAATTTCACATATACCAGATAACAATATCATTAACCACAATACCATATAGTCATACAGTAGTCATACAATATCATTAAGCATTATAGATACTCATATATAGTCAACATGCATCCTCACATGAATATAGCATATATGATAAGCAGTACTAGGTAGTCTTACAGCCACACATATATATAGCAGTTCTACTAGGTATAGTCATACAGCCAGACACACATATGTAGTTCTAGATGATATCGACGATGATCATCATCCTCAAGCCTGGGCGGTGGGTGTTCCTAAGAGTAATTAGGATGGCCTGTCCAACACGAAGATTCTTGCCAACGAGGAAGCTCTTCCACCCAACCGAGCTTAAGTGTGTGCGACTGTCCGTGTCCACGCCGTACGTATAGGTGGTGATGGAGCCCCTTGCGGTAAGGCGTATTCCAGCTAAGCCTTCTTCATCAGGATCGATACCACAATTCACAGATAGGCTCTTTGGCAATTTCTGAATAAGAAAAACATATCAATTAACAAGTAGCATTTCTACACTATCAAAAGACACAGTACTACACATTTCTACTAAGCATGAATTCTACTAATAAGTATGGATTATCTACACTATTAACAATTCCTTGGATTCTACACTAATAAGCATGTCATCGGACTCTACACTAAAGCATATCATCGACTAGATTCGACACAGCATATCATTGGACTCTACACTAAGCATATCATTGGATTCACTAAGCATATCATCTGATAATTTGCATTTATAAGTATAACAATAAAGCATATATGTATCATAAAATTTATTACAGTAAGTATGACATACCATATCATGCCGATCAACCATGGTACTTGTTAGGCGGGTCATGAATGACACCCCGACAAAGTCATCACGTGGTGGAATTATGTCCCATAGGTTGCACACCTCCTCCTCGCTCAGCCTCATTCTTTGAGCCAAGATGGCTTCATGAAGTGGGTCCTCATCATCTTCATCATCTTCCTCCTTGTTGATATAAATGACAACCATCTTGGGTCTTTCTGCTCTGAAGGAGAAGCTGATCAACTCACCACCAGTAATACCCATGCGGGCGAGGAAACAGACCCATCCATCTCCTCCAATCTGTGACATATTGCGTCCTTTCTCAACCTCCATAGTGTAGGCCCCCCAGGAACCTCAAAGGTCACAGTGTCTCCGGTCAGCTTGTTTAATTTCAATCACACATTGCATGGGACGATCTGTGTAAAAAAACCAAAATGACACAATGCATTAATGCCAACACTAAAAACATAATAGTTGTTACAAGTTTCATATAATTTCTTACCGCCGCATGATGAAAACTCGTCTGAAAGTAGATGTCGAATAGCTTGCCAGTTGCAAGGATGTTGGCACACCTTGACTTGCACAGTTGACATGGTGGTGGTGGTGGTCGCGCCATTTTCCTAAAGCAATATGAGCAAAGATGAACGATCCACTTCACAGGAAAGAAAAACAATAACATAAAGTTCTCAATGCATCGATCTTAATCGGAAAACAGAATATTCAGGCTTAGTAACTAAAATTAACATATAAGATGATGTGAGGCTAGCAACAGACATTACATATAACAAGAACTGCCATGCTACTGTTTTCAATCTTTGTTGTCTATCTTGTGCATATAAAAAAAATTCAAAACACAATGTTATGCCATCTCAAAGGTCACAAATGTGTTATGCCATCTAACCTAAACTAAACAACCAGATATCTCAACACAAGCCAAACTGAATATATTCAGGTTTATATGTGATACTAACAATAGGATCTAGATATGCTGGAATTAACCCAATCAAAAAACAGTGGTGCACCAACTTCAATATAGCATAAAAAAACAACTACTGTGAGGAACACAAGAACCACAACTAAAGCAGAGCATCAGTATGCTACCTATAATCCCTAAAAACTTGGATCAGTCAACAAGCTTGCATCAGTACTAATTAAACAAGATCAATGGATCAGTCAACAAGCTCAACATGCAAACCAACATAGCAAATTAGCATCGATAAACTCTAATGCTAGTCACCGCACTCTCAACTTCTCTCTTGTCGCTGCACTCCACGGCCATCGCCATCACGGCGGCCAGCAACAGAGCCGGCAACCCCTACGTGCAAGTCACCCCGGCCAGCGCGTCCCCCTCCACGGCCCTGTCATCGGAGTGGGGGCGGCGGCGAAGGTTGGGGGCAGAAGGGGGAGTGGGGGCGGTGGCGGAGTTGGGGGGCAGTAGGGGGAGTGGGTTAGGCGGCCAGCGATAGACCGGGGCGGCGAGAGGGAGGAGGAGCATTACCTGCGGCGGCGGGAGGTGGCGCGCCGTGGCGGCGGCGGGCGGAGGGATCGATCGAAGTGAGGGGTGCGGGGGGGGGGGGGCGAGGTTTTCTTTTGGTATAGTAGTAGCGCTGGGTATGGGCCGGCGCTACTGCTAATCCCACTAGCTGTAGCGTTGGTGGGCAGGAAACGCTGCAGCTAAGTGGGCTTCCGTTCTAGGCCCTGCAGCACATGTAACAGTAGCGTGTCCTATGCTAAACAACGCTACTGCTAACCAGTACCAATAGCGCGCTTCGTAACCAGCGCTACTACAAATTATCAGTAGCGTGTGTCCCAAGCAAACGCTACTGCTAAACTTCTATGTATAAGCATTTTCCTAGTAGTGCTAGTGGAAATATCAAGGCACTTGAAACCTTTATGAAGATTGCTATACCCAAGGAAAGCACATTGCTTATATCGGAATTGAAGTTTATGGTTATTGTAGGGACGGAGATTGGGATAGCAAGCACACCCAAATATTCGAAGAATATAGTAGTTGGGTTTCTCATGAAAGAGTCTTTCAAAAGGTGTTTCAAAGTTGATAACTTTGCTAGGAATCCGATTTATCAGATAGGTTGCAGCGATGAAGGCCTCATCCCAAAATTTCAAGGGCATGGAGGATTGATCAAGAAGTGATAAACCTACTTCAATGATGTGTCGATGCGTCCTCTCAGCTGACCCATTCTGTTGATGAGCATGAGGGCAAGAGACATGGTGAGATATACCTATCTTGGTAAAGAAGGAGTTTAGTTTCACATACTCCCCTCCCCAATCTATTTGGAGAGCGAGAATCTTGCGATCAAATTATCATTCTACAAGATTCTGAAAATCATGAAATTTTTGAAACACCTCAAACTTCTGTTTGATAAGATATATCCATGTGAACTTACTGAAGTCATCTATGAAACTCACATAATATTGCTTTCTCCCTACTGTTTCAACAACAGGACCCCAAACATCAGAAAACACAAGTTCTAAAGGAAATTTTGATTCACTTATTGAATTTGGATAAGGAAGTTGGTGACTTTTGCCTTTTTGACAGGCGTCACATACAGACTCTTTATTGAAATAATTGGCACATGGGAGATTATTCTGACTAATGACTTTGCTAACAATAACTGAAGAGGGGTGCCCTAAACATCGATGCCACCTATCCGGAGATAACTTGGTGGCACTTAGCACATGCTTCTTGACGTTTGTGCCCGTGTGACTTACTGGGTAGAGACCTCTTCTACCCTTTCCTTGAAGTAGCACCTTCCTCGTTCCCCGTTCCTGTACAAAAAAAGAGTAGGGATGAATTCAACAAAGGTGTTATTGTCAACGGCAAGGCCACTAGCAGAGATGAGACTTTTGTTGGCTTCGGGTACATGAAGAATATTGTTTAAGTGAAGATCACGATCTAGGGTGAGAATAGCCGAATGAACAAATTGTTTTATAACGATACCTGAACCACTTGTGGTATGAATCTGCTCGTTGCTGTTGTACGGTCGTGCACGGTTAGCTTCTCCAGGTCGCCGGTGATATGGTCGGTGGCACCACTGTCAAGATACCAGTTGGTGTCCACCCATACTATGGAGCTGCAAGGTTGGCCGATTTCTCCTCCACACCTTGGTAGGATTCATCATAACGTTTCCAGCATTTCCATGCCGGATGGCCCACCTTCCCGCAGATTTGGCACTGGACCCTGGGAGCAGAGGCATGGTTGTTGTAGTTGCCCCCGCCGCTACCGTTGTTGCCGCCTTGTCCGCCGCCGTGTCTGTCGGTGTCAAAACCGTCGGATCTCGGGTAGGGGGTCCCGAACTGTGCGTCTAAGGCAGATGGTAACAGGAGGCGGGGGACACAATGTTTACCTAGGTTCGGGCCCTCTCGATGGAGGTAATACCCTACTTCCTGCTTGATTGATCTTGATGATATGAGTATTACAAGAGTTGGTCTACCACGAGATCGTATAGGCTAAACCCTAGAAGCTAGCCTATGATTATGATTGTTGTTGGTCCTACGGACTAAACCCTCCGGTTTATATAGACACCGGAGGGGGCTAGGGTTACACAGAGTCGGTTACAAGGGAGGAGATCTACATATCCGAACTGCCAAGCTTGCCTTCCATGCCAAGGAGAGTCCCATCCGGACACGGGACGAAGTCTTCAATCTTGTATCTTCATAGTCCAACAGTCCGGCCAAAGGATATAGTCCGGCTGTCCGAGGACCCCCTAATCCAGGACTCCCTCAGTAGCCCCCGAACCAGGCTTCAATGACGATGAGTCCGGCGCGCAGATTGTCTTCGGCATTGCAAGGTGGGTTCTTCTCCAAATTCTAAGTACCTGTCGAGTAGTGTCCGGCTTCCCATGAATGTTGCACTCCTTGGCTTTTGCGCCTAATAATGGCTATCCTCCACATGTCGAGCGAATGCGAGAAGTCGGGGCATTTTACACTTGCCACCCTAAGCATGTAAGTAAATCATCTATTTAAAGAGGCGGGGATCCTCAGATCCAGATCACACCATCCTCCCACAGCGAGTATCCATCGGAGCGCGCCCGGAAAGTCCATCCCATCATGGCCGGCCATCGCAGCTCCTCCTCTCGCTCCCGTAGCCCTAAGCCAGGCAATTGGAAGAAGTGTTCCGTCCCTCACAGCCAATTAGTAGAGTTATAGACCCAGGGCTTCCTCCCTCCAGCGTATATGGTCCCCGTTCGAGCCGTACTCGCCACCTACAATGGCGGGGAGCAACCAGAGAGCTTTCCCAACCCATCCATGGGGGAGCGGGTATGCCTTGTCCCTTACTTATTAAGGGGGCTCGGATTTCCAATCCATCCGTTCCTCCGCGGGGTCCTGGAGTTCTACAGCCTCCAGCTGCACAACTTTACTCCAGCCTCCATATTACACATCGCTGGCTACGTCGCCCTTTGCGAGCTGTTTTTGGGCTGCGAAGCTCATTTCGAGCTATGGAAGAGGCTATTCTGCCTCGTTCCCGTACACAGGAGGGGTCAATATATCAAGTGGGCGGAGCCGAGATATGGCGCATCGCCTGGACCGAATACCTGTCCGGTACTCCGAAGAAGACATCCGAAGACTGGCCTTCGGAGTGGTTTTATATGGAGGACGTCCCCCTTCCGGAACCTATTCGGATGGGCCTTCCTGAGTTTGGCAACGCTCCCTTGAAGAAACGCCACAGCTGGCAACCTCGGAGCCCCCAGGAGGAAGTTAACAGAGAAGTCCTTTACCTGATGGGCCGGATAAAGATGCTGGCCCAATCAGGATTGACAATAATCGAGGTTATGTCAATATGTATAATGCGGGGGGTGCAGCCACTTCAATACCGGGCAACCCATGTGGCAGTTCAATGGAGAAGACGATGCTACCCGCTGCGGTCGTAAGGGACCGGACTCAGTTGCTGCTCTAGCGAAGATTCTGTCCGATTTGTACAAAGGAGAAGAAGAGGAGTTCATCCGCATTAAGCCACGGGATGGATTCTCCATGTACAACCCCCAAGCTGGGTGAGCTGCTACTTTTTACTCCGAACCTTCCCGCATTCTTCGTCATAAGTATTTACCTTGCCATTTCATAGCAGGGACTGCGAAAAGCCGTGAGGGAGGTCCACAGCCCACCTTCACAACCAGAGGACCCTGACCGGGTCCTCGACCCCAGACTCGAAGAAGATCCGGACACATTTGTGGAGCTTATTGACAGGATGTTCTATCAATTAAGCTGCGACGGTGCCATGGTGGCCATCATAGCCGATTATCCTGGACTTCTCCCTGCATCGTATGTATGTAAAACCGGAGTCCCAACTTCCGAAAAGGATCCCTTTTTCTGCACTTCACCTACCGCACACATGTGGTGTCTTACAGGGAAGGCCCTCGGGACGCCATGCCGAACCCGCAGTGACACATGTGGTGTCCAGCATGAATTTCTGCCAAAAGTTGTCGTCCTTCCTCTTCGAAGATGCATTTTTGAAGGACTCCGGTAGCGCTTTTCTTATAAAGCTCTCCCTCGTGGACCTTGTAGGCTTTAGACCGCCGCACAATGCAGCGTGCCTCGTTTGGGTCCTCAGGTAGTTCCTGCCTAGTTAGGTTGGCCAAAAAGGGTTCTGTCCACGGGGCGATGACAGCCATTATCACGTGGGCGGAAGGTGTTATTTCGGTGGGAGAGCCTCCGATTACGTTAGAGTGTTTGGTATCGGGTGTTGTGGCCAAGTCCGGACTATTGTTGCCGGTCTCTCCTTCCCATACCACGGATGGCTTAAACAGCCTTTCCAAGAAGATATTGGGTGGGACTGGGTCGCGCTTAGCGCTGATGCGAGCGAGGATATCCGCCGCTTGATTGTTTTCCCGGACCACATGGTGAAATTCAAGCCCCTCGAACCGAGCTGACATTTTGAGGACGGCGTTGCGATAAGCCGCCATTTTTGGGTCCTTGGCGTCAAAGTCTCCATTTATTGGAGATATTGCGAGGTTCGAATCGCCCCGCACCTCTAGGCGTTGAATGCCCATGGAGACTGCCATCCGGAGACCATGCAATAGGGCCTCATATTCTGCTGCATTGTTGGAGTCTGTGTATAATATTTGGAGTACGTATTGGACCGTATCTCCTGTGGGGGATGTCAGGACGACGCCTGCCCCCAGACCAGCCAGCATCTTAGAGCCGTCAAAGTGCATGATCCAATTGGAGTACGCGCCGTACTCTTTAGGGAGTTCGGCTTCTGTCCATTCGGCAACGAAATCAGCCAGTACTTGTGACTTAATGGCTCGCCGTGGTTTGTATGTTATGTCGAATGGGAGGAGCTCAATAGCCCATTTAGCAATCCGGCCCGTGGCATCGCGGTTATTTATTATGTCATTGAGTGGTACCTCCGAGGCCACCGTAATTGAACACTCTTGAAAGTAGTATCGTAATTTCCGGGATGCCATGAAGACCGCGTATGCTATCTTTTGATAATGTGGGTACCGTGATTTGCATGGAGTGAGGACAGTGGATACATAGTATACCGGCTTTTGAAGCGGGAACTTATGTCCTTCCGTCTCTCGTTCGACGACGAGTACTGCGCTTACAACTTGGTGTGTTGCCGCTATATATAACAACATTGGTTCGCCGATATTTGGCGCGGCCAAGATTGGGCTGGTGGCCAGGTTGGCTTTTATTTCTTCCAATCCGGCCATGGCCGCATCCGTCCACTCGAAGTGTTCGGTGCGTCGAAGAAGGCGATAAAGGGGTAGTGCCTTTTCTCCTAATCGAGAGATAAAGAGGCTTAAGGCAGCCATGCATCCAGTTAATTTCTGGATTTGCTTGAGGTCTGTTGGGATGGCCAACTGTGACAGAGCTCGGATTTTAGCCGGATTTGCTTCAATTCCTCTACTGGAGACGATGAAGCCCCGGAGCTTTCCGGCGGGCACGCCGAAAACGCATTTGTCCGAATTGAGCTTGATGTCGTATGTTCGGATATTGTCGAACGTGAGCCTCAAGTCGTTTATTAATGATTCGACGTGTCTGGTTTTGATGACCACGTCGTCTACCACTGTTTTGCCAATTTGTGTTTCCAGGCATGTCTGAATCATGCGTTGATAGGTTGCACCAGCGTTTTTGAGCCCGAAATGCATGGTGTTGAAGCAGAAGGGGCCGTATGGAGTGATAAATGCCGTTGCGGCTTGATCGGACTCCGCCATCTTAATTTGATGGTATCCGGAGTATGCGTCGAGGAAACACAATGAGTCATGTCCTGCGGTAGCGTCGATAATTTGATCGATGTGAGGGAGGGGGAAGGGATCCTTGGGGCAAGCCTTGTTAAGGTCCTTGAAATCGACACATAGGCGCCAGGATTTTTCCTTCTTTGGTACCATCACCAGGTTTGCTAACCAGTCCGGATGTTTTATTTCTCGAATGAATCCGGCCTCCAGTAACTTGGCTAGCTCCTCTCCCATGGCTTGTCGCTTAGGCTCAGAGAAACGCCGAAGAGTTTGTTTGACCAGCTTGAATCCCTTTAGAATGTTAAGGCTATGCTCGGCCAGCCTGCGTGGGATTCCTGGCATGTTTGAAGGATGCCAGGCGAAGATGTCCCAATTCTCGCGCAAGAACTCCCGTAGTGCGGCATCTATTGTGGGGTTTAATTGTGCCCCGATGGACGTTGTTTTTGTAGGGTCCGTTGGGTGGACTTGGAATTTGACTATTTCATCCGCTGGTTTAAAAGAGGTGGACTTGGATCTTTTGTCGAGTATCACGTCGTCCCTGTCCACTGTGGAGCGCAGCGCCGTCAGTTCTTCGGCCGCGAGGGCTTCGGACAACGCCTCGAGGGCTAGTGCGGCGGTTTTATTTTCGGCGCGGAGTGCTATGTCCGGATCACTAGCTAGAGTGATGATTCCATTGGGCCCGGGCATTTTGAGCTTCATGTACCCATAATGGGGTATAGCTTGGAAGATCGTGAATGCCTCCCGCCCTAAAAGGGCGTGATATCCGCTACTGAACGGGGCCATTTGGAATGTGATTTCTTCGGACCTATAATTCTCCGGCGTTCCGAATACCACGTCTAGTGTGATTTTTCCCGTGCTGCGTGCCTCCCGACTAGGGATGATTCCTCTGAAGGTCGTGCTGCTTTGCTCAATGCGGCTCTTGTCTATTTCCATTTTGCTAAGAGTTTCTTCGTAGATGAGGTTTAATCCGCTGTCGCCGTCCATGAGCACTTTAGTAAGCCGGAAGCCGTCCACAATTGGACTAAGGACCAAGGCGGCTGGTGCTCGGGCTGTTCGGAATTTAGGTTCGTCATTGGCATTGAAGGTTATAGCCGTGTCACTCCATGGATTTACTGCTGCCACATGGCAGACTTCGGCAAGGCTGCGGAGTGCTCTCTTACGCCTATTATTTGAGGTGAAGGTCTCAAAGACTCTCAATACTGTATTGTTATTTTCCACCGGATGGTGCTCTGTTGCATTGTTGATGAGGATATCCTTGCCGCTCTTAGCCACCTGCCGGAGTACCCAACATGCTCTAAGGCTATGTGTTGGCATGGTATCCGCTGTACTGTGAACTTTGCATGGCCCATTGAGCCATCCCTCCAATACGGTTCCATGCCCTGTAGTGGGCTTTTGTTTCTTTATAATTGGATCGGGTGACTTACGAGAGTACACCCTTTTAGTTCGGACGGGGGGTTTAGTAAGAGCCGGAGGATCCCAAAATTTTGTTTGGGTTTTCCAGGTGCTTTCCATCGCACAGTACTTCTGTACTATGGCCGCCAAGTCAGCAAAGTGTGCTATGTCACGGCGACTTATGGCGTTGAGGATTCCCTTGTCCGTGCAATTATTGCAAAAGAATGAAATTGCATCTTCCTCGCGACAGTCCTTGACCTTGTTCATTACAAGGAGGAATCTGGCCCAATAGTGATGTACTGTCTCTTGGGACTCTTGTCTAATGTGGGAAAGAACGCTTATATCTGGGTGGGTGGGTAGATTTAAGTCCGAACCCTGACCCGATCTGAGACCCAGGGGCGGAGGAGTTTCCGATCATGGAAGTTCGGGCTCCGGGATGTTGCCCAATAGGTTTGGCCCGCTGTCTGATTCTAGGTTCAAACTTGGGCCATGTCCTCCCGTAGACGGGTATCTGGCTCGGAGAGCACGGGAATCCAGACATAGTTTGTCCTCAAGATAGAGGAAGAATTGTTGCGTTGCTCCTCCACCACCGCTATCTGATGGGTGACCGACGGATAGTTAATCTCCCTTTGGTCGGGTTTAAGCCCGATCCGATCATAGTCCGTAGCGACTCCTAAGGCGGCGATGCGATCCAAGAGCTCGTTCAAGGAAGAGAGCTCCATTGGATCCATCTGCTCGGCGAATTCCGAGCCGACGTGGAGGCTGTTTTCAATGACCTGAGAAGTCATCGTCGGTGCAACGGCTGAGCGGGCGGTCATGACGAAGCCGCCTAGTCGGAGAGTTTGGCCTACAGCCAGGGCTCCCCCAGAGGTGATGTTGTCCTTGACAACGAAACGCGCCATCAAGCCTTATGATGACGGCACAGTGAAACTCTCAATGAAAGCACCAATGTCGGTGTCAAAACCGGCGGATCTCGGGTAGGGGGTCCCGAACTGTGCGTCTAAGGCGGATGGTAACAGGTGGCGGGGGGCACAATGTTTACCCAGGTTCGGGTCTTCTCGATGGAGGTAATACCCTACTTCCTGCTTGATTGCTCTTGATGATATGAGTATTACAAGACTTGATCTGCCACGAGATCGTATAGGCTAAACCCTAGAAGCTAGCCTATGATTATGATTGTTGTTGGTCCGACGGACTAAACCCTCCGGTTTATATAGACACCGGAGGGGGCTAGGGTTACACAGAGTTGGTTACAAGGGAGGAGATCTACATATCCGAATTGCCAAGCTTGCCTTCCACGCCAAGGAGAGTCCCATCCGGACACGGGACGAAGTCTTCAATCTTGTATCTTCATAGTCCAACAGTGCGGCCAAAGGATATAGTCCGGTTGTCCGAGGACCCCCTAATCTAGGACTCCCTCAGTGTCCACTAGTGCCGCGGCCTCCTGGCTTGGGGTAGCTGCGCCCCGCCGCGGTCACCACCATTGCTGGCTTGCCTGCGGCCACGGTCGCCACCTCCGCCGCCTTGTCTGCGGCCTCGGGTGGCAGCGCTCGCGGAGGACTGCGATCCGCCGCCACGGAGATTCAGCCTCGTCTCGAAGCTGAGTAGCTGAGAAAACAGCTCAGCCGCGGTGATTGGTTCTAACCTGGAGCACATGGCAGAAACCACAGGGTCGAACTCTTCGACAAGTCCAGCTAGGATGTGGGAGACAATCTCTTCCTCGTCCACCCTTTTCCCTGCAGCGATCAGCTCATCGCAGAGGGTTCTGATCTTCCCAACGCAGTCGGTGATGGATAGGTTGCCCTTCTGTAGATTGGCGAGGGCGATCCGGACTTTGGTGGTCTGCGAACGGGTTCGAGATGCAAGAATCCCCTCAACCATGTTCCACAGTTCCGCCAAGGTATGACAGGACGCGACCTGGATGGCTATCTCACGAGAAAGGGTCATCAGAAGATAGGAGAAGACTTGTTGGTCTTGTGCATACCAGGTCTAGATGTCAGGATTCGGCGCCCTCGCCGTGGTCTTGCCGTCGGAGGAGGTCACGTCGATCTGCATGGGTGGTGGCTGCTGCTCAACGTCGAGGTACTTCGCCATCTGGGCTCCCCAGATGGCGGAGAGCACGGTCGCCCGCCACAGAGCCTGATAGCCCTTGGTGAGCTTCTCAGTGGCGGCGCGAATGAATGGCGAGGAGGGGAAGGAACTTGAAGACGTCGCCATGGATGAGCTCGAGGATTTCTCTGATTACCATGGAAGAATAAGAGGCGAGAAGCGTATGCTGTTCGGCAGGGACGCATTCGTGTTATATAGTCATCACAGGTTACAGGATGTGCAGGTTGTTGCAAGACTTGACTCCTACTCCAAGCTATACCAGGATAAGATCAATCTTAACCAACAACCTGCCATACATGTACACAAGATACAAGACGTGACAACATGTCATGTATAGCTATCCTATACATATTCTACAAGCCTATCATTTAACAAGCAGTCCATCCCTTCATGATTGATCTTATTGACGAGCACCCTGCTATCAAGCTCTACATGAAGCTTCTCAATGTTCATCTGAATAGCCAGCTGCACCACGCGTTGGCAGGCGAGAACCTCCGATGACTCCGAATCCGTGATGCTCGGGAACAAATGGCAGGCCCCGGCAAGGAACGCTCCATTGTGATCTCTTGCAACAACACCTCCACCTCCTTTATCTCCAGCTCTACTAGTAGCACCATCAGCGTTGAACTTGACCCAGCCCTCAGCTGGGGCCTCTCATCTCTGTACTTGTTTCGCCATCACCGTCCGCTCCTTTGTTTGATGCACATTCTTCCATTCCTGCATAAAACTGCACACAGTTTCTGTAATTTCATGCGACGAGGCAATCCTCTTCCCGCCCCTCGCATCATTTCTAGCCAGCCGTAAGGCATATACAACATCGATCATAGCTTCCTACAGTTCCTCACTCGCGACAGCTAACCAGGAAAGCATCCATCGAGCCAGTACTCCATGATCATCCATCAGCGTCGGAGGAGCAGTAACATCAATGCCCTTCTCCATTCGAATTAAGTACCAAAAAAGTTGAGCATGTGGACAAGACCAAAACTTGTGCATAATGGTCTCCTCTCTCCCACACGCCACACAGAAAACCCCAGGTTTGATTCAGCGCCGATGGAGTTTAGACCCAACAACCATTTCTAACAAACCTCAACATATGAATTTTTGCTTTACCTGTAGCATTAGTCTCAAAGAGCTAGATATCCTTTATGGTGGTCAATAGAACTTGAGGGCTCGGGCTGGCTCAACGCACATTTCTTCATCCACATCTTGAGATGATATGCATATCAAACATTGAAGGTTCCATTCTTAGTGTAATTCCATTCTAAAAATCATCACAGCCCGCCCCCTATAGCGATTTTCTTTATATCAGCCGCGTCGAACTCAGTGAACATACTATCCACCTTTGTAGTATCCCACGCAGTACCATCCGAGTTCAACAAATCAGAAACTTTTGTAATCCCTTGGACATACACTTGGCCCACTGGCCGAAGGTAACCATTCCTCGGGATCCAGCTATCGTGGTGAATGTTTACCCTTGGTCCATCACCAAATCTCCCGGGCTCCGCAGACCCTTGATAGATTCAAACTCTGGGGTGCGTGTAAAGAACTCAACCTCCCCAGTCTGCCAACTCGTCCATCCCATAGCCTAGCCCGATGAACTGGAAGGAAAAGGAGACAAGGCAGTTTACCCAGGTTTGGGCCACCTTGCGGTGTAAAACCCTACTCCTGCTTTGTGGTGGATTGACCTCGAGGTGGGCTGAGGATGAACTAGTACAGTGGGGAGAACAACCTCAGGAGGTGTGTTCTTGTGCTCGGGTGAGCTGGTGAGGGTGAGGATGGAATGGATCCGACCCCTCTCTACGGTGGTGGAGCTGCTCTACTTATAGTGGCCTTGGTCCTCTTCCCCAATGAAGGCGGGAAGGGATCCCTGATGAGGACATAGACCTGGGGTAGGGTCATAGGCCTGACCTATACCTCCTACCTAAGGTCCTTGTCCTAGAAGCAAAGAGGTTCAGGAGTAAATAGAGGGGACCCAACGAAGGTGTCGAGTGCAATCCACTCGACCTACCATTCACTCGGAGACCCCCTTGTTTAGGTCACTCGACCACTAAACCACTTGACGTGCAGAAGACCTAAAGCCACTCCGCGCAGCAACGGTCGGACATTTACTCTTAGACTTAATAGTCATTTATATTACTTTACTACAGATGTTACCTGTAACGCTCCTTCTTTATGAACATTGAACCCTGTGTAACGGAGGGGAGCTGGGGTCCTGGCGCACTCTATATAAGCCACCCCCCTCCTCTGGGACAAGGGTTCACACCCCCTGTAACACACACGCATATAATCCAGTCGACCGCCTCCGGGCTCCGAGACGTAGGGCTGTTACTTCTTCCGAGAAGGGCATGAACTCGTAAAACTCGTGTGTACAGCTTCTCCATAGCTAGGATCTTGCCTCTACATCCCTACCCCCCATTCTACTGTCAGACTTAGAACCACGACAGTTGGCTCCCACCATGGGGCAGGTGTCTTAGCGACTTGTTGGAGAAGTTGCAATTTTTCCGATCCCCATCAGCATGATTTCAGGCGGAGGATTGGCCGAGGGCCACGAGATCCGTCTCGGCGCGCTCGTGTTCGTCGCCGACGACTCCGCTTGGCTCCAAGAAGCTCCACTCGACGTCGAGGCGCTCCCCGTCCGCGGGGCAACACACTTTCGCGCGTGCGTCCGCGACATCCTCCTGCGGAAGCCGTCGACTCAGTACCGGTCGGCTCCGGTGGCGTCTTCACTCCCTGCTGCCCGCCGGCACAAGCGTTCCGGTCAGTCGAGGCTCGAGCGGTGGGTGAGGCACGCGGTGGCTCGCCAATCGGCCGCCCCCCAAGTCGCCGCAATCGAGCCCGACGAAACTCTCTATGGCCTGTTCGACTGGCTCCGTTGAGACTGCGTCCAAGTGCGACAGCAGTGATCCCGCGGCGGAAGTCCTGATGGTCAACGGACCGCGCAGTCCTCCTGGCTTCCCCCGCGACGACGGTGGTGATGGCAGAGGCGATCCGTCGCGTGCCCATGAGGAGTACCGCCCCGAGCCCCTCTCTTCGCAGCAGAGGGAAGAGCTTCACCGCCGTAACATGGATGCACTTCACACTCCCATCGTTGGAGAAACCCCCAAGGCCCGGGCCTTGGAGGAGGTGCGCCTGGCCAACTTGGCTGAGCGCACTCGACTGGAGAAT
Organism: Triticum aestivum; assembly: GCF_018294505.1. NCBI lineage: Eukaryota > Viridiplantae > Streptophyta > Magnoliopsida > Poales > Poaceae > Triticum > Triticum aestivum. The sequence continues at coordinate 326,294,933 of NC_057799.1, forward strand.
CTCCAGCACGCACTCGACGAGCGTGCTCGGCAGTGAGTTCCTGAATCCAGTCGACGACAACTTTTCCCGCCTCCAACCCAGGTATATCGAACTCCGATCCAGAATCTCACAGCTTCTGCCCGAATAGCAGAGTCGATTCAGCCTTCCCAGTCGGAGGCTGGTAGGGGTTTGATGCAGATCCGGGCTTTGCTCCGGGCGGCTGGGGAGCAGAACACAGCAGTGTCACAGTCTCGGAATAGGATTCATAGTAGATCTGTAATGGCAGACACAGTTCAGTCGGCCCACAGCCCAAGATCACCTCCAAGGCATGAGGGACGTGGAGATCGACAGGATCAGTACAGAAACCGTGAGCAGTATGATCGTCGTCGAGTACCCACGCCTCCCCCAAGGAGTGGGTCATACGCGCCTCGGCAACACGATGACAGACGCCCTCACAGTGGTGGGCGAAGGATTCTAGTCGACCCCCGGGAGCCGGGCTTTGACGCGAGATCCATTCTCGTTCAAGGTCTGGTTGATAGGAACAGGGCACACAGAGATGGCCACGAATAGATTACCCGACCGGCAGCAGGCTGCATGTTTCAGGTCCTGAGTGTTTCAGCAGAGCCATCAGAGCAGCAGTGATTCCTCCCAACTTCAGGTTGGCGACTGGAGTCAGCAAGTTCACTGGTGAGTCCAAGCCTGACACTTGGCTTGAGGACTACCGAGTGGCTGTGCAGATTGGTGGTGGCAATGATAAAGTGGCCATGAAGCACCTGCCTCTGATGTTAGAGGGTTCGGCCAGAGCGTGGTTGAATCAGTTAGCACCTGGCAGTATTTATAGCTGGGAAGAGCTTGTTCGAGTGTTTGTCAGAACATTTTAAGGTACATGCAAACGGCCAGCAGGGCTAACTGAGCTACAGTCTTGTGTGCAGAAGTCGAATGAAACTTCGAGAGATTATATCCAGAGATGGATCACGTTGCACCACACGGTGGAGAATGTTTCTGATCACCAAGCAGTTTGTGCCTTCAAGGAAGGTGTCAAGTATCGAGAATTGAATCTGAAGTTCGGTCGGACCGGAGATATGTCTCTGAGTCGAATGATGGAAATTGCCACCAAGTATGATAATGGTGAAGAGGAGGATCGGCTCTGGACTGGCAAGCACAAAACAGTTGCCACAAAACCGGAGGAGGGAACTCTAGTCGGAAGCAGAAGCAAAAAGCCGAGCCAGCTGCTCCCGGAGAAGCCTTAGCTGTGACTCAAGGAAAGTTCAAGGGGAAGCCCAAAGGGCCATGGAACCCCTGGAAAGTAAAAGATCAAGATGGGAATGATGTGTTGGATTTACCATGCCACATTCACATTAAAAAAGATGAGGAGGGTAATCTCATTTACCCGAAACATACCACTCGACAATGTCGGCTCCTAATCCAGCAGTTCCGAGAGAAACAGCCCAAAGAAAAGGAGAAAGAATCGGACAAAGTTGAGGATAAGGAAGAGGACGATGATGGTTACCTCCACGTCAATTCCACTCTGATGATTTTTGCTGATGTTGAGAGCAAGAGTCGACTGAAAGTCATCAACAGAGAAGTGAACATGGTCGCTCTGGTGACGCACAGTTATTTGAAGTGGTCCCAGACTGCCATTACATTCGACCAGTCTGATCACCCGACACACATAGCCACCCCTGGGAGGCAAGCGTTGGTGGTCGACCCAGTCGTCGAAGGCACTCGGTTGACTAAGGTTCTGATGGATGGTGACAGTGGCCTGAATATACTATATGCGGAGACCTTGAAAGGAATGGGCATTCCAATGTCCAGACTCAGTGAAAGCAATATGAGTTTCCATGGGGTTATTCCTGGCAAGAAGGCTGAGTCACTTGGCCAGATCGCCCTCGATGTTGTTTTCAGTGATTCCAAGAATTACCGCAAAGAAAAGTTGACGTTTGAAGTCGTCGATTTCCAGAGTGCTTATCATGCTATTCTGGGCAGGCCGGCTTATGCACATTTCATGGCTCGACCATGTTACGTTTACCTCAAATTGAAGATGCCCGGTCCTAAAGGAGTGATCACTATCACTGGCAATCGGAAGAAGGCAGAAGAGTGCTTCCAGAGGGGCTCAAAGATCGCCGATGTGCAAATGGCAGTAGTGGAATTGCAGGAGTATCAAAAAAATGCAGATCCGAGTGATTTGTTGTGAGCTAAGAAGCCTGCCACGGATTCAGCATTTCAGTCATCTGGTGAAACGAAGCTGATTCATATTCACCTGACCGATCCCAATGCTGCTCCGACTCACATTTCGACAACACTCGACTCCAAATAGGAAGAAGCGCTCATCCAGTTCCTCCGTGAGAACTGGGACATCTTTGCATGGAAACCTTCTGACATGCCGGGTGTTCCCAGGGGGCTGGCTGAGCACCGTTTGCGAGTCGACCCAAAAGTGAAACCAGTCAAAGAACATCTTCGACGGTCCGCCGTGCAGAAGAGAAAAGCAATCAGTGAAGAAGTGGCTCGGCTCCTAGCAGCTGAGTTTATCCGAGAGATTTACCACTCCGAGTGGTTAGCCAATGTTGTCATGGTCCCCAAGAAGGACGACTCACTTCGCATGTGCATTGACTTCAAGCATATCAATCGGGCCTGCCCGAAAGATCACTTTCCCCTCCCCCGCATCGATCAAATAGTCGACTCGACTGCAGGGTGTGAGCGCTTGTCCTTTTTGGACGCTTATTCCAGGTATCATCAGATCCGACTGTATGGACCCGATGAGATAAAAACATCTTTCATCACTCCATTTGGGTGCTTCTGTTATGTCACCATGCCATTCGGCCTGAAGAATGCTGGAGCCACATTCATGAGGATGATTCAGAAATGTTTACTCACTCAAATCAGTCGGAATGTGGAAGCATACATGGATGACATTGTGGTCAAGTAACGTAAAGGTTCCGACCTGCTGGCTGACCTTGCTGAAACTTTTGCCAACCTCAGAAGGTATGATATCAAGCTTAACCCATCAAAGTGCACATTCGGAGTTCCGGGCGGAAAATTACTCAGTTTCCTCGTTTCCGAACGGGGGATCGACGCTAACCCAGAGAAAGTTGGTGCCATTCTCTGAATGAAACGCCCTGTGCGTGTACACGATGTCCAGAAGCTTATAGGTTGTTTGGCCACCTTGAGTCGATTCATTTCTCGCCTCGGTGAAAAGGCATTGCCTCTTTACCGACTGATGAAGAAGTCTGATAAGTTCGAGTGGACTCCTGAAGCTAATGCAACATTTGCAGAGCTCAAAGCCCTGCTTTCCACCCAGTCAGTGCTTGCTGCCCCAATCAGCAAAGAGCCTTTACTGCTTTACATCGCAGCCACTGGACAAGTCGTCAGTACAGTACTTACGGTCAAGCGGGAAGAGGAAGGAAAAGCCTATAAAGTTTAGCGCCCAGTATATTATGTTTCTGAAGTTTTGACTCCATCAAAGCAAAGATATCCACATTATCAGAAGCTTGTTTATGGGATTTATATGACCACAAAGAAGGTTGCACATTATTTCTCTGACCACTCCGTTACAGTCGTCAGCGATGCTCCATTATCAGAGATTCTGAACAACAGAGATGCAACTGGTCGAGTGGCAAAGTGGGCGATTGAACTCCTTCCCTTGGATATTAAGTTTGAGGCAAAGAAAGCTATCAAGTCCCAAGCAATAACAGATTTCCTCGCCGAGTGGATCGAACAGCAACTGCCGACTCAACTCCACTCGGAGCACTGGACCATGTTCTTTGATGGTTCCAAGATGCTGAATGGTTCCGGTGCTGGGGTGGTACTGGTATCCCCCCAAGGAGACAAGCTCAGATATGTTCTCCAGATTCACTTTGATTCCTCCAATAACGAAGCGGAATATGAAGCACTCTTATATGGGTTACGTATGGCCATCTCACTCGGCGTCCGTCGCCTCATGGTCTACGGCGACTCAGATTTGGTAGTCAATCAAGTGATGAAGGAGTGGGACGTCAGAAGCCCAGCTATAACTGGTTACTGCAATGCGGTGAGGAAGTTGGAAAAGAAGTTTGAGGGGTTAGAGCTCCATCATATACCCCGACTGAAAAATCAAGCAGCCGATGATTTGGCAAAGATAGGTTCCAAGAGGGAAGCCATTCCCAGCGACGTGTTTTTGGAACACATTCATACACCCTCAGTTCAAGAAGATCCTTTCACTGAAGAGCCCCCGCAGCCTAAGAGTGCCACAGATCCGACTGAAGTCGAAGTCCCAGCCGTGGTCGACCTAATCATGGAGGTTTTGGTCATTACTCCCGACTGGACAGTGCCATACATTGCGTATATCCTTAGGAAGGAACTCCCAGAGGATGAAGAAGAGGCTCGACAGATCGTCCATCGATCCAAAGCCTTTACTGTGATAAGAGGACAACTGTTCACGGAAAGCGTAACCGGAGTTAGCCAGAAATGCATAACACCAGAAGAAGGTCGAGTGATCCTCAACGACATCCACTCGGGGACCTGTGGTCACCATGCGTCCTCTCGGACCATTGTGGCCAAAGCATACCGAGCCGGATTTTATTGGCCACGAGCAAATGAAATGGCAAAAGATATAGTCGACAAATGTGAAGGCTGCCAGTTTTACTCCAATATGTCCCACAAGCCTGCGTCAGCCCTAAAGACTATTCCACTCGTCTGGCCCTTTGCCTTTTGGGGATTGGATATGGTTGGACCCCTGAGGACTGGTAGGAGCGGCTTCACTCATGTGCATGTAGCAGTCGACAAGTTGACCAAATGGATTGAAGCCAAGTGTCACATCTCTAGCTTCTCGTATTGCACTAGGCTAGCTTCATGTGTGCATCATGTTTGAATTTTGCGGAAAATTGAAATGGGGATTGCCTAAACCCTAGCATCAAAGGAATTCACTAGGTTCAACTAAAATATTCTCGGTGTTTCCAAATGGCTTTTGAAAATGTTCATCATTTCTGGAAAATGCTGGAAACAATAACCAGAGGTGCTGCACATTTTTCCATGACATATTTGGGCTCTGAATTAAATCATATAGTATTTGCATTTGGGCATTTAAATGCTATTAAATATTTTAAATGCTCAAGTAATCATAAACTAAAATGTTTACTGTTGGATATATTCTAATTAGTAGCCATGCTTAGTTTCATGATTTTTGGAAATGCCCTGGCATTTTTAATAAAGCCCAGAACAAAATAACAAAATAGAAAACAAGAATTAAAAGAGAACAAAAAAGCGAGGACTTACCTGCACCCACCTGGCCTGCTACTGTAGCCACCTGGCTGGCCCAGGAGCTGGCCCAGCCCACCAGAGCCAGCCCACCGCAGCCGCCACCGTCTTCAACCTCCTGCTAGTAGGCAGGAGGGCGTGTGCCCGACCCGCACGTGCACGCGCGGGCCACCTCCTGCTTGCCTGCTCGCCCTGGATCTCTCCGTCGTCGCCACGCACCCCCATGGACCGCTCTCACTCTCTCCCGTGCTTCTCCCCTCCTCTGCTCTCTCTCCCTCTCGCCACCGAACGCGCCCGTCGCCGCCGCTCGCCACCACCGCGGCCACCGCCGTCCCGACGACACCTCGAGCAGTCTACGAGCTCCGCCCCGATGCCCTCTTCCTCCTCACCAATACTCACGTCGCTGGAAGCCCCTGGACGCCGCCAACACCGCCGTTTCCCTCGTCGGCCACCGGAGATCGCCGGCGACCTCCCGTCGTCACCAGCCCCTCCCCGAGCACGCCGAGGCCTCCATTCAACTCGTTGTGAGCTCCTCTACCCAACCCCTCTCTCCCCACCGTTGATTTCTTCCTCTAGCCCCACTAACCACCGCGGCCGAAGCTCGCCGCTGCCGTGCCTCGTCGCCGACGTGGCTAGAGCCACAGTGGCTCGAAGCCAAGCTCACCGCTGTGCTCAACGCAGCACCAGGAGCCCCGTAGCCACCACCATGTCCTCCTCCCGTGCACCGTAGCGCCGAACCCAACCCCATCCGAACTCCGGCCGCCGCCACGAGCTCAACTCCGGCGAGCTCGCTCCACCCCAGCCCCTCCCGCTTGCCCTACCAGATGCGCGCGAGCCCCAGATACACGTAGGACCAAACCACGGTCGATTTGGTCGACCGTGGGCAAAACCCGAGCGCCTCCGCCGTCCCTGGCCTCGCCGGCGACGAGCCGCGGGTCAACTCCGGTGAGTTTGACCCGGGGTTGACCACAGTTTGACCGCCTGAGTCACTGACGTGTGGGGGCCACCTCGCTAACTAATCTGGCTTAGTGCTAATTAACTAAGTTAACTAGTGTTGTCACTGACCAGTGGGTCCCTCAGGTCAGGTTTGACCTGGCCGACCCAGTTGACCTGCTGACGTCATACCAATGTCATGCTGATGCAGTAAATAGTTTCTGTATTTAAAACAATTCAGAAAATCCAGAAAAAGGCTTAAACTTCTAAAAATCATATAAATTCAACCGTAGCTCCAAATGAAACAAATTATATATGAAAAATGATCAGAAAAATCCAATCTATCCATCTGCACTGGTTTCAACCATCTGCACTCGATTCAACTGTTACATGCTGCGGTAGTTGAACCCCTTTTCCTCTGCATGACCTGTCATTGCCACAGTTAATAGATGAAACCCACTAGCATGAGTAGGAGTTGTTTGAGCCCTGACGTGCCTACTCATTCATGCTTGTTTGTCATGCCTGCTACTGCTTAGAGTTGAGTCGGGTCTGATTCATCGGGGATGAGTTGGAATGGTGATGAACATGTCCTACTGTGTGTGAGCTAAGTGTGTCAACACGATTTGGTAAAGGTAGCGGTGAGTGGCCATGTAGGAGTACATGGTGGGTTGTCTCATTGCAGCCGTCCTCAGGAACTGAGTTCTGTGTTTGTGATCCATGAAACAGTTACTACCACGCATTGGGCCCGAAACCAATGGACCCTCTCGGCTTCTTAATCACCCTTGTCCTCTGTCCTGGAGATGCAAGTAGTTTTTGGTGTTTGTAGTATGCTGGAGGCCGTGGACAGCGCTGACCCGAGGGGTGGGCTGTGATGCGGTAGGCACGTGGCACGGTGTACCGGGCGCCCGTTTGGTGTCTCGGGAACCCTGCACACATCGTTCGGGGCCGTATGTGGAAACCTCGGCCGGACTCCCTGCGGATGGAACCTGAATAGGCGATAAACCTGGACTAGAGACTTGAGTGTTTAGGTAGGCGGTGGCCGACACCCTCGCTGGGCTTCCGCTTGAAGGTTGCCGAGTACATGCTGTGTAAACGGCGGTAAGTGGTGAGAGCGTGTGTGACGAAGTACACCCCTGCAGGGTTAATATGATCTATTCTAATAGCCGTGTCCGCGGTAAAGGACTTCTGGGTTGCCTGTAACAGTTCATAGACAAGTTAAAGTGGATACTCTAAAATGCGCAAGATAAGCGTGAGTGCTATGGATGGCGTCCTCGTAGGGAGACGGGAGCGAATCCATAGTGGTGTATTGATATGGTGAAAATGTGGACTCGTGTGCGCCACCTCAAAAGAGTTACTTGCAGTCGTAGTTAGGATAGCCACCGAGTCAAAGCTGGCTTGCTGCAGTTAAACTCCACCACCCCCTTTGTTGATACCGATGCATATGTAGCTAGTTCTGATGTAAGTCTTGCCGGGTACAGTTGTACTCACGTTTGCCTATTTGATGTTTTGCAGAGAGACGTCAGTCTCGCTAGTAGTTCCGTGTGGACTTCGACGTTTAGCTTGATACCTCAGCTACGATCTTGTGCCCTCGGCAGGATCTAGTAAATAGTCACGCTTCTCAGCCTTTTTCATTTGTAGATGTCTGTACTCAGACATGTTAAGCTTCCGCATGTGTTTGACTTGTATGCTCTGAATGTTGGGTCATGAGACCTATGTTTGTAATATCTCGCTCCTCGGAGCCAAATGAATAAATACTTGAGTCGTAGAGTTATGTTGTGATGCCATGTTGTATTTACACATATAGAGCATATTGTGTGTATGATTGAAATGCTTGGTATGTGTGGGATCCGACAACCTAGTTGTTTATCCTTGGTAGCCTCTCTTATGGGGAAATGTAGTCCTGTGCTTCCATGAGCCATAGTAGTCCGCTACAGCCCGGTTCACCGGAGTCCTGCTAGCCCAGCACTACTGCTCTGGAACACTTGACTGGCCGGCATGTGTTTCACTTCGCTCCTGTGTCTGTCCCTTCGGGGAAATGTCACGCGGTGACATCCGGAGACCTGCCTAGCCTGCTACAGCCCGGATTCCCGGAGTCCTGTTAGCCCAGTGCTACAGCCCGGATTCACACGCTGCTGACCGACATGCTCGATGTTGATTCATGCATGCCTGTCCTCGTAAGTTAGTGCCACTTTGGGTTCACGACTAGCCATGTCGGCCCGGGTTCTCTGTCATATGGATGCTAGCGACACTATCATATACGTGAGCCAAAAGGCGCAAACGGTCCCGGGCCATGGTAAGGCAACACCCGTGGAATACCGTGCGTGAGGCCGCAAAGTGATATGAGGTGTTACAGGCTAGATCGGTGTGACTTAGAATCGGGGTCCTGACACCAAGCCTATCAAGAATCTTGAAGCCAGTACTGCCGTCAGCTTCATCAGAGAATTGACATTCAGATATGGAATTCCGCACAACATCATCACTGACAACGGGTCGAACTTCGATTCTGATGAGTTCAGAGCCTTCTGTGCTTCCCAAGGCACACGAGTCGACTATGCTTCAGTCGCCCACCCCCAGTCGAATGGACAAGCAGAAAGAGCAAATGGCTTGATTCTCAAAGGACTGAAACCCCAACTGATGCGTGATCTCAAGCACGCAGCAGGCGCCTGGGTCGATGAACTTCCATCAGTTCTTTGGGGATTGAGGACAACTCCCAATCGGTCGACTGGCCGAACTCCATTCTTCTTGGTTTATGGAGCTGAAGCTGTTCTACCAAGTGACTTGCTTCACAATGCACCCCGAGTCGAGCTCTTCTCTAAAGATGAAGCAAAACAGGCCCGGCAAGACGCAGTCGATCTCCTAGAGGAGGAAAGAGAGATGGCCTTAATCTGGTCGACCATTTATCAGCAAGACTTGCGTCGATTCCACGCCAGAAACGTGAGGGGCCTAGCCTTTCAAGAGGGAGACTTGGTTCTTCGAGTGGATCAGCAGAAACCACACAAGCTCGCCCCTGCTTGGGAAGGTCCCTTCATTGTCACCAGAGTTCTCCACAATGGAGCATACCATCTTTACAATGTCGAGCATCAGAAAGACAAGCCACGGGCTTGGAACGCGGAGCTGCCCCGCCCCTTTTATACTTAAGTACTCATTCGGATGAGATGTAATAAGAAATACCTTTGTAGTTTGTTTATCAAAGACAAGAGCTTTACAGTCTTCTAAATGGTTGTTGTTACTTTTGTTTGCGTCTGAAATCGCCCAGTGGGTGACTTTGCCGCGAATCCATTTCGCCTAAGTTTGAAAAATCCTACCGAGTGGTGAGCAAGCCTCTCACTTGGGGGCTTAGCCGCGAATCCGTTTCGCCTAAGTGTGTAAAGTCCTACCGAGTGATGAGCAAGCCTCTCACTCGGGGGCTTAGCCGCAAATCCGTTTCGCCTAAGTGTGTAAAATCCTACCGAGTGATGAGCAAGCCTCTCACTCGGGGGCTTAGCTGCAGTCCAGTACTCGCCTAAGTTTGTAAAATCCTACCGAGTGGTGAGCAAGCCTCTCACTCGGGGGCTTAGCTGCAGTCCAGTACTCGCCTAAGTTTGAAAAATCCTACCGAGTGGTGAGCAACCCTCCCACTCGGGGGCTTAGCTGCAGTCCAGTACTCGCCTAAGTTTGAAAAATCCTACCGAGTAGGGAGCAACCCTCCCACTTGGGGGCTTAGCTGCAGTCCAGTACTCGCCTAAGTTTAAAAATCCTACCGAGTGGGGAGCAACCCTCCCACTCGGGGGCTTAGCTGCAGTCCAGTACTCGCCTAAGTTTGAAAAATTGTACCGAGTAGGGTGCAACCCTCCCACTCGGGGGCTTAGCTGCAGTCCAGTACTCGCCTAAGTTTGAAAAATCCTACCGAGTGGAGAGAAACCCTCCCACTCGGGGGCTTAGCTGCAGTCCAGTACTCGCCTAAGTTTGAAAAATCCTACCGAGTGGGGAGCAACCCTCCCACTCGGGGGCTTAGCTGCAGTCCAGTACTCGCCTAAGTTTGAAAAATCCTACCGAGTGGTGAGCAACCCTCCCAGTCGGGGGCTTAGCTGCAGTCCAGTACTCGCCTAAGTTTGAAAAATCCTACCGAGTGGTGAGCAACCCTCCCACTCGGGGGCTTAGCTGCAGTCCAGTACTCGCCTAAGTTTGAAAAATCCTACCGAGTGGTGAGCACCCCTCCCACTCGGGGGCTTAGCTGCAGTCTAGTACTCGCCTAAGTTTGAAAAATCCTACCGAGTGGTGAGCAACCCTCCCACTCGGGGGCTTAGCTGCAGTCTAGTACTCACCTAAGTTCGAAGTCCATCCCCATTCGCAAGGACGAAGAGGTGCAGGTCGACTGCAACCTTCTCCTTTGGAGCTGCGCCACAAGTACAATGTGCGCTCCATCCCTATCTGCAAGGACGACGAGGTGCAGGTCGACTGCAACCTTCTCCTTCGGAGCTGCGCCACAAGTACAATGTGCGCTCCATCCCTATCCGCAAGGACGACGAGGTACAGGTCGACTGTAACCTTCTCCTTCGGAGCTGCGCCACAAGTACAACGTGTGCTCCCGCCCTATCCGCAAGGACGACGAGGTACAGGTCGACTGTAACCTTCTCCTTCGGAGCTGCGCCACAAGTACAACGTGTGCTCCCTCCCTATCCGCAAGGACAACGAGGTGCAGGTCGTATGCGACCTTCTCCTTCGGAGCTGCGCCACAAGTACAACGTGCTCCCCATCCTCATCTGCAAGGACGGCGTGGTGCAGGTCGACTGCAACCTTCTCCTCGGAGCTGCGCCATAAGTACAATAGCTGCATCTCAAGTACAAAGATTATTCCAATTGAAGAGCAAAATCCACTCGAAGGCAAACACAAGCATATTCAGAGATAAACCAAGTTCAGATAAATCCTAAAGTTCCGGACGATGGATCAAAAGTATTCGAGCATCAAGCACGAAGAAGTTTAATGATTACACAATCACTCGGCATTCCGAGGCAAATAAAGGTGGAGCATAATGTTTCTCGGTCACGCGTCAGGAGAAGGACTGGCTGGGTCGCAGAAACTGTCAAGGTCTATGCTGTCTGCAATGCGAGTGGCGGTGTCAAGGAAAGTGTCCATGAAGGATTGGAAGGTGTGCCTCTTTGTGTTAGCAACCTTGAGCTCCGCCAGCTTGTCTTCTTTGACGTCTTTGTAGTGCACTCGGACCAAGGACAACGCGACATCAGCGCCACAACGAGCAGATGACTTCTTCCATTCTTTCACTCGGTCAGGTATTTGATTCAGTCGAGCCATCAGAGACTCGAGGTCTTGAGACAGTTCCGCCTGAGGCTAGAGTTCAGTATCAACCCGAATCATCGCTGCCTTCAGGCGGGCAAGATAAGCAACCGCGCTGTCCATGCGAGATTCCAGCCGCAGCACATTCATCGCAACATCATCCTTGACTGGACAATTTATGGGATCGAGACCCGTCTCGACCCGCCCAGTTTCCGCTTCAAAGTCTTGGCAAAGCTCTGCACGGTTGAGTAAATGGTGAGTCAACGATATGATCAGGCTTGACAGTCGACCGCAATAAGTCAGTCAATCATCAGTACCTTCATGTTTTAGGACCAGCTTTGAAGCAAGCTGGCCCAGATGAGACTCCAACTCGCCCTTCTTGGCCTTGAGGCTCCCAAGCTCGTCAGTCAGCTTGTCCTTGTCTTTCTTCAGTCACTCGACCTCCCGATTGGCATCAGAAACAACAGTCTTCAGTTTGGAGTTCTCTTCTTCTAACTTGCCGACTGAAGCAAGCTTCTTGTCAGCAAGCGCCGTTTTCTCTCGCGCTTCCTTCTGTGCAGCAGCAAGATCCAGATCCTTCTTCTCCAAAGCCTGCTTCATTTTCTCTAAAGAAATAACATTCTTCAGACGGTCTTGGAGTTGACGGTTTTCACTACATACATCAGCTCGAGTGGAGTCACTCGGCTCAAAAAATGGAAAGGAAAAGTGCCAGCAGTGAGATAGACAGTTGACAATTGGTTACCTCCCATGGCATCTACTTCATCACGAGCAGTCGTGAGATTCTTCTTGACCAATTCCAGATCAAGGTTGAGGCTGATTTGCTGCTTGTTCATTGAAGAAAGCTGAGCCCGAAGATCACAAGATTTCTGCAGTATAAGCCATCTCAGTTGACTGAGATAAAAAGACATCATAGTGATAGCTACTCTAAGACTACCACCGAATCAAACATTCAACGGCAGTCTCAGGGACTACACCCAGTGGGTGCACTTAGCGTGCCCCCACTGGTTTGAATAAACACTCGACATGACCTGCCCAGCGCGAGAGTAAAAAAAGCAGTTCTCAGACCATAGTCGACTGCCCATAGTCAACCACGGTCTCGGGGACTACACCCAGTGGGTGCACTTAGCGTGCCCCCACTGGTTCTGGTTTCATTCGACCTGGTTCGTCCAGACCGAGTGACAAAATTCAGATTCTCAAACCTCAGTCGACTGCCCGCAGTCAACTATGGTCTCGGGGACTACACCCAGTGGGTGCACTAAGAGTGCCCCCACTAGTTCAAAGATTCAATTCAAGACGACTCAAATTGACTCGTGCAACTTCAAAACAGTCACACCCTAGTGGGTGATCGGATGAGAAGTATGATCAATCAGGAATCAACTAACCTGGACATTGGTCTGCAGAGCAGCTCCGGCATTGAAGGCCACCTGACTGGCCTCATGCACCACTTTCATCTGCCCCATCACAAGGTTCAACTGAAGAAGAGCTTCCGTGGCGGCAGCCGGTGGGTCGTCCCGGGTTTGATACGCAGTGAAAAGCGATGATGGCAGAGCTGTCGGAGCAACCGCTGGGTCTGATGCGTGGAGTTGTATTGGTGCAGCAGAAGTCTGAGCAGCTGATCCTGATGGGTAATCAGTCGACAACGGGATAGCGAAAGTGACGTTGGTACGTGCCGGATCTGTCGATCGCTCAACTGCCGTCCCAGGCATCTCAGTCGACTGAGGAACCTGGGCCTCAGGCGCTTTCCCGCTTAGTTCCTTGTCCCTCCTCCTCCTTCCCCTCAGCGGTACTTCTTCTTCATCGTCCGGGAGCACAACAACGTCCCGTGGTGCTGCAACAAATAGAGAAAGTCAAAGAGATAGCTGACAAACAATCCAGTCGTCCAAATAAATTCGAGTCGGGCAGACTTACTGGCTTTGGAGGTAGCTGCATCGTCGGTTTCCTCATCGTCTGGGGTCTTGTCGATATCCATATCAGTCGCAGCCAAGGCCGGGCTGTAAAGGTTCATCATCCACTCGGTCAGTACAAGAGAATCAGTCAGAACAAGAAAATACGGGGAGAACATTTACCCAGAAGCAACAGGAACGTCCATCTTGATTCTAGGCAAGGTCTTCCGAGCCTTCGAAGGATTGATCTTGGGCTGCTTGGTGACCTTCTCAGCCAATTCTGGAGTCGAAGACCGAGCACGCTTTTGAGATGGAGCGCTCGAGGCCACAGCCTTGCCGTGCCTGCCCGCGGGATCATGGTGCTGCTTGGATGGATGATCGGAACAAGGTGGTGAGTCGACTACCTCCTCATCGTCCGACTCATCGCTCTCACCTTCATCATCGACGGTTGGTGACTCCCACTCGCCACTCTCCTCCGCGCTGTCCTCGCCTTCATGGTCTTGCTCTAGAGCTTGTTTGCCATTGGGCATTGAGTACATCTCTGTATAAATCTACAAAACAAGGAGCCGAGTGGAAATCAGTCGGATCAACAAACAGTCAGAAAACACATCCAAATTCAATCAGTTGTAGTGGCCAAACCTTGTCTGGCTGGTTGCTGTCGCTGAAAGGTTTGACTCTCCTGGCGCCCCTGGGGTTGTCCTTGTTCCCGGTGATGCCCCTCAGCCACTCGGCCACTGTTTTGGCCGTCACCTCCTCCGGATGAACCCGAACGGTATCACCAGCCCCGGAGTACATCCACATGGAGTGGTCACGAGCTTGGAGTGGTTGAATGCGCCGACTGAGGAACACCTCCAGCAGATCCATGCCGGTGACACCTTGGTTGATCAGTTGAACTACTCTCTCGACCAGTATGCCCGTCTCCGCCTTCTCCACGGCAGTCACTTTCAACGAAGATGGAGTTTGAACACGATCAAAAGAGAAAGGGGGAAGTCCAGTCGACTGGCCTGGGGTCACGATATCCTGGCAATAGAACTAGGTCGATTGCCAGCCCCTGACCGACTAAAGAAGAGTCTTCGAAGGGAAGGAACTCCTCTTCCTCTTCTGAATACCCAGACCCCCACACATCTGGATAACATGGGTTTTCTCGTCGTTTGAGTTCGCTTTCTTCACTGTTTGGGAGCGAATGGTGAAAATGTGCTTGAAAAGACCCCAGTGCGGTCGACACATGGACACGAATGCGGCAAGGTATGTGATGGTGTTGGGAGTGAAATGATGGAGTTGAGCCTCGAAGAAATTCAAGATACCTCGAAAGAACGGGTGTGGAGGAAGCGAGAAGCCGCAGTCGACATGAGTGGCGAGCAGGACACACTCACCCGGTCGCGGCTGTGGCTCCGTTTCCCCTTCCGGCAGCCGCGCGGACTCATGGACGATCAGCCCTAACTCGGCCATATCGTCCAAGTCTTCCTGCTGAAGTGAGGATCGGATTCAATCTCCCTGGATCCAACCCGGCGGCAGCCCCGAGCACGATGAAGATCCCCGATTCGTCTTCTTGCTTTTTGCCGCCCCCGTCGCCTTCTTCGCGCGTTCCAGAACCGTCGTTTTCTCCTTCCCCATGGCGGCGGAGCGGCGGCGTGGAGAGTGGAGAAGCTGAACGAGGTAAAGGCACAAGAGGAAGAAGAAGGAGAATGGGCACGCACAGTGCGGACGCCTCGGCCTCGCCGCTTTTAAAGGCCTACTTCCGAGTGGCTGACGTGTGGGCCCGGACGATCCTGTCAAATCCCTTAACAGTCGCACACGAGATACGTGGCGAAAAAGGTGGCACGGAAATCGAAACGCCCTACTTATCTACTCCGCTTACCACGGCGCGCTCCGCCTGGCGCGCTTCCACCAAAATTTCGAATCCCGCGAAATCCGGGATCCTCTACAACCGATCACGCCAAAGATTCCATGTCAAGGATAACACTCGATGGATGATGTTATAAAAACCAGTCGGTCATTTCTGAATCGATCAAGGCGACTGAAACAAAGCCGAAGTTCTAACAACTGGCATCCATTTGGAGATGAAAGCAAGAGTCAAAGCAAGGTCAACTTCAACCTTCTTTTCACTCGGACCTCAATCCATTCGGGGGCTAATGATGAGGACATAGACCTGGGGTAGGGTAATAGGCCTGACCTATACCTCCTACCTAAGGTCCTTGTCCTAGAAGCAAAGAGGTTCAGGAGTAAATAGAGGGGACCCAACGAAGGTGTCGAGTGCAATCCACTCGACCTACCATTCACTCGGAGACCCCCCTTGTTTAGGTCACTCGACCACTAAACCACTCGACGTGCCGAAGACCTAAAGCCACTCTGCGCAGCGACGGTCGGGCATTTACTCTTAGACTTAATAGTCATTTATATTACTTTACTACAGACGTTACCTGTAACGCTCCTTCTTTATGAACATTGAACCCTGTGTAACAGAGGGGAGCTGGGGTCCTGGCGCACTCTATATAAGCCACCCCACTCCTCTGGGACAAGGGTTCACACCCCCTGTAACACACACGCATATAATCCAGTCGACCGCCTCCGGGCTCCGAGACGTAGGGCTGTTACTTCTTCCGAGAAGGGCCTGAACTCATAAAACTCGTGCGTACAGCTTCTCCATAGCTAGGATCTTGCCTCTACATCCCTACCCCCCATTCTACTGTCAGACTTAGAACCATGACAATCCCACAACGGCCAAATTCGAAGGGAGACAACTAGTACATCATATCTTGACAAAAGGTGGTCTTCGCCTGCAAAGCCTCTGGTCATGACGCCGTGGTGGGCTCGGCGATGACCTCCGTCCTGCCGGTCTTGGTATTGTTGCATGGAAATGGAAACCTTTGGCTGATTCCTCGGGACTCCGTGCCTGCGCTTGCCTCTTTAGCACCAAACAGGAAACTGCTGCACTGCGCCCGCTAGCGCCACCTGGCCTTGGTCATCATGGCTTGCGTCATCTGAACCTCACGAGGTGAGGGCTTGCATAGAGATCTCCGCTCCTCAGGAGCCAGCCCGAGGAGATCGCTCCTTCTGGAGGTCTTGGCGTCTTACGCCTCGCGAGGCTTGGCCCCCCGCGAGGGTCTTGAGTTGTTGGTGCTGAAGATGGGCCGTACCAGGCCATCGATGGAGCCACGCCGCGGGCCGCAGTCAGGCAAGTCTGGGTACCCCCATTCCCAGAACGCCGACAGTAGCCCCCGGGCCCAAGGCATGCTCGGACTTGGCTTCGAGGCGAAGCCAAAGGCCCCAACCGTCTGTGGCCTCGGCCGATGTGTGGTGCTTGATGGGACGTGGGCGTCTCCGCTTCCCCACGCAGCCTCATCAACCGTTCGAGTTGACAAAAGCCTGTTGCATGAAGAAAAAACCATCATTGCATCGTGCAAGCCGGCGGTTGGCCTCCTCCGGCTATAAATGGGGGAGGGGCGGAACCCCCCTTGTTCATCACCATCTTTTTGCTGCTTGCTCCCTCTCCTTCTTGCCTCGCCGTCTTGCCGTAGCATCCATGGCGTCGACGAGAATGTTCTCCGCCGCCGAAAAGGGGAAGGCCCCCAAGGAGGGGTCGGGTTCACCGCCGCCCAAGAGAGGCCACGGTCGCCCCCGCAAGTATGCTGCGACCCCGCCGGTGGCTCCTCGGGGGCGTGGGAACACCTCTTCGAGGGCCGGCATCGCCTTGGGAAGCCGCGGCGGCGCTTCCTCTAATGGTGGAAGCCGCCGAGGATGGGGCAGCCCCTGCGATGGGAGAAGGCGCGCCGTGGTCGCCCGGCCTCCTCGGCCGCGCTTCCCCTCGGCAGATGCGTTCTTGGAGTTTGTCGTGTGGTCGGAGAGGTCCGCTGGCACCTGGCTCCCGCTCTTCTTCGCGGGTGAGCTCCCGACCGCGGGGCTTGATGGCCTCTCACTGCAGGCTGACGGCTGCTACAACAGGGCCTCATGGGCTGGGGTTGAAGTCACCGCCGCGGGCAGCGTGTCCTTGACCCGCGGTTGGCACGCGTTTGCCTGCGCGCGGGGCCTGAGCGGAAGGTGCACCCTCCATTTCAGGTATGATGGCCTCGCGACCCTTTACATGAGGGTGTTCGGGGAGGACGGTCGTCGTGCGGGGGTGCTGCCCGGAAGATGGCAGCGGCAATGATGAGCTTGCCCTTGGCGACGGCCGCGACGATGACGAGGGTGAGCTTGCCCTTGGCGACGGCCGCGCTACCTCCAGCGACGACTCCTCCTTCGGCGAGTGCACTAGTAGCAGCGGCTACGACCAGGCCATCGATGTCACCGGGCTCGGATCGGGGAGGGTGATGAGCCGTCTCGTCGCCATGCTCCGGTGAAGCAGGAGGAAGACTCGGATTGAGCTCGGGCGCCGCCAGAGCCTGGCCTCGGGAGCTGCTGCGACCGTGCGGCCCGCTTTTGTTTAACCTTTCCTTTCTCCTGCATTTGAAAGAAATAGAGGGCCCCGTTGGGGTGTGTAATGAACCATGGTGCTTGCGCCACTATGCTATGTTTATTATCTTGATATTGTGCCATAACACCCGTGTTTCTACTAGGTGCGGTTAAGGTAACTTAGCTCGATGTGCTTGCGGTAGTCTTCCGTCTCGCGAGGGCACACCTTTCCAGAAGTATCTTGCAAGGCTTCCTTCCTGATGACTCGGGAGCCGTCGAGCCTCGGGAGACGTTGTCCAGCTGCAGAGTTTGTTAAAAGGCCCAACGAGGCGTCTCGTCCTACCTCGCGCAAGCCCCCGAGCGTGGGCTGGTTGTGGCTGGTGCACCGCGTCGCGATGCCCGGAGGCACGGACTTGAGGGGGTGCGCATGCTCACAGGCTCGTTCGAGAGCGTCTCGCGAGGATTGAGGACGCCGAAGCTCTGGGGCGATAGGGCTTCAGTGAGGTGTGGTTGCGGGCGAGCCCAGGCACACACACATACCAAGTCCCCGCGCGCGAGATGCACAAGGAGGAGCAATGGGCAACTGCCACTCCCCCTGGGACAAGGTCAGAAAGACGAGCACAAAAGAGAGAAAATCTCGACTTGCGAACAAAATACACGAAAACTCCAAATTCAAATCAAGAAGCTAAAAACCAACTACAGAAAGCAAGCAAAAGAACAGCCGCATCTGGCACCTAGACTAGTCTTCTTGTCTTCCCACCAGCACGGAGCATGGGGCCTCCACTAGAACGTGGGTGGGAGCCCCCGTGAGGCCCAGGGGCGACCTCAGGAGACTCCGGGGCGTGTACAGCCCCAACTCATTATTACATGAGAGTGTCATGAGCGGAGACCTTCATAGGCGCGGGGCCTTGCTTCATGGGTAGAACTTTCGGAGGTGCTGGATGTTCCAGGCGTTCTGGATGGGGATACCGTTCTGCGTCTCCAGGTGCGCGGCGCCAAGCCTGGAGACACAGGCGAGAGCTTATGCAGCATTTACATGGAGAGCACCCGCCTCATGACGAGATCACCCACCTCGAGCGTCCTGGAGCAGACGATGCGGCAGTGGTACCACCGCAACGCCTGCTGGTACCTTGCCGCTTGGAGCGAGGCTTGGCAGCGGAGTTCCTCCCCAGCACGAGGTCCATCCCCCGCGAAGCGTCCTGGCGTGCCTCGTCAAACGCCAAGACCCACGTAGAGCGATGCTTGACCTCGTGAGGGAGAACTGCTTCAGCTCCGTAGACAAGGAAGAATGGAGTCTCGCCTGTCGGCTTGGTCGTAGTGGTGCGTATGGACCACAGTATGGACTGGAGCTCATTGAGCCATCCCCTACCACATGCCTCGAGCTTCTTCTTGAAGGTTCTTGCCTTGAGGACTCTCAGGACCTCTGCGTTGGCGTGCTCGGCCTGGCCATTGCTCCTGGGGTGTGCTACTGAGGCGTAGCATATTGCCGAGCCAGCTGGGATGGTGCAGACGGCCTCCACTTCTGCCCACTTGGTGAACTTCTCGATGGAGACGTAGAGGTAGCGGTAGCCCCCGGGCGCTTGAGGGAACGGGCCCGGGATAGTCCCCAGACCACGAATCGCCATAAGAGCGGGATGGTCTAGAGGTCCTGAGCGGGCTAGTGGATCTGCTTGGCGTGGAATTGACAGGCTTCACAGGATCTTACCAATTCGGTGGCATCGTTGAGCGCCGTGGGCTAGTAGAATCCGCTGCAGAACGCCTTGCCCATGAGGGTGTGCGATGAGGAGTGATGCCCGCAGTCCCCGCCATGAATGTCGGCCCAGCAGCTCGCATCCCTGCTCCCCGGAGATGCATCATAAAGAAACATCATTCGGATGCCTTCGATAGAGCTCGCCGTCCCGGATGCAGTATGCAGTGGCCTGGCGGGCCACACGCTCCGCATCCTCCTCCTTCTCCGGCAGGGTGCCCTGAAGCAGGCACGCCTTGAATTCCTTAGTCCAGCACCCCTCCCGAGGCTCAAGCGCAAGGAGGAGGCGGGCTTCCGAGGTTGGGCCGCAAGCTGGGGCGCCTGAGAGGGGTGCTGGGGGAAGCTCCTCTAGAGGCGTTGCTAGTCCTGCGGCAGGGGGAGTTGTCGATGGCCTGAAGAGCCACTCCTCAAAGACGCCAGGCTCCTGAGGCAAACACCAAGACGCCCTCTTGGCAATGTCGTCCGCCTCCTGGTTCGTGCCACGTGGCACGTGCTACAATTCCAGGCCCAAGAATCGTTTCTCGATTTTGCGTACCTCCTCGAGGTATGCCTCCATGTGCTCGTCCTTCGGCTTGTACTTCTTGTTGGAGAAGTTGACGAGGAGCTGTGAGTTGCCCCTGATGGTGAGGCGCCTGACCCCCAGAATTGTGGCGGTCTTGAGTCCTGCGATCAGGACCTTGTACTCTGCAATGTTGTTGGAGACCTTCTCGCTGTGTTGTAAGCATATTTGCACGTCGTAGTAGAGCTTGTCCTTGGTGGGCGAAATGAGCATAGCTCCAGCCCCCGTGCTCTGGCATGCAAACGCGCCATCGAAGTGCATGACCCAGCCATCTGGCGCCTCGTCCCCGAGCAAGAGAGAGCGGTCCTCATACACTTCACGCCCAGGGACATCAGTCCATTCCGCTACGAAATCGGCGAGGGCCGCACCCTTGATGATCCTAGTGGTGCTAAACTCCAACTAGAACGCCTGTAGCTCGATGTTCCATTCGGCGACCCTCCCGGCGGCGTTAGGGCTCCGGAGCACTCTCTCCAGGGGGTAGGTTCAGACAACCTTGATGGGGTGGCCTTGGAAGTTGTGGCGCAGCTTCCGGGAGGCGACGAGGAGTGCGAGCAGGAGCTTTTGTGGCATGGGGTAGCGTGCTCGCGCATCATGTAGCACCGTGCTAACGAAGTACACCGGGTGCTCGACGAGGTTGGAGGCATGATACCTCTTGAGCACTGCGTTGGTTTTCCCTTGAAGAGGAAAGGGTGATGCAGTAAAGTAGCGTAAGTATTTCCCTTAGTTTTTGAGAACCAAGGTATCAATCTAGTAGGAGGCCACGCTCAAGTCCATTGCACCTACACAAACAAATAAGAACCTCGCAACCAATGCGATAAAGGGATTGTCAATCCCTTCACGGTCACTTATGAGAGTGAGATCTGATAGAGATGATAAGATAGTATTTTTGGTATTTTTATGATAAAGATTAAAAGTAAAGATTGCAAAATAAACGGTGCTAGAAATAGCTTGTTGACGGGAGATTAATATGATGGAAAATAGACCCAGGGGCCATAGGTTTCACTAGTGGCTTCTCTCAAGATAGCATAAGTATTACGGTGGTAAACACATTACTGTCGAGCAATTGATAGAATTGAGCATAGTTATGAGAATATCTAGGTATGATCATGTATATAGGCATCACGTCCGTGACAAGTAGACCGACTCCTGCCTGCATCTACTACTATTACTCCACACATCGACCGCTATCCAGCATGCATGTAGAGTATTAAGTTCATAAGAACAGAGTAACGCTTTAAGCAAGATGACATGATGTAGAGGGATAAACTCATGCAATATGATATAAACCCCATCTTTTTATCCTCGATGGCAACAATACAATACGTGTCGTTTCCCCTACTGTCACTGGGATCGAGCACCGCAAGATTGAACCCAAAGCTAAGCACTTCTCCCATTGCAAGAAAGATCAATCTAGTAGGCCAAACCAAACTGATAATTCGAAGAGACTTGCAAAGATAACCAATCATACATAAAAGAATTCAGAGAAGATTCAAATATTGTTCATATATAATCTGGATCATAAACCCACAATTCATCGGATCTCGACAAACACACCGCAAAAGAAGAGTTACATCAAATAGATCTCCAAGAGAATAGAGGAGAACTTTGTATTGAGATCCAAAAAGAGAGAAGAAGCCATCTAGCTAATAACTATGGACCCGAAGGTCTGAGGTAAACTACTCACACATCATCGGAGAGGCTATGGTGTTGATGTAGAAGCCCTCCGTGATCAATGCCCCCTCCGGCGGAGCGCCGGAAAAGGCCCCAAGATGGGATCTCACGGGTACAGAAGGTTGCGGCGGTGGAACTAGGTTTTTGTGGTGCTCCTCGATGGTTTGGGGGTACGTAGGTATATATAGGAGGAAAAGTAGGTTGGTGGAGCCATGAGGGGCCCACGAGGGTGGAGGGTGCGCCCAGGGGGGTAGGCGCGCCCCCTGCCTCGTGGCCTCCTCGTCGGTTGCTTGACGTCCACTCCAAGTCCTCTGGATCACGTTTGTTCCAAAAATCACGTTCCCGAAGGTTTCATTCCGTTTGGACTCCGTTTTATATTCCTTTTCTGCGAAACACTGAAATAGGCAAAAAAAACAACAATTTGGGCTGGGCCTCCGGTTAATAGGTTAGTCCCAAAAATAATATATAAGTGTATAATAAAGCCAATTAAACATCCATAACATAATATAATATAGCATGGAACAATCAAAAATTATAGATACGTTGTGGACGTATCAAGCATCCCCAAGCTTAATTCATGCTCGTCCTCGAGTAGGTAAATGATAAAAACAGAATTTTTGATGTTGAATGCTACTTAGCATAATTTTCAATGTAATTCTCTTATTTGTGGTATGAATATTTAGATCCGAAAGATTCAAGATAAAAGTTTAATATTGACATAAAAGTAATAATACTTCAAGCATACTAACTAAGCAATTATGTCTTCTTAAAATAACATGGCCAAAGAAAGTTCATCCCTACAAAATCATATAGTTTGGTCATGCTCCATTTTCGTCACACAAGAATGCTCTCATCATGCACAACCCCGATGGCAAGTCAAGCAATTGTTTCATACTTTAGTAATCTCAAACTTTTTTCAACTTTCACGCAATATATGAGCGTGAGCCATGGATATTGCACTATGGGTGGAATAGAATATGATGATGGGGGTTATGTGGAGAAGACAAAAAAGGAGAAAGTCTCACATTGACGCGGCTAGTCAACGGGCTAGGGAGATGCCCATCGATTGATGTCAATGCAAGGAGTAGGGATTGCCATGCAACGGATGCACTAGAGCTATAAATGCATGAAAGCTCAACAAAAAGAAACTAAGTGGGTGTGCATCCAACTTGCTTGCTCACGAAGACCTAGGGCATTTGAGGAAGCCTATTGTTGGAATATACAAGCCTAGTTCTATAATGAAAAATTCCCACTAGTATATGAAAGTGACAAAACAAGAGACCCTCTATAATAAAGATCATGGTGCTACTTCGAAGCACAAGTGTGGAAAAAAAGATAGTAGCATTGCCCCTTCTTTATTTTCTTTTTTTTCTTGGGCCCTTTTTTTATTTGGCATATTTTTGGGACAATGCTCTATGAATGATGATCATCACACTTCTATTTATTTACAACTCAATGATTACAACTCGATACTAGAACAAAGTATGACTCCATATGAATGCCTCCGGTGGTGTACCGGGATGGGCAATGAATCAAGAGTGACATGTATAAAAGATATGCATGCTGGCTTTGCCACAAATACGATGTCAACTACATGATCATGCAAGGCAATATGACAATGATGAAACGTGTCATGATAAACGGAACGATGGAAAGTTGCATGGCAATATATCTCGGAATGGCTATGGAAATGCCATAATAGGTAGGTATGGTAGCTGTTTTGAGGAAGATATAAGGAGGTTTATGTGTGATAGAGCGTATCGTATCACGGGGTTTGGATGCACCGGCGAAGTTTGCACCAACTCTCAAGGTGAGAAAGGGCAATGCACGGTACCGAAGAGGCTAGCAATGATGGAAGGGTGAGAGTGCGTATAGTCCATGGACTCAACATTGGTCATAAAGAACTCACATACTTATTGCAAAAATCTACAAGTCATCAAAAACCAAGCACTACGCGCATGCTCCTCAGGGGATATATTGGTAGGAAAAGACCATCGCTCGTCCCCGACCACCACTCATAAGGAGGACAATCAAAGAACACCTCATGTTTCAAATTTGTTACACAACATTTACCATACGTGCATGCTACGGGACTTGCAAACTTCAACACAAGTATTTCTAAAATTCACAACTACTCAACTAGCACAACTTTAATATTACTACCTTCCTCACAATCATCAGGCATCAAACTTCTCTTAGTATTCAACGCACTTATAAGAAAGTTTTTACTAATCTTGGATGCCTATCATATTAGGACTAATTTCTCAATTTAAGCAAATTACCATGCTGTTTTGTAGGTCTCTCAAAATGATATAAGTGAAGCATGAGAGATCAATAGTTTCTATAAAATAAAACCACCGCCGTGCTCTAAAAGATATAAGTGAAGCACTAGAGCAAAAACTATATAGCTCAAAAAATATAAGTGAAGCACATAGAGTATTCTAATAAATTCCGAATCATGTGTGTCTCTCTCAAAAGGTGTGTAGAGCCAGGATGATTGTGGTAAAGTAAAAGCAAAGACTCAAATCATACAAGACGCTCCAAGCAAAACACATATCATGTGGTGAATAAAAATACAGCTCCAAGTAAAGTTACCGATGGACGAAGACGAAAGAGGGGATGCCTTCCGGGGCATCCCCAAGCTTTGGATTTTTGGTGTCCTTAGATTTACCTTGGGGTGCCTTGGGCATCCCCAAGCTTAGGATCTTGCCACTCCTTGTTCCATAATCCATCAAGTCTTTACCCAAAACTTGAAAACTTCACAACACAAAACTCAACAAAAAATCTCATGAGCTCCGTTAGCGAAAGAAAACAAAACACCACTTCAAGGTACTGTAATGAACTCATTATTTATTTATATTGGTGTTAAACCTACTGTATTCCAACTTCTCTATGGTTTATAAGCTCTTTTACTAGCCAAAGATTCATCAAAATAAGCAAACAACACGCGAAAAACAGAATCTGTCAAAAACAGAACAGTCTGTAGTAATCTGTAACTAACACAAACTTCTGGAACTCAGAAAAATATACCAAATTAGGAAGACCTAGACAATTTGTTTATTGATCTACTGCAATTTGAATCAGTATTTTATCACGTTCTGGTGATCTTAAACAATTGTTTTCGTGAACAGAAAGTTTCTGAAACTTTCATCAAGATCAAATAACTATCATCCAAGAAGATCCTATAGGTTTAACTTGGCACAAACACTAATTAAAACACAAAAACAAATCTAACCAGAGGCTAGATCAAAGATTTATTCCTAAACAGAAGCAAAAAGCAAAAAACTAAAATAAAATTGGGTTGCCTCCCAACAAGCGCTATCGTTTAACGCCCCTATCTAGGCATAAAAGCATGGATAGATCTAGGTATTGCCATCTTTGGTAGGCAATCCATAAGTGGCTCTCATAATAGATTCATAAGGTAATTTTATTTTCTTTCTAGGGAAGTGTTCCATACCTTTCCTTAATGGAAATTGTAATCTAATATTTCCTTCCTTCATATCAATAATTGCACCAATCGTTCTAAGGAAAGGTCTACCAAGAATAATAGGACATGAAGGATTGCAATCTATATCAAGAACAATGAAATCTACGGGCACATAGTTCCTATTTGCAACAATAAGAACATCATTAATTCTTCCCATAGGTTTCTTCATGGTGGAATCCGCAAGGTGCAAGTTTAAAGAAAAATCATCAAATTCACGGAAACCTAGCAAATCGCATAAAGTTTTTGGAATCGTGGAAACACTAGCACCCAAATCACACAAAGCATAGCATTCATGATCTTTAATTTTTATTTTAATAGTAGGTTCCCACTCATCATAAAGTTTTCTAGGGATAGAAACTTCCAATTCAAGCTTTTCTTCATAAGATTGCATTAAAGCATCAACAATATGTTTGGTAAAAGCTTTATTTTGACTATAAGCGTGAGGAGAATTTAGCACGGATTGCAACAAGGAAATACAATCTATCAAAGAGCAATTATCATAATTAAATTCCTTGAAATCCAAAATAGTGAGTTCATTGATATCTAAAGTTTGGACCTCTTCAATCCCACTTTTACCAAATTTTGCATCAAGATCTAAAAACTCCGAATTTTTGGGATGCCTTCTAACTAAAGTTGACTCATCTCCAGTCCCATCATTATCAAGATTCAAATTGCAAAACAAAGATTTAATGGGAGACACATCAATAACTTTTAGATCTTCATCTTTATTTTCATAGAAATTAGAAGAACACGCTTTTACAAAGCAATCTTTCTTAGCACGCATACTAGCAGTTCTTTCTTTGCACTCATCAATGGAAATTCTCATAGCTTTGAGAGACTCATTGATATCATGCTTAGGTGGAGTAGATCTAAGCTTCAAAGAATCAACATCAAGAGAAGTTCTATCGACGTTCCTAGCCAATTCGTTAACTTTAAGCAATTTTTCTTCAAGCAAAGTATTGAAATTCTTTTGCGAATTCATAAACTCTTTAACACTAGTCTCAAAATCAGAGGGCAACTTATTAAAATTTCCATAAGAATTGCTGTAGGAATTACCATAATTATTAGAGGAATTACTAGGATACGGCCTAGGATTAAAGCTTCCTCTATAAGCATTGTTACCAAAATTATTCCTACCAACAAAATTCACATCCATAGATTCATTATTATTCTCAATCAAAGTAAACAAAGGCATATCATTAGGATAAGAAGAAACACTCTTATTAGCAAACAATTTCACAAGTTCATCCATCTTTCCACTCAAAACATTAATTTCTTCTATCGCATGCACTTTTTTACTAGTAGATCTTTCGGTGTGCCATTGAGAATAATTAACCATAATATTATCTAGGAGTTTAGTAGCTTCTCCTAAAGTGATTTCCATAAAAGTGCCTCCCGCGGCCGAATCTAAAAGATTTCTAGAAGCAAAATTCAATCCGGCATAAAATTTTTGTATAATCATCCACAAATTCAAACCATGAGTACGGCAATTACGTATCATTAATTTCATCCTCTCCCAAGCTTGTGCAACATGTTTATGATCAAGTTGCTTAAAATTCATAATATCGTTTCTAAGAGAGATGATCTTAGCGGGAGGAAAATACTTAGAGATAAAAGCATCTTTACACTTATTCCAAGAGTCAATACTATTTTTAGGCAAAGACGAAAACCAAGTTTTAGCACGATCTCTAAGCGAAAATGGAAATAGCTTCAATTTAACAATATCATTGTCCACATCTTTCTTCTTTTGCGTGTCACACAAATCAACACAGCTATTTAGATGGGTAGCGGCATCTTCACTAGGAAGGTCGGCGAATTGATCTTTCATGACAAGATTCAGCAAAGCGGCATTAATTTCACAAGATTCAGCATCGGTAAGAGGAGCAATCGGAGTGCTAAGAAAATCATTGTTGTTGGTATTGGTAAAGTCACACAATTTAGTATTGTCTTGAGCCATTGTGACAAGCAAGCAATCCAACACACGGGCAAACAAGAAGCAAGCGAAAAAGAGGCGAACGGAAAAGAGAGGGCGAATAAAACGGCAAGGGTGAAGTGGGGGAGAGGAAAACGAGAGGTAAATGGCAAATAATGTAATGCGAGGGATAAGGGTTTGTGATGGGTACTTGGTATGTCTTGACTTGTGCGTAGACTCCCCGGCAACGGCACCAGAAATCCTTCTTGCTACCTCTTGAGCACTGCGTTGGTTTTCCCTTGAAGAGGAAAGGGTGATGCAGTAAAGTAGCGTAAGTATTTCCCTCAGTTTTTGAGAACCAAGGTATCAATCCAGTAGGAGGCCATGCTCAAGTCCCTTGCACCTACACAAATAAATAAGAACCTCGCAACCAACGCGATAAAGGGGTTGTCAGTCCCTTCACGGTCACTTACGAGAGTGAGATTTGATAGAGATGATAAGATAATATTTTTGGTATTTTTATGATAAAGATTAAAAGTAAAGATTGCAAAATAAACGGTGCTAGAAATAGCTTGTTGACGGGAGATTAATATGATGGAAAATAGACCCGGGGGCCATAGGTTTCACTAGTGGCTTCTCTCAAGATATCATAAGTATTACGGTGGGTAAACAAATTACTGTCGAGCTATTAATAGAACTGAGCATAGTTATGAGAATATCTAGGTATGATCATGTATATAGGCATCACGTCTGTGACAAGTAGACCGACTCCTGCCTGCATCTACTACTATTACTCCACACATCGACCGCTATCCAACATGCATCTAGAGTATTAAGTTCATAAGAACAGAGTAACGCTTTAAGCAAGATGACATGATGTAGAGGGATAAACTCATGCAATATGATATAAACCCCATCTTTTTATCCTCGATGGCAACAATACAATACGTGTCGTTTCCCCTACTGTCACTGGGATCGAGCACCGCAAGATTGAAACCAAAGCTAAGCACTTCTCCCATTGCAAGAAAGATCAATCTAGTAGGCCAAACCAAACTGGTAATTCGAAGAGACTTGCAAAGATAACCAATCATACATAAAAGAATTTAGAGAAGGTTCAAATATTGTTCATAGATAATCTGGATCATAAACCCACAATTCATCGGATCTCGACAAACACACCGCAAAAGAAGAGCTACATCAAATAGACCTCCAAGAGAATCGAGGAGAACTTTGTATTGAGATCCAAAAAGAGAGAAGAAGCCATCTAGCTAATAACTATGGACCCGGAGGTCTGAGGTAAACTACTCACACATCATCGGAGAGGCTATGGTGTTGATGTAGAAGCCCTCCGTGATCAATGCCCCCTCCGGCGGAGGGCCGGAAAAGGCCCCAAGATGGGATCTCACGGGTACAGAAGGTTGCGGCGGTGGAACTAGGTTTTCGTGGTGCTCCTCGATGGTTTGGGGGTACGTAGGTATATATAGGAGGAAGAAGTAGGTCGGTGGAGCCACGAGGGGCCCACGAGGGTTGAGGGCGCACCCAGGGGGTAGGCGCGCCCCCTGCCTCGTGGCCTCCTCGTTGGTTGCTTGACGTCCACTCCAAGTCCTCTGGATCACGTTTGTTCCAAAAATCACATTCCTGAAGGTTTCATTCCGCTTGGACTCCGTTTGATATTCCTTTTCTACGAAATACTGAAATAGGCAAAAAAAACAGCAATTTGGGTTGGGCCTCCGGTTAATAGGTTAGTCCCAAAAATAATATAAAAGTGTATAGTAAAGCCCATTAAACATCCAAAACAGAATATAATATAGCATGGAACAATCAAAAACTATAGATACGTTGGAGACGTATCAAGGCACTACAAAAAAAATACAGTTCCGTGATGATACGTGTTTGTCACAGTAGGTCACGTTTTTTGTCATGCATGTACATCCATGAAGATTTTATGACAGAATCAAGATAGTCATACCTGTGCTGTCGTAGAAGTGTTCCATGAAATTACCAAAATTATCATCACGGAAGTGTCCACTTCCATGACGATAAATCGCGCGTCACAGAAGTGCTTTCGTCAAGGGTGACCGACATGTGGCATCCACCATAACGGAACGCTGTTAAGCTATCGCGTCCGGTTTTGGATTCGATAACCCGTTAACAGCCCCGACCAATGGGGATTTGCCACGTGTAAAATCATCAATGGCTGGAGGAAACATGTGTCGGCTCACCGTTGGGACAGATGTCATCCACTCATTGGACCCACAGCGCCTATGATACGTCGACACGTGGCACGGCCCAACAGAGGCTCATTCTTGTGAAAAGGCCGGCCCGTTTGACTTGGTCAAAAGGTGGCGGGCCGGCCCACGGTAAGCCTGTTAACGGCCAGTTCGCATATAGCCCATTTACTGCCCGCTAACCCAGGGCCCGTTTACGGCGTATCCGAATTAGGCCCAGTAGGAGTCATCTGGGCCGTCCAATATAATTCTAGCCCGTTTTAACTTCCGGCCCATGTATGGCCCATGACGTCTTTCGGCCCATATGAGGCCCTTAGTAACTCTTGGCCCATTAACGGCCCGTGGTAAAACTGGCCCGTAATGAACAGTCTATCACTTTATACCCATTAACGGCACGTGGTGAAACTGGCCCGTAATGAATAGTGTATCAGTTTATACCCATTAACGACCCATTATTCTGTTGGGCCGTTTCCAGCCAATGTTATCTTTCGGCCTTCTCAGGGCCCATTTATTCTTGGGCTCATTTCCAGGATTCATTTACTTGCGACCCGTTACTGTCATTTTCTGCTTGTGAGCCAAATTCAGCCCGTGGTTACAGTCGGCCGGTTTGTGGCCCGTTAATACGTTGGGCCGTTTTCATAGGGTCATCAAATACGGCCGATTAACGACGGCCCGTTATGGTCGGCCCATGAACGGACGATTTCAACTCTAGCCCATTTACAGCCATAATGTGGTCTGTTATTGGGCCATGTTTGGCCAACCGATCATACGGCCCGTAGAAGGCCCATTGATGATACGACCCATAGAAGGCCCATTGTGTCTACGGCCCATATAAGGCCCATTGTTTCTATGCCTCGTAGAAGGCCCATTGTTTCTATGGCCCTTAGAAGGCCCATTGTTTCTATGGCCCGTAGGAGGCCCATGTTAACTATAGTCGGTGGGTATCAAAGTTCGCCACCAGTGCAAATATAGGGAACACCCTACACTATACAAAAATGGCTTGCTGTTTTCTTCAGCCGGTGGCTGCACGTTAAGAACAAATTTTGTATTGCACCAAAACAAATTACAACTATAAAACAAAAGGAAGGTTGGCATAAAAGTTAACAGTCTGGCAGATAAATGCACCACCAGAAGTTCAGAAGCTCAGTTCATTTGACCTGACTGTTACGTTTTCATGCTGTATTGTTCGATGGAGCACCATAACCTTCGCCTTCAGTTCTACTAGGCTCATGAACAACATAGCAAATGTCTGATAGTCTGGTTTCAAAACCATGCATATCTTGACAACATCGAACAATGTCTCTCCTTGTTTCACAAAGGGTCTCTGTTAGGAAATGGACTTGTGTCTGGAGCGCAGATACAACATTCTTTTGAGCTTGCATATCTTGATCATGAGGCAGTTTGGACGAGATTGCCTTAACAACCAACCCAGTATTACGCAGGAACGTGCTTTTGGCACTGTTAGTGGATAGGTACTGACCCACTGCAGCAAGAGCTGACATTGCGATTATAGTTGCCTCACCACCTTCAGAAGGTGGCGGTTCCACCATTTTTTTCATAGCTCGCTGAAAAGTTGAGGTTTTACATTAGTAGTACCAGAACAGAAGATATTAAGGAGGCAGCAAAACCAAACAAAATAGCTTTGGTCTATATATAGAACTTATTCTGGTGAACCCATGTAAAATATTAGTTGTATGTTATTGCAAAGTACATAATAAAACCAGGTTCCAAACATATGACCATGTACCATCGCTAATGTATTGTCTATTTCTTCACATTGTATTGAGGACTAAGGATAAAGAGACGAAGTTTATAATACGGTAAGCATAGTATGACATCATTCATATCACAAAACAACTGAGAACAGACAAACAGGCAAATGTAACGTTGTGTGGGCAAGCCCAGCACGGAACTAGTTTACAGGTCAAGATCAAAGGAACATCACTCCTCTCTTTTAAACCTTGTAAGGTGCAATGATATGCTAAGACAATTGTGTATAAAATTGAAAAGAGTAATATACGTTGGCTGCAAACCATGTAGTTCAAGGCACAAGTCAGAGTAAGTAGTAGTTAAAAGGCATGAGGATTAAGGACTTACAACAGCGGCTTTGACTGGTGTAGTCATGCCCTTCTTCTTGCTGGTGTGACAGTCCTTCAAGATTTCCATAGCATTTGGTTCAGGTACTTTTTGGTCCTTGCGGGCTTTCCTCTGCATTTGGAGCAAGTCAATATAGATCTGATAATATGGTACAACGAAAAGAGTGAAACAACAGCTAATTACAAGAGCCTCGCAGTGTGCAATATAGTTACGAGATCCTGTCGTCTGTTGGAATTTCACTTTCGTACGGTTGGCCTTGTTCTTTGAACAGTTCACCTACAAGAAGATAGATTTGTGTGGCACATGCGTAAATAGGACTTCAACATGTGATCTGATCACATATATATAATGTACCTGATACTTCGGATCGAACCAGTGTTTACGAGGCCTCTCGAGTCTTCATCAGATATATTTCCACTGGAGATGTTTGGGCAAGTTCACTGTTAGCCTTGCCTTCAAAGTGAGTTTTCCTCAAGTTATACCGATACTGTCGCAAAGCAGACTTGAAAACATGGGTGCAAGCTTGTCTGGTTGCATCATCTTGGCTATCCAACTTGAACCTCATCTGTTGAAAATTATGGGAGTCTCATTATCAGCAACCTAGAAAGTATTGGACAGAGCAAGACGATATTACTAGTTTCCATACATAACCATACTTACAGATAAATGGTCGAGGAAGGTGTTGAACTGGGTTTCGTCTTTGTCATTCCTGTACTGAATCCATGTTGGGAGGATACGTACATGACACCTAACAGCAACCGCTGCCTCTGATACTAACTTGGCTGACTCTGTAGCATCACGTGGCCTTTTTAAACCTGCCTCAAAACGGATCTCCATTCTTCCTCCTCTAGATTTAGTTAACCTATCGAGCATTATCCCTGATGTTTGTTTCCTCTTGCGCCTAGGTGCTAGTCCAACAACAAACATAGGAAGTGTTAGTGTACATCAAACTGTGAGACTACATATAAAGAAGCATGCAACTGTAACTTGACTCCAGCAACTACCTTCTTGCTGTTGAAGCTCACAAAGTTCATCTGATCTTGCCAACTCATCTTGTGTCAAGAGTGCTTCAGAAGTAGTGTCAGGTGGCAAGGGAGCTTCGGAACGTGTAGCTGAGTTGACCAACGAGTAAATCGTGCAGCTGGTGGTACTGTGGAAGGTGTTGCAACAACTAGGGTTGTCTCTGCTTGTTTGGTGGCAGCTATTTGTTTCTGTTTGGCTTGTTCTGCAGCTCGTGTAGCATGGGATACCCTGTCGGTACAATTTTCCGCTGGACTTTGACCTTCTATTGCACCATCAGTACCAGCTGAATCTGCAGGATTCTTCCGCTTCCCTTTCCCTGTCGTTCTGTCTTGCTTCCTCTTTCTCTGTGCCATGTTAAGTCAAGTCGACAAGAAAAACGAATAACAATTTAGTTATTCAGAACAAATTGATGCGTAATACAGACGAACTGAACTTTGATGTTAGACAACCACATGATAGGAGGATGTAATATGTAAGAAAAACAGGACGGCATGAGATAACCAGAACTATGATGTGTAAACTAAGTAGAAGACATTTCACTAAATTAGAAGCAATGCAATGGAAGGTAGACACCATATGAAAGATGCTACAAATATCGCTCTGCCAAGTTAACAGTGTCTCATCATAAATGTCGTTTAAACAAATGTGAAGCAGTACAAGAAATAAATCATATGCAAGATGCAAACAACATCACACTATCAAGTTAAAGGTCTCTCGTCATTAGTGCCATTGCATATTCATAGCATTGCATATTCACAGCTTATGATGTGTAAACTAAGGAGTAGGCATTTCAACAAATTAGAAGCAATGAAAGCTAGACACCATATGATAGATGCAACGAATATCACTCTACCAAGTTAAAACTGTCTCGTCATAAGTGCCATTTCAACAAATTAGTAGTACAATCTAGAAAAGAATGCGAGATGTAACCTATATCACACTCCGAAGTCAAACATGTCTTATGATAAGTGATTGTTGCAGGTTACACAACAGTAGTAATTTGATGTAAGAACATGGTGTGATAGACAGATATTGTATGTTCTAGAAACAGGAACACATGTCTTATTCAAGTATAATGTGTAAAGTAAGAAGATGGAATTCAACAAAATTAGAAGCAGTACAAGCTAGACATCACACATAACATGCAACCACATATAACAGTGCCAAGTTAGAGGGAGCACCGGTGATGGTGCACTAGGGGAGACGTGCTCATCATAAACACAACTACGTTGAGTGTCTATGCATGTGTTGTCTTGAAAATAATCTTGGGGGGATGGAGGAGTAGAAACTGTAGAGGCCCTCCGTTTGGAAGGAGCACCTTTATCCGCTGCCTTGCTAACTTTCTTCCACTTTATTGATTTTGAATTGTCAAGTAAAACCGACAAGAAAAAGCAATAAAATTCTCTCTTCAGAACTCATTCATGCATGATACTGACAATCACTACTTTGATGTAAGGCAAACACATGATACCAGGATGGAATATGTACGAAAAACAGGACGACATGGCATGTTCACAACTGTTTGTGTAAACTAAGCAGAAACCATTCCAACAAATAAGAAGCAATGCAAGCTAGACACCACATGAAAGATGCAACCAATATGACTCTGCCAATTTAAAAGCGTCCCATCATAAATGGAAATTCAACAAATTAGAAGCAGTGCATGCTATAAATCATATGAAAGATGCAACTAATATCGCACTGCATATACTAAAGGTGTCTCGTCATATTGATTTATGCGGGATACAAAAAAAACAATAGTTTTATGTAAGGCCATGCTTAATAGACAAATGTACTATGTACTAAATACAGGAAGGCATGTCACATTAACTGGTATAATGTATAAGCTAAGCAGAATAGCACATGCAGTTTAACCAGATTGGAAGAATTACAATCTAGACACCATATGCAACATGCAACCACATATCACGCTGCCAAGTTAGAGCAAGCACCTGCGATGCTAGTGTAGGTGAAATGCGGTAATCAACTACAGAGCTACGTTCACTATCTTCATCTAGCCTTGCTGTTTCTCGAGAATCATGTCAGGAGGCTGACGCTGCATTCTTTAAATGAGGAGTAGTCCTCTTGCATGACTGCCTCATCATGAGTGATTGATGTGGGATACACAAGAACATTAGTTTGATGTAAGAACATGGTTAATACACAGATGTACTAGTATGTACCAAAAATAAAAAGGCATGTCATATTCAAAGGTATAATGTGTAAGCTAAGCAGATGCAATTTAACCAAATTGGTTGCAATACAAGCTACACATCCGGCTAGAGTGGTGAGCATGATCATCCAGGACCTGATGGCCTGGTGGGAGGCGGGCTACTTCGCCACCATCGCGGCTTTTTAGTTGGCTTCCAGGTGATGCCTGTCTTTGCTGGGCTTGTCACTGGCTCGGCCAATGCCCTGACTAGTTATTTGTCTTCTGGTGCTCACGGGATGGTGGTTCATGTAAAAAATATCTTTCCTTATCTTAATAAAGACCGACTTCGGCCTTTCGAATACAAGCTAGACACCATATGGAACATGCAACCACATATGACACCGTGAAGTTAAAGCAAGCACCTGGGATCATTGCGAGCGAGGTCATCAACTCCAGAGCTACGTTTATCGTCTCCATCTGCTGACACTGCACCCTTTGTAGCGTAGAAAGCTGGAGCAACTTCTCTCTTTTCTTTTCTGCTTCTCTCGAGGCAGACTCTGAAATACCCTTGCATAAAAACACAATAGTGAGAGTATGGGTGAAGTGTGTGCAGAACTAGTGCACTCTAAAAGTAGCAGATAGCAGGTGGCTGAAAAATAAATGACAGGAGACATATGATAGCTCTACAACATTGCATGGCAAACAAAATTAGATTCTACTCCGTATGATTTTGTAATATATGAGCACAGGAAATGCAGATACTCCTCCAGCACACCACCACATGTGGTCATATCAAGATAACAGTCGACTGAAAATAAATAGGTGAGTCGATTTTTTTAATGAACTGTCCGATCTATAAGGAACGGGCAGATGGCCTTCGTCTACCTCCCGCCAGTCACTGTTGACGATCTTTCTCGAACCGCCAGCGACCACCGGCCCAGACCCCTGCCTCCGCCGCCCCGCCCTCCCCTCGACCTCACACCACCGCCGTGCTTGGCAGCGCCCCCAGGCCATCTAATCCCGGCCGACCTCTAGATCGGGCGCCAGTAGCTCTAGGCCCCACACGCCCCTAAGATAAACACCGAGGCGCTGCCTCCCTGGCGTAATAGGTGGACTAGCGCCTGTTACGCCGGGGAATGCTTCCATTAATTGGGAATCAATTGACCAGGAATTGAAATTCAGGGCAGCGACGGACCTCTAGCTAAGGTGATATAGTATATGAGGAGAAACCTTGTGCATCGCGAGTTAGGAACATCTAGTATCAAGAAGAAGCGGTCAACTAGTGTCTTCTGGGGGATGAATATCGTGCAAGCAGACACGTAAGATTTGCACGAATAAGGGAAGAGGAGTACCCTTATCGGTTGCTAGTGTGGTCTCCTCCATATGTTCGGCGATCTTCTTTTTTCTCCTGGGGGAACCGATGTTTTGGAGAACCATGGATTCTTGGACAAACCCATGGCCAAATTGTTGACTGTGTTGCCATGGCCGTATATCGGCGGAGGGGGAGCAGATCTGAGGCGGTGAAGGACGGCGTAGCAGGAACAACTCCAGTGCGGTGGAGGGTGGCGAAGTTGGGCGGTAGCGGTGAGGTGCGGGATGGCGTGGTTTAACTGGCTCGGGTACGGACGGCTCAGCCTCGGCCTCAACTACTAGCCGTGGAGGGCGTTGCGGTTGAGGTTGTGGTGGACGACGGCGTTGGGATATCGGCTCCGGCGTGATGGAGGAGGGCGGCGGTTGATGGGTGGGATGGGGTGGCGGACGGAGGATGCCGGGGTTTCGTGGCTGGTGGAGAGGTAGTTTTTGCGCCCACGGAGTACGAATGGGGAATCGGACGGGTGCGCGGGGGGGGGGGGGGGGGAGAACCATGTTTCGGTCTGGGACGCGCTTGTTTTTGGCTTTTTTGAACAGAAGATGGGACGCGCTTGTTTGAAATTTGGGGAAAGTATAAACTTTGCCCCCCTCTTAAATTTCGGACCTACTGCGGGTCGGGGTAGGATGGTAATCCCAGGTGTCCCAAATAGTTGGCGGGAGCGATTTCGGCCGCGCGCATGTGTGCTTAGGCGGCCATTGTGTATGAATGTTTTTCGGAGGCAGTTGCATGGCGTCTAGATGAAGCTACAAACCTACCCCGGTTTAGACCTTTGGACGTCAGGCCGGTAGGTTTCACGAGTCGGAGTTATTAGAAAAGTAATTTCCTTGTACTACCGAACATTGGTCTCACGCGGTTTCGGGCGAGTAGAGGCTCTTTTGGCGCTTCGTTCGAAATTTTGAAACACAAGCATTCATGTTTAGAGTACTCTTGAATTTTGAGGATTGACCTAAATAGACAACGTTAAATTTGACCTTGTATGTTTCAAAACCTCATTAAATTATCCGCTTCTTTTTGAAATTTTGACACTTGAAAATCCTATAACTACGATTATTTTGGAATGGAGGAGCTAAATTTGAATCTATTTTGTACACGACTACATATGCTATTATGTACAAAATCAGAGCAAAGATTGGTGCCCCCATTATTTAGGTATGATTTACAAATGCCATGATATCAAATTCAAATAATTGAATGGACATCATGTTGAATTCGATTTTTTAAACCACCTTAAGTTGAATTCAAATGTATGCTAGTTCATATGTAGCTATTTATAATGTTCATTGTGTAACTTTCGTATGTATAATGTGCTTTACACACACAACATGAACTATACTCACATTTATATTCGATTGCTAAAGCGATGCATTGTCTGGAGTTCAAAATACTAACTATGTGGATCAATTGTGTCGAATAATAACATAGACATGCTCAAATTCGATAGAATCTAGATGTCTGATGGATCAATGACCGTTCCTTACGCGAACTGCAAATATCATGATCCCATCCTAATATTTGGATACAATTTATATCTTTAATCAATGTGTACAACAGTCTTTTACGTGTAGTTTCACTCTCCATCGGTGGTCTCTCACACATGCTCACACACTCTCTCCCGAGGTGTCTTTCTCGCACACATGCTCTCGATATAACCCTCCCTCCCTCTCGTAACCATTTACGAATGTTTTCACTAAACTTTATCACAAGCACTCTTCCTCTCGCAAGCATACACACGCACAATCCCCATCGACCCTTTCTATATACATAGACCTGCCTACGTGTCTCTTGTACGCACATTATCTTTAGGCCTGTCTCTCACGCATTGTCTCACACCTCTCTTCCTAATCGACGAGTATGATTCTAGCAGAGCATTTTATAGGATGCCCCTTAAAGTTAGGTTGGATGAATAGTAATATCAGAGATAAAGGGCTTACCTTAGTCCGAGAACCTAGAGTTACAAATCCTAGCCGGCTTTGTCAGTGGGCACAAAGTCCTTCACAATTATGCTATCTTTGTCTTGTACGACTAGTCATCCATGGGTCTCCCTAAATGCGTCATGGGCCGACCAATGTGGCGCAGGACGGAACCGAACGAAGGGCCTCACCTCGACCCACCGGACCTCACGCGGTGACACATCCTCTGCCCCCACGTCTCGTTATCTTCTCACACCCACACATACCAACACAGACACCACACACACAAAAAATATTCTCCTGGTGCCTCTATCCACTCCCCCCTTGCATATACACACTCAAGGGAATCTCTCGCCGTGACGTCATATTCGTCTCTCTCTCTCTCTAGACCACTCTCATTTCTCGTGCTATGTCTCCCACGCCCCCCGCCCCGCCGGCCCCTCTATCCATGCCTCTCTCGAATACGTAATACACACAC
Source organism: Triticum aestivum (assembly GCF_018294505.1). Taxonomy (NCBI): domain Eukaryota; kingdom Viridiplantae; phylum Streptophyta; class Magnoliopsida; order Poales; family Poaceae; genus Triticum; species Triticum aestivum. The sequence goes on from NC_057799.1 coordinate 326,333,256, forward strand.
ATACCTCTCTAACCCTGCCAAATGCATCAACTACAGATTCACACATGTTACATCACGTACCCCATTGATCTAAAAAGCCCTCTCTTCACGTTTATTCCGCATACAACATTCCTTTTGAATAAAGTGTGGCCAAAAAATTATTTTAGAATTTCTACATATATACAACATTACAAAGTTATATGGAGGAGTATGAACGCTAATTTGCATTGCATGGTGCCCACAATGATATTTATTCCACACTGTGAATTTGTATATCTTTATACTATATATAAAGTTATTAATAATAAAGAGAAATGAAGAGCATCTCTCCCTCCATCGCATACCCCCCTCTACGCCCCTTTCACGTACGCACACAAACTATCTCCAGGTCCTCTAAAAGTAAGCCCCCAGAACATTCACGCATGTTTCATCTTTCTCTCGCGATATATACAGTGACGTGATACGTCTCCAACGTATCTATAATTTATGAAGTATTCATGATATTATATTATCCATCTTGGATGTTTAATGGGCTTTACTATGCACTTTTATATTATTTTTGGGACTAACCTATTAACCCAAAGCCCAGTGTCAGTTTCTGTTTTTTTCCTTGTTTTAGTGTTTCGCAGAAAAGGAATATCAAACGGAGTCCAAACGGAATGAAACCTTCGGGAGCATGATTTTTGGAACGAACGTGATCCAGGAGACTTGGAGTTGAAGTCAGGGAAGCTTCGAGGTGGCCACGAGGCAGGGAGGCGCGCCTGCCCCCCTGGGCGCGCCCCCACCCTCGTGGGCACCTCGTGGCTCCCCTTACCGACTTCTTTCGCCTATATATGTCCATATACCCTAAAAACATCTGAGAGCAGAATAGATCGGGAGTTCCGCCGCCGCAAGCCTATGTAGCCACCAAAAACCAATCGGGACCCTGTTCCGGCACCCTGCCGGAGCGGGGATCCCTCACCGGTGGCCATCTTCATCATCCCGGTGCTCTCCATGACGAGGAGGGAGTAGTTCACCCTCGGGGCTGAGGGTATGTACCAGTAGCTATGTGTTTGATCTCTCTCTCTCTCGTGTTCTTGAGGTGATACGATCTTGATGTATCGCGAGCTTTGCTATTATAGTTGGATCTTATGATGTTTCTCCCCCTCTACTCTCTTGTAATGGATTGAGTTTTCCCTTTGAAGTTATCTTATCGGATTGAGTTTTTAAGGATTTGAGAACACTCGATGTATGTCTTGCCATGCTTATCTGTGGTGACAATGGGATATCACATGATCCACTTGATGTATGTTTTGGTGATCAACTTGCGGGTTCCGCCCATGAACCTATGCATAGGGGTTGGCACACGTTTTCGCCTTGACTCTCCGGTAGAAACTTTGGGGAATTCTTTGAAGTACTTTGTTTTGGTTGAATAGATGAATCTGAGATTGTGTGATGCATATCGTATAATCATACCCATGGATACTTGAGGTGACATTGGAGTATCTAGGTGACATTAGGGTTTTGATTGATTTGTGTCTTAAGGTGTTATTCTAGTACGAACTCTATGATAGATCGAACGGAAAGAATAGGTTCGTGTTATTTTACTACGGACTCTTGAATAGATTAATCAGAAAGAATAACTTTGAGGTGGTTTCGTACCCTACCATAATCTCTTCGTTTGTTCTCCGCTATTAGTGACTTTGGAGTGACTCTTTGTTGCATGTTGAGGGATAGTTATATGATCCAATTATGTTATTATTGTTGAGAGAACTTGCACTAGTGAAAGTATGAACCCTAGGCCTTGTTTCCTAGCATTGCAATACCATTTACGCTCACTTTTACCACTTGCTACCTTACTGTTTTTATATTTTCAGATTACAAAAACCTATATCTACCATCCATATTGCACTTGTATCACCATCTCTTTGCTGAACTAGTGCACCTATACAATTTACCATTGTATTGGGTGTGTTGGGGACACAAGAGACTCTTTGTTATTTGGTTGCAGGGTTGCTTGAGAGAGACCATCTTCATCCTACGCCTCCCACGCATTGGTAAACCTTAGGTCATCCACCTGAGGGAAATTTGCTACTGTCCTACAAACCTCTGCACTTGGAGGCCCAACAACGTCTACAAGAAGAAGGTTGCATAGTAGACATCAAGCTCTTTTCTGGCACCGTTGCCGGGGAGGTGAGTGCTTGAAGGTATATCTTTAGATCTTGCAATCGAATCTTTTAGTTTCTTGTTTTAGCACTAGGTTAGTTTATAAAAGAAAACTACAAAAAAATGGAATTGAGTTTGCCTCATACGCTTCATCTTTTTAATATCTTTCGTGAGAATGATGGAAAGGAAAATTGTGCTCAATTGCTAGAGGAAGAATGCATTAAAATGTTTGGCACTAAATATTTGAATGATGAGCATGATTGCAATGTTGTTAGTATGAATTCTTTGAATACCCATGATATGATATGCAAAGCCACAAGCTTGGGGATGCTATGTTTGATGAACATGATATGTTTAGTCCCCAAGTTTTGATGAGCAAATTTATTATGTTGATAGCATGCCTCCTATTTATGATGATTATATTTATGAAAGTGGATATGGAGAGGTCATGACTTTATTTAGTGATGAATCCATTATTTCAGAAGAGGTTCCAATTGATTATGAGAATAAAGTTGCTATCTATGATGATTATTGTGATGACATGTATGCTATACAGAATAATTATAACCATGAAACTTGTCATCATGATTTTAGTTTTCAATTGGATTATGCCTCACATGATAGTTATTTTGTTGAGTTTGCTCCCACTACTATTGATGAGAATAATTTTGCTTATGTGGGGAGTAGTAAATTTTCTATGCTTGTAGATCATGAAAAGAATGCTTTTTGTGATGGTTATATTGTTGAATTCATTCATGATGCTACTGAAAATTATTATGAGGGAGGAATATATGCTTGTAGGAGTTGCAATAATATCAAGTTTCCTCTCTATGAGTTGAAAATCTTGAAGTTATGCTTGTTTTTCCTTCCTATGCTAGTTGATTATTCTTCCCATAAGTTGGTTGCTCACAAAATCCCTATGCACAGGAAGTGGGTTAGACTTAAACGTGCTAGTCATATTCTTCATGATGCTCTCTTTATGTTTCAATTGTTATCTTTTATGTGAGCATCATTGAAATCATCATGCCTAGCTAGGGGCGTTAAATGTTAGCGCTTGTTGGGAGGCAACCCAATTTTATTTTTGTTCCTGTTTAGTAATAAATAAATCATATAGCCTCTGGTGTTATGTGGTTTTATGTTTTAATTAGCGTTTGTGCCAAGTAAGACCTATAGGATCTTCTTGGATGATAATTATTTGATCTTGCTGAAAAACACAGAAACTTTCTGCTCACCAAAACAATTGTTAAAAATCACCAAAAAGTGATAAAATACTGATTCCAATTGCACTAGATCAATAATCAAATTATCTAGGTATTCCTATTTTGGCAGATTTTTATTAGTTCCAGAAGTTTGTGTTATTTACAGATTACTACAGATTGTTCTGTTTTTGACAGATTCTGTTGTTCGTGTGTTGTTTACTTATTTTGATGAATCTATGGCTAGTATCGGAGGGTAAGAACCATAGAGAAGTTGGAATACAGTAGGTATAACACCAATATAAATAAATAATGAGTTCATTACAGTATTTTTAAGTGGTGGTTTGTTATCTTTCGCTAACGGAGCTCACAAGATCTTCTGTTAAGTTTTGTGTTGTGAAGTTTTTGAGTTTTGGGTAAAGATTCGATGGACTAAGGAATAAGGAGTGGCAAGAGCCTAAGCTTGGGGATGCCCATGGCACCCCAAGGTAATATTCAAGGACAACCAAGAGCCTAAGCTTGGGGATGCCCCGGATGGCATCCCCTCTTTCGTCTGCGTTCATCGGTAACTTTACTTGGAGCTGTATTTTTATTCACCACATGATATGTGTTTTGCTTGGAGCGTCATGTCATTTTATTTTGTTTTGCTTGCTGTTTGAATAAAATATCAAGATCTGAAATTCTTAAATGAGAGAGAGTCTTCACATAGCTAAATAATTATTTAACTACTCATTAATCTTCACTCATATCTTTTTGGAGTAGTTTGTCATTTACTCGTGTGCTTCACTTATATCCTATGAGTAAATAGTTGAATGATTTGAATATCATAAATCTGAAATTATATATGTTTCATATGCTTATCCCATGGGGAGTAATGACTTCACATATAAGAAGTAGAGGTGGTAAATTTAATGAAGGTTAGCAAACATTGTATTGGTAACTTGAACAATTCATGAAAGAATATTGAAGGAAGAGAGATTTCACATATAATACTATCTTGGACATCTTCTATGATTGTGAGCCCCATTAATTATTTTCAAACCTGAGCAAATTAGTTGAAGTTGGACAAGGAAGACAACATAATGAGATATGCTTGGGTATATTTGTATAGAAGTTATATTGTTATGGATCCTCTAACATGTGGTGCTTGCTATTTAGAATCCTTTGCTAGCCAAAATATCTGTACTAAGTTTCTTCCATGAGTGTCCACCATATCTACCTATATGCAGTATTTACCTGTCGTTCCAAGTAAATTTGCATGTGCCAAACTCTAAACCTTCAAATAATAATCTGATTTGTATGCCCGAATCGCTCATGTAGCGACTAGGGGCTGTCAGTATCTTCCATGCTAGGTGGGTTATTCTCACGATGAGTGGACTCCGCTCATCATTCATGAGAAAATGGCTGGTAACTGGGATGCCCAGTCCTATGATCAAAAGATCAAAAACAAATTCACAAATAATTTAAACAAAACTCCCCCAGGAATGTTGATAGTTGGACGGCACCCGTTGTTTCGGACAAGCCGTGGAGTGTGAATGTTGGTGGAGGGGGAGTAAAAACTTTACTTTTCTGCGTGGGAACCGCCTATAATGTATGTAGTATGGAAGATATTGGGAACTCTTGGTCGTTATGTTGACAATGAAAGCATACCTCTCAAAATTATTTTCATCTCTGTTTTAGCTTCAAGCTCTGGCACCTCTGCAAATCCCTGCTTCCCTGTGCGAAGGGTCTATCTTTTACTTTTATGCAAGAGTCAGTAGTATTCCTTCTCATTCCAACCTACTCTTTAGTTGGCAAGCATCATGTGATGGAAAGATCTAAGCATATATGGCCATTCAAATATATTTGAGCATGAATTATTATTGTTAACATTACCCTTGAGGTAAAAGGTTGGGAGGCGAAACATTAAGCCCCTATCTTTCTCTGTGTTCGATGAATACTATTTGTTCTAAAAATATGCTTTGAGTGGTAGCAATCATGGAAGACTATATGATAGTTGAGTATGTGGGATTTGCTAAATCAAAGCTCTGACATAGACTCTTCCTGAAAATAAGATGAATTGTAATTGTTTGATGACTAATAACACGGTTTGTTAGTTTTCAAGAAAGTTTATAATCTATACTTTAACATGTGAATAGCTTGTTACTTGATCATGAAAAGTTCTATGAGTTGAGCTACTGTTATGACATATAATGATGCTAGAAAAGGTGATTGAAGTTATCATTGATCAAACTTATGCACCTGCTAGCATTCACACTTCATAAATTATTTCTTTTATCATTTACCTACTCGAGGACGAGCAGGAATTAAGCTTGGGGATGCTGATACGTCTCCAACGTATCTTTAATTTATGAAGTATTCATGATATTATATTATCCATCTTGGATGTTTAATGGGCTTTACTATGCACTTTTATATTATTTTTGGGACTAACCTATTAACCGAGAGCCCAGTGCCAGTTTCTGTTTTTTTTCCTTGTTTCAGTGTTTCGCAGAAAAGGAATATCAAACGGAGTCCAAACGGAATGAAACCTTCAGGAGCATGATTTTTGAACGAACGTGATCCAGGAGACTTGGAGTTGAAGTCAGGGAAGCTTCGAGGTGGCCACGAGGCAGGGAGGCGCACCTGCCCCCCTGGGCGCGCCCCCACCCTCATGGGCCCCTCGTGGCTCCCCTTACCGACTTCTTTCGTCTATATATGTCCATATACCCAAAAAACATCGGAGAGCAGAATAGATCGGGAGTTCCGCCGCCGCAAGCCTCTGTAGCCACCAAAAACCAATCGGGACCCTGTTCCGGCACCCTGCCGGAGGGGGTATCCCTCACCGGTGGCCATCTTCATCATCTCGACGCTCTCCATGATGAGGAGGGAGTAGTTCACCCTCGGGGATGAGGGTATGTACCAGTAGCTATGTGTTTGATCTCTCTCTCTCGTGTTCTTGAGGTGATACGATCTTGATATATCGCGATCTTCGTTATTATAGTTGGATCTTATGATGTTTCTCCCCCTCTACTCTCTTGTAATGGATTGAGTTTTCCCTTTGAAGTTATCTTATCGGATTGAGTTTTTAAGGATTTGAGAACACTTGATGTATGTCTTGCCGTGCTTATCTGTGGTGACAATGGGATATCACGTGATCCACTTGATGTATGTTTTGGTGATCAACTTGCGGGTTCCGCCCATGAACCTATGCATAGGGGTTGGCACACGTTTTTGCCTTGACTCTCCGGTAGAAACTTTGGGGCATTCTTTGAAGTACTTTGTGTTGGTTGAATAGATGAATCTGAGATTGCGTGATGCATATCGTATAATCATACCCATGGATACTTGAGGTGACATTGGAGTATCTAGGTGACATTAGGGTTTTGATTGATTTGTGTCTTAAGGTGTTATTCTAGTACGAACTCTATGATAGATCGAACGGAAAGAAAAGCTTCGTGTTATTTTACTACGGACTCTTGAATAGATTGATTAGAAAGAATAACTTTGAGGTGGTTTCGTACCCTACCATAATCTCTTCGTTTGTTCTCCGCTATTAGTGACTTTGGAGTGACTCTTTGTTGCATGTTGAGGGATAGTTATATGATCCAATTATGTTATTATTGTTGAGAGAACTTGCACTAGTGAAAGTATGAACCCTAGGCCTTGTTTCCTAGCATTGCAATACCATTTACGCTCACTTTTACCACTTGCTACCTTGCTGTTTTTATATTTTCAGATTACAAAAACCTATATCTACCATCCATATTGCACTTGTATCACCATCTCTTCGTCGAACTAGTGCACCTATACAATTTACCATTGTATTGGGTGTGTTGGGGACACAAGAGACTCTTTGTTATTTGGTTGTAGGGTTGCTTGAGAGAGACCATCTTCATCCTACGCCTCCCACAGATTGATAAACCTTAGGTCATCCACTTGAGGGAAATTTGCTACTGTCCTACAAACCTCTGCACTTGGAGGCCCAACAACGTCTACAAGAAGAAGGTTGCGTAGTAGACATCATGGCGATCATTGTATTTGAAGCGGAAGCACGATACATACATTGGACTTCAGAATCCACTCATTACGGTCACCATTTACGTTTTTTGGTTATTATACAGTCACGGGCTCACCGTACAACTCTGTATTTGCTCAAGACACGACTAGTTGACCAGTTAAACGCTCCACGTGGCACCTCTAGTGTTGCATCACATTATCTCACTACCATCGGGCCCACCTGTCGGCTTGTATCTACTCTACATCTACACTCTTATAAAATATAAAATACACTCCCATAAAAAACAGAGTTGGTGATGATGGTGTGCCTGCCATCCTGCAATACAGGCCGTCCGATTTATATCTGACGGATAGGAAAGAAACTATGACAATTTTGCAAAAAGGTACGCACACACCTCTCCACATTTGCAAATAAGGCCTTCCCTCGTTCATCATTTTCTCTCACAAGATAAACTAGTCATACAAATGCATCTTGATGTTACGTGCAACGCACGGGCATCTTGCTAGTAAGAATGAAAACAAACGACAAAAATATATTGGACGGTGGTTCAAAGTCATGACCGCGGGCACAACGGACAAGGTGGCCTTGTATTGGTATGCTGAGCCGTCTGTTTTAACACACAGGAGATGGTGTGGTGATTATACACACACACACGCATGCACACGAACTGCATGCACGCAACACTCACACGAACACATGCACCCACGCATGCACGCAACACTCACATGTACACACGCAGCCATGCACGCACGCAACACTCACACGCACACACGCACGCATGCATGCACACACCTGTACACCACACGACCAACACACACTCTCACGCTCAAGTGCTCAACCTACACGTGCATGCGCACACATCAGGCCTTGACAAACACATACACAAACAGGTGATTCCCGCGCACGGGTTGGAGTCTTGTCGCGCCTGCGTAAATTTGTGTTTATCTGACCTTTTCCCTATGCGAACTGACAGGTGGGACCCACAAGGAACGTGGTCAATTTAACTAGTCAACATGGTGCCACGCAGACTATTTGGCCGGTCAATAGAGTGCAATCCGATGCTGAACTGTGAGCAAGTGGCCGTATAATCACCGCAAAATGTATATAGTGATCGTAATCAGCTTATTCTGAAGTTCGGTGAATGTATTACGCTTTTCTCTCTGTAGGCCCAACAAAACTACATCTCTACACGTTCTCGCATGTTACATCTAACAACTATGCAATACAACACTACTACTACACTCTAACACAATAAATCATATGTGTTTTTAGTTTTACTAGATATCATATTGTTGCTTAATTATTCAGTTTGCATACATTAAAATTGCCTTTGAAATGTATGGCCAGTATGATATACCGCGCGGGAAAAATCCCGCCCTTTCCTGTTTAATCGGGTTTGTATCGATGGATCGTGTGAAACAGCAAAACTATATTACTATACAGTACAAGTGACAGTTCACTGGGCCGTCGTGTCGTGTACTCCTCCATCGTAAGAGTGGAGCACTCACTTTCATAAATATTCTAGTCCCTTTCGCCGATAGGTGGGACATCAAGCTACCGGGTCCACGTGCCATACCGTAATACAGTGCAGAGCAGCCGGGGTGAAGCACCAGTCATGGCGCTGGCGTAGTAATGAGCAATGAGGCATCAAATCACAAAGCTGCACCTTTCCCGCAGTTAAGTTGGAGGGACGAAGTAATAATGCTAAAAATAGAAGTTGGAGGGACGAAGCAACCATCATTTCACTCGTTGCTGAATCCGCTTCTCCCTCATCTTCTTCAAGTTAACCACGTGTTGCTTCTGCCATTGTTCTGCCTCATGTGGGACGCGGATCGGCTTGGTAAAGCACTGACACGTGGGACCGCATGTTAGCAAACCGCCAGGACAATGTCCTCTAAAAATAAGAAACCTCCCCCGCCATCCGCGCGGCAAAATCACCTCCTTTTTACTAATCTTGATTCTATAATTTTTTAGATCAATATAATTGAGATTTGTATAGATAGCACACAGGAGCAAAACCAAGTGGTACGGTTAAGTGCATCCACAATGTGTAGCCAAATGTGAAAATAGCTTTTGGCATCGTGGGAACCATTGTGGACGGTGTTGCCAAAGCCAAAAGGATGGAACCGAAGCTCCCTGATTGATTGATTGATTGAATGAATAGAAAAATGCAACGTCTCTCCTCTTTTTCCTGTGCTTGGACGCATGTACAGTATAGAGCACAGAGTCTACTCCCCTGTCCCTTCTATCACAAATCACAAAGCAGTGAGGCATCAAATCACAAAGCACGGACGAAGCAACCATCATTTCACTCTTTGCTGACTCCGCTTCTCCATCGTCTTCTTCGAGAAACCATGTCACCGCACTAAGCTGGACGGACGACGCTATTGTGTATGAGTAGTACTAGTACATTTACGCGTCCTTTGGTTCAACGGACTTCCTGGATGCACATAAGGCGATTGTCTCGTCTTGCAGGCAGCACTTGTGAACGACTTACCATGGTCTCCCTCAATGGTGTTCTCCGTCGAACGCACTTCGCCAAACCACAACGTTCGAGATATCGTGGACGTCACCGCAATGGGGAAGGAAGTCAAATATAGTTACTACCTCCATTTTTTTGTACACAAGGCCAGTATATCAAAATTACAATTTGCAAAAGGCCACTAACACTAATCGAGGCAAAATTGATGGGGTTTGCCTCGTACTAGCAACCAAGGACATTAATATCCCCTGCATGCATGCGGAAGTGAGAAGGTTGGTTTGCATGGCGCTGCATTAATCAAGCGATGAGGAGTGAGATGGTTAGCTCTTTGGGATTTGGAGAAAAATATATGCATTAATTGACACGTGAAACGAGGATTTGTATCAATTAATCCCGCGAAGGAAAACCCCGCCTTTCTTTTTTAACACTAGTACTCCTAGTACGTAGTACGTACTTATCCTGTTTGGGTCTAGGCCTTGCATTGCCATACTTCGCCACACATTTTTGCCAAGCTTGCCTAAAGTTTTCAAAATGAAAAGGAGGTACACTTGTGCACGGCTGTCGCGGTTGCACCGCACCCTCACACGGTTGCTCCTGCACGCCGCGGTCGCACCGCACCCTCACACAGTCGCTCCTGCACGCTGCAAACCCAACCAAGGGAACACACCCTCACTGACACGTGTTGTCGCATGTGAACAAACCAAACTCAGCCATCCTACCGCTGACACATAATTTTCGTTCATAGAGTATGTTTATCCAACCGCATGTTGGGGAGTATCCGTACGACCCGTGCGGTGGTCTGTTGGGGAAGAAGAAGAGGTGAGGAAGAAGGGTTAGGAGACGTAGGATATTCATCCAACCGCCTGAAATGGTAGACTGACCCAAGTCAGGTGACTTGCATAACAATATATGTTTTTACACAGCAAAAGATCCATAAAAACAACAACATAAAGAAAAACTATCACTGCTCGCGGAACGAGACGGCCTCGTCGTCTTTGTCTGCCGGCGCGAACCAGCCGTAGCTGCCGACGTGTGTCTCCGCACCATGGTTGTCCTCGGCCTCCAGCTACTCGTTCACACGGAGCGTGCGGGCGCTCTGCACGGACGAGAGCACCGCCCGGTTCAAGTCGAGGACGTCCGGTTCCGCCTGCAGGAGGGCCTCGATGGCAGCGGCATCCGTGCGCTCTGCGTCGAGTCGAGCCTCCGCCGCCCGGTTCAAGTCCAGGACGTCCGGTTCCACCTGCAGGAGGGCCTCGATGTGAGCGGCATCCACGCGCTCCGC
>NC_057799.1:326344745-326346834 GCF_018294505.1 Triticum aestivum
CGCCCGGTTCAAGTCCAGGACGTCCGGTTCCGCTTGCAGGAGGGCCTCGATGGCAGCGGCATCTGCGCGCTCCGCCTCAAGTTGAACCTCCGCCGCCTGGTTCACATCCACGACATCCGGTTCCGCCTGCAGGAGAGCCTCGATGGCAGCGGCATGCGCGTGCTCCGCGTCGAGTTGAGCCTCTGCCTCCCGGTCCTCCTTTAGTATCGCCAGGTTGAACCGCTGGTCCACCTGCACCATGGGGGACTCGGACGCCGGCACGAAGTCGATGTCCATCGTCTCATACCCATCGGGGGCCTACTGCGCCGCGACCTCCGCCATGAACATTGGATTGGCTTCCTCCTCCTCGTAGCTTGGCTCCAGAGAACTCGGGGATTGGCCCGCCGCAAAGCGAGCTTGGGAACGGAGGTCTGTGGCGCCGACCGCCGCCGTGATTTCTGCGCGGGGCTCCGGCGTCAGCATCTTGTAGTACGTGATCTTGCGGCGCACCATGGCTTTCCGGCGAACTAGGGGACGCTTGATGCGGGCTAGGGGATCGAAAGGTGGGGGAAGGGGCTGGAGATTAGGTGTGGTTTTAGGGCAGTGGCTGGCGTAGGCCGAGCAACGAAGGTTCTAGTGTGAATAGTGGTTCCGATGACGACCGGTCAATCGGTTTTGACTATACATCGCTCTTGTCGCATTCGCGTTGCAGCCCGGCACGCTGGACCCTCCACGTTGCTCACCGAATGGAACGCACTTCGTCTTGCGTATTTGATCGCTTGTGGGACCGCAGTTGAGAGCAAACCGACGTCCCTCCCCCTCCCCCGCCCGCGTCATTTATACTACCACTCCCTGCGTTTTATGCGGAGTAAATAAAAACAGAGGGAGTATACTACGGATGAGGATCCCCTGACGTGGCCGAACACATTGAGTAACTGACATGCGGGGCCTAGCAAGCATGGGGTCCGCCAGTAAGTGACCGAAAGGGAGGGTAAGGCAGGGATACCTACGTTAGAGGATCCACTTCCACTACTACTCCCTCCTTCCATTTACTATACAGGGCCTAATGCGTTTTTCGAGGCTAACTTTGACCAAATGTTAAGAGTAATAATATATGACATGCAACTTACACAAAGCATACGGTCAAATTCGTATGTGAAAGGAGCTTCCAATGATATAATTTTCACATTATACATCTCATGTACTATTAATCTTGTCAATAGTCAAATGCGGTTTTGGAAAACGCATTAGAGCATGGTTAATAATATAGCCAGTCAATGGCTATAAGGAACTGCCATGTCATCTATAGCCATCATCTATTATATGCACTCATACAGTAGTGTGGGCTATAAGGTTGGGTATTTCCCGCAAAAAAATTATAAGGTTGGCTATTGTATTAGTACTTTTTTCCATCTCCTCTCCATCTCTTTCTTCATATTTATTGTATTTAACTAGGAATGCGTATATAGCTAGGCTCTTGCATGAGAGCTCACTCCCCTTACTTTTTCACATCTCTCTCCTCCACATAGGCCCTATATAAATGGAAGGAGGGAGTACTACTATGAGCACTGCATACTCTAGTACAGATGTTGTCAGTACTCCACTAGTACTATTGGACAGGGAGCTTAAAAAAAGTTACTATTGGACTGGCTATACGTGGCGAAATCCTAGTAGGAAGAGCATGCGCGAGAACAAGCACATTCACGTGGTTGAAAACAAATTGGAAACCATCTCGAGTACAAATCTAGGAGTACGTACGAATCTAACAATATTGATTGGGCGTTGTTGAATGTTGATACTTTTTTGATCAAAGTAGAGATACTTTGACTACACATAAAACTTATATGTAAACTAGAAAGGATAGGAGGGAGTATATTGTACGTTCAAAAACGAAACGAACATTGAATACCCTTTATATATGATTTGCGGATGCTATGATCACCAGTTCAAAATTTTGAATCCGCCTTAGGTATCACACATGCCCCCACTCGTTCTCTCTCCATTTCATCTCGGGGTCCGGAGATCGATTGAAAGAGGACTAGGGTGGGTACAATACGTTCGTTTCGCTTACGAACATACAATATACTCCCTCTGATCCCCATAGACCCCC
>NC_057799.1:326347101-326401661 GCF_018294505.1 Triticum aestivum
CGAGTCATTTCTATCATAGAAACAGACCAAACCTTTATCTCCTTGCACGACACGCAATTGATCTCTGAACATCAATCGATCTCGTCAACATGTGTCGGGGCATGAACTGAATGGGATGTCAAAACTAAGACGTGAAGCAACACGTAGTGGAGGCAAAGTGAAACTTTAAACGAACCGTTTGTTTGTATGCATGTCGGAAAAATTACAAAACATTGGAAATACAAGCATGGTCTAGGCCCACATGCGAATGATGCTCGGTGGAATGTTCAAATGAGGCATGCCGGAGGATGGACTCGACTGGAGGGCGACATGATCGATGGAGAAGAGGGTTGGAGAGGAATGAGAAATAAGCAAACGCCACGTGATTATACTTGAACGGCTCAAATAAACAATAAGTTGTCTCGCTTGGCCTACATAGTGAAAGGCCTAATGTGTAACGCGGAGCACTGACGCTCGAATATGGCCAGGAAAATAGGGAAACCGACATGTGGGGCACACCTGTCGGGACGAGTAGCACAGACTAGTCCAATGGAGGAGCTGGCCCACAACCTCCTCACCACCGGCAACCGTTCATGTGGGTCGTGGGGGCCAACAACGTGGCGCAGCTCCAGCACTGCCTTTGGACACGGCGACTGCGGCGAGCGACATGCTCATCGTCGCTAGACACGGTCGGTTTCAGTGTGCCGAGGGTGCCGTTAGTGCTGTGGCACGACCAACAATATGTTTGGTTTGTGCCCAAGGTTGCCCCATCAAAGCATTGGGTAGCCAAAATTTGGGTTGAGGTTTTGGTTGCCCATGATTTGGCCGACATTGGAAGAAAAATGAACTAGAGTTGGCTAGAGTTCATTGGCATGCCAAAAAAATGGCAACTATCCAAACAAAGACCAATCTTTGGTCATGACCAAAATTTTGGTAAGGTGCACTTTGGCCACAATCCAAACACACCCCAACACCCGGCTCGTCGAGGATGCACGGGGCGCCGGGACACGTCCGCGGAGTGGTGTAGCGCGGCCAACTGCATCCTCAGGACCTGAGACCATGCCGGGTCATCTTGCTTTTTCAATGACATGCATCAATCGCATGTGAGCAAAGGGCATCTCCAACGTTGCCACGACCGTAGCTGACTACCCTGGCACACCAAAAACCCACGTCCCTCGCGCCGTCGCGCGATGCGTTCCCAGCCGGCGCCAGCTGCCCGCATTCATGTCATCCGTCCGTATGCCGTCGTTAAGAGGCTCGGTGCCCGAGGAACCAACTCCGGCGACTTAATGATGGACCAGGACGCTTGGCTCCGGAATGCGCTACTTAAAGCGGCAACGCCCAGCTAACCTCCACACCATAGCGCATCGTCCTCCTACCTAGCACCACATCCGCCATGACCGCAAGCGCGAACGCTCTGTGGGAGAGCTTGTCTTCGGGGATGAAGCTCGAGGTCGCCGCCCTCGCGACGCAATAGTGGCGTAGCCGGACGCGGACGCGACCGCACAAGCAGTGGCCACACTGGCGGCCGACGATGGGAGCACCGTCAGCCACGCGTCCTACTTGCCGTCATCCAACATCCGGCACCGCCGAGGTCGGGGACTCCTCCGAGGATGAGTAGGGCATGGGAGGCGGCAGGGCATGGTGTGCTAACTGGCCGGTCCGTATCCCGTGTTCTACTCTTCCTCGCCGGAGACCGCACCTTCACTTCACTGGTCTTGAACCCCGCCCCCGTACATAGAGATCGCAGATGGAGGACGTCGGTCGCCGCCATAGAATTGGTTTAGGGTCGGGTTTCTTTTATTTTTCTGTCCTATAAAAGTTCAAAATGTAATGAAAATCTGCCGTGTTTGCATTAATCTCGGCCGGTGTATATGAACTTTCACAATAATATAGTATATTGTAGGAGTACTAGCAAGATGCCCGTGCATTGCACGGAAGATCAAGATCTTGTAGGAGAAAAGGATGAACGAGGGAAGGCCTTATCTGCAAATGTGGAGAGGAGTGCGGGTAAGTTGTCATAGTTTCCTTCCTATCCGTTAGATATAGATCGGACGGCCTATATTGCAGGATGACAGGCACACCATCATAACCAACTCTGCTTTTTATTGAACTGAGACAAAGCTAACATGTGAAGTAAAATAAACACATAGGGTCTATACATACACAATTTATCTTAGGCACTCCAATAGTATGTCCACTACACATTCACACATTTCACATCTTTCTACATCTACGGGAACGTACGAAAGGGTTAACGTAAATTGCCTCTCTCTCTCCTCCCCTGATTTTCATGGTGGTGGGCCCCTCCCTCACCCCAATCTACAATCAACAGCTCACACGTTTCACATTACGTTAATTACGTAACTGGGATTATGTAGGTGTAGCATTACTCATCCTAAAAAACCCAACTAAGCCAACCTCCCAGCATATCGCGCGGGAAAAGACCCGGCCGCGCCGTTTTCATCGGGATTACCGGATTACTAGTAGTAGTATCGATGGATCGTGTGAAGCAACAAGTTTTTTTTAGGGTGCGAAGCACCTAGTTTAAAAGGAAAAAAGGCGGTACACTCAAAGCACCCCTGTCGCGGTCGCATTGCACCCCACACACGTTCAGTCCTGCACAGGGCTCACGCAAACGGAACACGCTTTGGCTTGCCTCTTCACTGACACGTGGGACTGCACTTGGAGAAACCGACCATGCGCCAAACTCCCCCCGCCCACCGCGCAAAAATCCTCCCCCACCCAAAAATTCCCCCCAAATCCTAGATTCAACCGCCCTTCGGCCAACTAGCCAATAATATTCCCCAAACCACCCTCCCCCCATCCCCCTCCACTCCATTCGCTCTGCCAAAGCCGCCCTCCCCGCCGCGCCGATACGCCGGCGCCGCGGTTCGTCGAGGGGGACGCACGGCGATCCTCTCGCTCCCACAGTACGCTCTCGTAGACTGTCGTCCTCTAGCCGCGCCGCCACCGCTGGCGACGTTCTTGTGGAGGCGCACGACGGTCAGCGCCGCCACTGCTGGTGATGTTCGTGTGGAGACGCACAGCGGTCAGCTTCTCCCACGGTACGCGCATTCTAGACTGAGGCCCCGTGCATGTGAGTGTAGCGCTGAATGTTAGCTGATAGACACTGTTAATCTCACTGTTTGCCGAAGTAGATTACAGTCAATATGCTCTGCTTAAGAAGCTTCCTTGCCCTCTTCTGCACTCAATCTGCTTAGCTGAGATGGCATGGCAAGGCCGATTAGTTGCTAAAATATCCTGCCATATATTTATTGTGACGTAGATTGCCATGGTCTAGTAGCCAATCTATTAGGTGAAATAGTTGTACACCGTTTTATACTCGATCTTTGTTGCTACGATGGCCTTCGATAGTTCGATGGCTTTGTACTCGGCCTCATTGACTGCTAAAATAGCCTGCCATAATTTAGCACTCAAATCTGTTTGCTGAATTAGCTTTACATATATTTCGTTACTTAGATCTGCTCGTCCAAATATCTTGCTATAGCTTTAGACATCGACCTAGGTACTTTTTTTTGGACTTCATAAAAAAGCATATATGTTTTTCCTATAATATCTAGTAGAAGAAATAATTTGTATGTCTAATAGATGGACATGACTTGGATAACTTCTGCTCGAAGATTCTCCGCTGCATATGTCGAGGGGGTTGAAAACTTTATGAACTTTATCAGAGCTGAGTACGGTGGTCCGAAATTAGATGTGCTCTGCCCGTGTAGCAGTTGTATGAATTCAGTTACAAGACACCAGTCAACTATGCAAAATCCTCTACACTTGTATGGGATGTCGGTCACATATACTAGGTGGGTTCATCATGGTGAAGCTGTGAACGTCAATGTTATTGACTACGTGGAAGCAGCAGATCACCATCTTGATCTACCTGATGCTCAAGTGGAAGAGGAGGAGGAGGAGGTGGTGGCGGAGCCGGTGAGTTTGACCAACATTGAAACAATGCTACGAAATGCTCGTGCATTCAGTGAACTTTCACCTGCAGAAGAAAAATGGTGGGCCCGCATGTTGGAACAATGCAACGTGGCTGTCACCCCAGGAAATAAGCTGTCAGTATTCTCAGCTATGGTCACCTTTCTTCAGGTGAAGACATCTGAGCGGATGACCAACAAATCATTCGATGCGATGTTGGCTACTTTCCGCAAAGCTTTCCCAGATGCGTCTGAGCTGCCACACACCTACAGTAAAATGAAGAATTTCCTTCATGCAGTTGGAATTGGATATGATATGATCCATGTTTGTAGGAATAATTGTGTTCTGTTCCGGAAGGATTATGCCAACTTAAGTGAATGCCCGAAATGCAAATCATCAAGATGGAAAGATGGCGATGCTGTGAAGAGGATTCCTCATAATGTTCTGAGACATTTTCCAATTACACCAAGATTGCAGAGGTTGTTTCATGATGCTGAAACAAGAGAGGATGTACTGTGGCATTCTAGGAACCAGGAGTACAGAGATCAGAATGTAATGAGCCATCCATCACATGGTAGTGAGTGGAAAAGCTTCAATCAGAAACACGAAAAGTTTGCTGCTGACCCGAGAAACATTAGACTTGGCTTAGCTTCAGATGGATTTAACCCATCTGTCCACCAGAGCGCCACATATAGCATGTGGCCAGTGCTTGTTATCCCTTACAACATGCCTCCAAATGTCTGCACCAAAGAATCAAACTACATGATGGCCTTGCTCATCCCAGGTCCAAAAAGTCCTGGAAAGGAGTTTGATTTGTTCATGGAGCCTCTTGTGGAGGAACTTCAATAGCTATGGAGGGGTGTTCTCACTCAAGACCTATATAGCAGCCCACCAGCTGATTTCTTTCTGCGTGCTGTTATAATTTGGTGCATCCATGATTATCCGGCTTTGGGCACTATGTTGGGGCGAACGACACATGGTTACAATGCATGTGTTCGCTGTGATAGGAATCCGCTGTCATACGCAATACTTAGCAAGATCTGTTACATTGGACACCGCC
The DNA here is from genome assembly GCF_018294505.1 of Triticum aestivum. Taxonomy (NCBI): domain Eukaryota; kingdom Viridiplantae; phylum Streptophyta; class Magnoliopsida; order Poales; family Poaceae; genus Triticum; species Triticum aestivum. The sequence goes on from NC_057799.1 coordinate 326,352,083, forward strand.
GTTTCCTTGCCAAGGACAAGCCGCATCCTAGAAAATACCGAAGACATGTGTTCAATGCAAAGCATGAAAACCGTGATGCGCCGAAGAGGCTCACCGCCGATGAGTTGCAAGTGGAATTAGAGAAGGTCAGGCATATTACACCAAGAAACCATCCTGGAAATGGTAGCGGGAAAAGGAAGCGTGGCAGGGTAGAAGAGAGATTATTGTTTACCTGCAATCCACTTTGTGGGACTTGGAGTATTGGAAAGATTTGGATCATGCGGCATAATCTTGATGTGATGCACATCGAGAAAAATATATGTGACATCATTATTGGCACACTTCTTAATATTGAAGGCAAGACGAAACATACCTTAAAATCTAGGATTGATTTGACACACCTGGGTATCAGACAGGATTTGCAGGTGCAAGATGAAGGTAAACCACGGGATATGGCACCAGCTGCGTACGTCTTGGACAAGGCAAAAAGAAAAGAATTCTGTGAGGTCCTGTCACGTGTGAGATTCCCACATGGAATTGCTTCCAACCCTGAAAGGAGAGTCAATGCAGATGGAAACAAGGTACAAGGGTTGAAAACTCATGACTGCCACATCCTACTTCAAAGGGTTTTACCTGTTATCCTTGGAGGACTGGGCCGCCCTGACTTATACAGAGCAGTTGCAGAGTTGGGTCAATTCTTCAGGGAACTCTGCAGTAGAAATATCAGGATAGATGCTTTGGAGCATCTTAGAGACAAGATACCAACTATCCTATGCGACCTTGAGAAGATATATCCTCCAGCCTTCTTTGATGTGATGGTGCATTTGGCTGTTCATCTACATGATGAGGCACTACTTAGAGGTCCAGTACAATATGGCTGGATGTACCCTATTGAAAGGCGGCTAGGCACTTTCAAGGGCTATGTTAGGAACAGAGCTAGACCCGAGGGTTCCATTGCAGAGGCCTACATTGCTACAGAAGTGTTGACAGTCTGCTCAAAATACATTGAAACAGATGATCAGCTTAGCAAAGAGGTGGATGAAGACAATCCCGGGCTCAATGTTTTCGATTATTCTATTCGAGTTATAGGGAAGAGTCGACAAGAGGACAAACCTAAAGATTTGGACAAAATGGTTTGGTATGTGTTGAATAACTGTCCTGAGATACTACCTTATATCAAGTAAGTGCTAAGTACTGCAGCTTATACATCGTAATCTACTAAACTTGCAGCACATTCTTATATATTTAGATGTTTGAGGCGATCACTATGTTGTGCAGCATTTACAAAAAGGAGTTACTGCCGCAAAATCCAAGAAACGTTGACAAACTGGTTATGGCAAGATTTGCGGAATGGTTCAAGAGCCATGTAACCTTTTGAATTGCACTGTCTGTTTTTTTAATATATTGAGTACATAAGATGATCAGCTTGTCTATTTTCTAACCATAGGTTAAGAAGATGTGGGAGGATGGGTAGGCAGTTGATGATGCCCTTTACTCACTAGCAATGGGTCCTGATACTCGGGTAAGACATTATGAATCTTGCGTTGTTGGAGATGTGCGCTACAACACCCTTGCACGAGACGAAGGCAGGAAGACACAAAACAGTGCCATCATGAGCACAGATGCGTATGACAAAGAGACAACTGAAATGTATGCTAACATAACAGACATTGTTTAGTTGAAGTATATCTCCAGTTTCGAGGATCATCGGTGTGTGGTTCTATTGTGTTGTCATTGGTATAACCTGTTTTCCAGGATCGCAAAACCCAGAGCTGATGATTATTTCAAATCCATCAATATCAAGGCGGCGTACCAGACCAACGAGCCTTTTATTTTGGCAAATCAAGCAACACAGATATTTTTCTTGGAAGACACATTTGCACGTAGCGATGACTAGAGAGTATTGGAAAGGTTTGAGCAGAGGAATTCGTTTAATGAAGTTGCACAACAAGATGATGCTTACACTGCTCCTGATGTACAAGATAACACAGATGTTCCTAATATCTTTGAGAACCATCACGTCAATGACGCCGGCTAAAAGACTGCCTGTCATGCTGTGGACATACAAGAGTTGATCAAGAAGAAGCCAACGTTCGAGGACGTTGAGGACGAAGAAGAGGATGACACCTTGGGGAATTACGATTCAGACTGATACACATGGCGAAGATGTTGACGCTGCTACTGCGGATGATGATTACATTGCTTTTGTCGTATTTGCCTGTCAGAAGAATTTTTTTATCTACTATGTGAAATTGTGTTTGCCATGACAACTGAAACCTGATGAACATGTTGTTTAGTATTTTCCTGTGAGAACATCACTTGTTATGTATGCTGATATGTGTTTGGTGATTGTATGATGACTAAAACATGATGACATTGTTGTTTAGTTGTACTCATATTTGGCTGTGGAACTTGAATTTGATGACATAGTTTGCTGTTGGACTGCAATTTGCTCGACGTCTTCGAATGAGAACAAAGCTGTCCCGACAGGGCCTCTGCTAATTTATTTATTTATTACCAAAAGGGCCTCTGCTATTTATTTATTTATGAGCAAAAGGGGATACCCCCTGATTTCCGTTAATAGAAATCATTAGATGTTCACAACACTACGCCCAGCCTGCTACACAGGTTTCATTCATTACTAGTTTCAGCAAAGTGCTCATGTCATAGCCACTGAATACATCACGAGTGCTACATACACTGCAAATAAAGAGACAATCGTCCTACAGAGCACATCGATTTTGCCCATTATCTTCACAAGCTCTTTCATCTCCTCATTGCTGTCAAGGCCGTTCAGCAGCTGTTGCTTGGCCATGATCAGAGGAACTGCATCTTTAACCTTCTGCTCTGCATCTTCCTCTTCTGCCGTTCCTTCAGTTACTTGTCCAACACCCCAACCTGCTGGTATTGGGATTCCTTGACTAACCAAATAATCAGCGTAGTTGCACTCCCCCACATCAGCAATTTCCCAGAAATACAAATCACACGAATCTTCCCTTTTCTGCACGAATCAAACAGGAAGATCATCAACCAAAGTATTAAAAAAATCAGCAACTGAAAGCAGCAGAACAACACTTAAACATATTATTACCCCATGATTCGGGCATTTCTAGAAGACTCGGCCAGGGTTGAGGATTGTGGTTGAGACGCGACGGATGACTCTGCGTGATTTGCAGCAGTGGCACCACACCAACAACAGCGGGTTGCGATGAGCAACCGGCTGCGGTGCGCGTGCCGACGGGGGTGTGATAAGACCCACAGGCGATGGTATGGGTGGCGACTTGGCGCATATTTGGTTGTTGCCTGCTGAAGAGCAGGTGGACGAGCAGCCAGAGCTTCTGATGCTAGGCAGAGTAAGTAGAAAAGACGAGAAGCGAATGTTGGATATGTCAGTTTCATAACTTGCAGAGTAGCATAGCACCATATATAGTCATAGTCTAGGTTTGGATTCGAAGCAGCTACATGAGCACGCTCTCTTTTTTCTAAAACTCAGCAACGTCTCTTTACTGGTACACTAGCTTGTTCTGTACGCCTTATCAAGTCTTTGATTCCTCCACCTGACATCTGGGACCCACCGGAAGGGCCTCTGTATTTCGCGAAAAAAACGTGCCCCCCGCTGACAGGTCGGACCCACCAGCTATCTTCGCACGCAAGGAAGTGCCTCCTTATTGCGCACAAAAAATGAATACTCCCCCTGCCAGCTAGAACCCAGCATAGTGGGAGGCTGACTTATGTGCCTACCAAGTTGACGGGGACGGAGGGCTTTGTCAACTTAGTCAATATGAACGATTCTAGCTCTAGTTACCGTACGATGTTCATCCAACGGTCGTAGTGCTGCTTCAACCTCTGGCCTTCTTGCTCCAGCCGCCCAAAGCAGCGCCGGTCGTGCCGCCTGCTCCTGCCTCCCGTGGCCGGCTGTGCTGCCACGGAGGACTCACCGCCCCCATACTACTCCCACCGCTGGCCAGGCCATCCCTCCACTCACCCACACCCCCTGTTATTCTGCGGTGACGGCAACCTCACACCGCAGCCGAACCAGTGAACCCTCGTACTCCTCTCCGCGTGGGCATCCACTGCCGCGTCTTTCCCGGCTCCGCGTCGTCCCCTTCCTAGGCCTCGACGTCGTCCACCGCCTTGGTGCTCTCGGTGCGGCGTGGTCAATGTGGTGAATGACCGACTTCCATCAGAATAGGACTGTACGTGGAGAGGCTGACAGCTGGGTCCACAACCCAATTTTTTTTTTGATTTTCCATGTAAGTCGCTCTGTCAGGCCTGTTGGGCTGCAAATCTTTCAAGACGAGGAGAGCTTCATTCGGCTGGCCGAGAAAATGGCCTATCAGTAATGAGAAATGGGTTGTTTATTTTTAAAACACATCAAACCGGCAATTAGTTTCAAATTTCTTTTTTTCATTTCAAGATTTTAAATTGCATTGATTTTTATGCGTGGACAATTTGTTGGATTTTATATTGATATACATTTATTTTTAAAACCAGTTTAAATGTGACTCAAAATTTTAGGATTAAAAACAGTTCGGACCGCACCGAAATATGCAAAATTTCGTATAATTTTTTAACCGTGGCCACAATATGGGCTGTAATGCTAACAAAAAGAATATGGGCTCCAAAATAAACCTTAAGAATTAGCAAATGGGCTGTAAATTATTAGAAATAATGGCAGATGGGCTGTATGCTATTTTCCACAGATTTGAGGCTTTCCTAAAAAAGGTTGACGCACAAGCAGTGACTGTTGGATGTCCATCCAACGGCTGTCGTGCTTCTTCAATCTCTGCTCTTCCTGCTCCAGCCGCTCAAACAAGCGCCGGCGGGACTGCCTGCTCCCTCCTCCCCGCGGCCGGCTGTTCTGCCGCGCAGGCCTCACCGCCCCACCGTACTCTCATCGCTGGCCTAGCCATCCCTCTACTCACCCACACCTGCTGTTATTCTCCGGCGATGGCAGACGAACCAGTAAACCCTCGTACAGTCGTACTCCCCTCCGCCGAGTCTTCCCTGGCTCTGTGTCGTTCCCTTCCTAGGCCTCGCCGTCGTCCACCGCCCTAGTGCTCTCGGCGCGGCCTGGTCAACATGGTCAACGACCGACATGCATCTGAAGTGGACTGTACGTGGAGAGGCTGACAGCTGGGTCCACGGCCGCACACAAGGAAATGCCTCCTTATTACGCGCAAAATAATGATTCCTCCACCTGACATCTGGGATCCATGGCCTCTGTATTTCACGAAAAGAACGTTACCGCCACTGACAGCTCGGACCCACCAGCTATATCTTCGCACGCAAGGAAGTGCCTCCTTATTACACACAAAAAATGAATACTCCCCCTGCTAGCTAGGACCCAGTATAGTGGGAGGCTGACTTGTGGGCCTACTAAGTTGACGAGGACGGAGGGCTTTGTCAACTTAGTCAATATGCACGATTCTAGCTCCATTGACCGTACGATGTCCATCCAACGGCCGTAGTGCTTCTTCAACCTCTGGTCTTCTTGCTCCAGCCGCCCAAACCAGCGCCGGTCGTGCCTCGTGCTCCTGCCTCTCGTGGCCGGCTGCGATGCCGCGGAGGCCTCACCGCCCCCTACTACTCCCACTGCTGGCCAGGCCATCCCTCTACTCACCACACCCCCTGTTATTCTGCGGCGACGGCAGCCTCGCACCACAGCGAACCAGTGGACCCTCATACTCCTCTATGCGTGCGCATCCACTGCCGCGTCTTCCCCGGCTCTGCGTCGTCCCCTTCCTAGGCCTCGCCGTCGTCCACCGCCCTGGTGCTCTCGGCGCGGCGTGGTCAACGTGGTCAAGGAGCGGCTTCCATCGGACGTGGATTGTACGTGGAGAGGCTGACAGCTGGGTCCACGGCCGCAGCAAGGAAGTGCCTCCTTATTACGCGCACAATAATTATTCCTCCACCTGACAGCGGGGACCCACTGGCGGGCCACCGTATTTCGCAAAAAAAACGTTTCCCCCTAACTGCTGGGACGCACCAGCTACATCTTCACACGCAAGGAAGTGCGCCCGGGCAAAAAAAATGATTCGCCCCCCTGACTGCTGGGACCCACCAGCTACATCTTCGCACGCAAGGAAGTGCATGACAGTCGGGACCCACCTGGTCGAAGCGTACGTAGCGTTGTCATTCTGGTCGCGAACGTGTACGTACATACTGGTTGATGTAGAGGCGCGCACGTAGCATGTACACGTACGTACATCGGCTAGTGTGCAAGAAAGAAAATACGGCCACGTACATACGGGTGGGGTCTCGAACGCCTACTCGCGCATACATGGCTGGGTCGGAACAGAGAAACAGCGTCGTCGTCGTGTTCATGGGGAGGCAACAGAATGCGAATGCGTCGTGTTCAACGGGAAGCAACGGAACGCGTGGGAGCCAACTGGCTTGGACGGAACAACCAATGGAAATGAGGCCTGGCGTACTGTAGAACGGAGGAAACGGCCTTGTGTTCGACCGGCCATGTTCGAAATGGGATCCTGTTCATCGGGAGGGGTCTGGCGTACCGCAAAACGGAGGAAACGGACCTTCTACGGTCGAAATGGGGTCCTGTTGATTGGGAGGGGTGTGGCGTACCGCAAAACGGAAGAAATGGACTTGTGTTGGAGCGCTATGGTCGAAATGGGGGTCCTGTTCATCGGGAGGGGTTTGGCGTACTGCAAAACGGGACTCCATGAGATACTGTTCATCTCCACCGTCGACCCCCTCCAACCTCCACGGGCTACTGTTCATCCACCGTCGACCTCCTCCAGCCTCCACCTGCGACTGTTGTGACACCCAAAATTTTTATTTTTGGTTTTATCAAAATCTTTTATTTGATTTGAGGAGGGTATTTAAATTTTCTTCTAAAGAACTCTCCCTCTCAAAAATTTCCTTTTTTATGACAAATGTTTTGTTTGGTTTCATCCTAGACTTGATTGTTGGTCTTGGAGGTTTTTCATCTCATGTTGGCTCAAATGTTTTTCATTTGGAAAAATATATTTGAAAATCTTTTAAATAGCCCTATGGCATTTTGAGTGATTTTTTCCCCTTTCAAAAATCCCTCTTGCCATGACCTAAGTGGAAATCCCCTCCCAAAAGCTTTTCCCCATCTTTGGATCATGATATACTTCAAATCCAGCAGTTTGAACCTCCCCATAAAATTTTCTTTCATTTATTTCTCATCAAAAATAATTTCTGCCCTCTACTTTGGCTCTTGGAGATTTACAAAGGAGCTACCCTTTCTACTTTGAGTTTTGCCTCCAAACCAATTTCCCTAGCTAGTCCTTAGAGCCCTCAACCTAGATCCATGAAGATCCACTGGTCTCCAGTTCAAATATTTCAAATTGTACTTGCTGCAAGTTTGGACCTTATTTGCCAAATTTGATGAAATTCAATTGTTTTCTCCTCCTAAAAATCTGAGAAAATTCAGGCAGCCTCTGGATGCATTGAGAGGTCACCTCACCAAGTCCCAGCTACAGAATTTTTTTTCTTCATGCCAAATCATTTCGTCGAACACCTGAAGAGCACTGTTTCTATCAAGTTCAGTTTTTCAGAGTAACAGTTTCAGTAAACTGCTGTCGTTTTCTTCAGAGCCCGATGTCGATCTCGCCAGTACCGCGGCGGCGCCTTGCTCCCTGTCCCCTCCTTCTTATCCCTGCGCCGCACGATCGCCTGGAGGTTTCGGGCGTCGGCGACGAGCAGGAGGAGGTGCGCCACCCCGTGAGCGACGGCAGCAGCGGCTTTGCGGCTGCCAGAGAGAGGCGTAGCGTGGACGGCGCCGTCCAGCGCCGCCCAAGCCACCGGAGGCCGCCGCGTGGCCACCCACTCGCCCGTGCACACTGCCATCCGTCGTCGTGAACTGCTAGGCGCGGAGCGTGCTCTCTGCCGCCGTCGTGCCCGTACGGCCACCCCGTCGAGGATCGGCGCATTACGCCTAGCCCGACCAAGGTTTAGCGGGGGAACGGCACCAGTGATCCTCCCTGATGGTGCCTAGCCGCTTAAACCCACTGCCCAACCACTGCCTCACCGTAATCGCTCGCCGGAGCTACCCCGTTCACGGCCACCCCCTCGGATCGCCTATAAATAGAGGCTCCGAGCTCGAACTCGAACCCACACCACCTCTGCACTCCACCGATACCACGCCAAGCCACTGGAAGAGCCCCGAGGGAGCCTTCTTCCCCAACTCCGGCCGCCTCGACCCGCCACGGGGTCCAGCTCGATTCACCCCCGTGCGTGCACCTCTACCTCTCAACTCTTGCCAGTAGCTTCCTAATGCATCCACTCTCCTGACCCGCGCTTCAATTTGGAGTTTGCAGCGCCCACTGGAGTACTCCACCATCGCCCGAACCACCGTCCGCCGGAGAAAGTGTCACCATCGACGTGGTGCTCTCCGACGACCAAGTCCACCACCCACTGATGCGGAAGAACACCCTGAAACTCTTGGTACCCTCCGATCTCTCTGCCTCGCCGTGGTTCGACGCCGGCGACCACTGCAGCCTTCGGGCGCCAGCGAGCTCCATTGGAGTTTTAAACCTGACGGGTGGACCCCCCCGTCAGCCTCTCTTCTTTTCCCCCCTCGAACCGTTTTCTGTTGGCGCCTTCGGGCAAATGCGCTTTCCCTTTGGGCTGGCCCATTTCTTTCCGAACCGTTTTTCTGGTTTTTCAAACAAGTCCCTGGTTCTTTTCTGTTTCATCACAGATCAGTCCTTGGACTAAAACCCTTATATCTTTTTAATAAAAGATGATTTTTGATTGATTCTTTTTCTGTCAGTCTTGTATTTTTGTCTAGTTCTTTATAGTATTTATTTGGAAAAAATTTGGAACAATTTTTATGCACGCGTCGATGTTCACGTTAGTATACGGTTTCGTTATATCGTAGATTCCGGAGCAGAGCCGCGAACTTCGCCGAGCTAGACTCCGACTTCTCCGAACCAGGCAAGCATGTTTGAAACTCTAATATGATAGGTGTTTTGCATGTTTGCTTGAATGGTTTGTGCATGGCATAGGAGCATCGGTGAGTATTACGTTGCATGCAAGGCAACTGACCGTGGGTTTCGAAGTTACCGTGATCTTTGATGAGAGATGACCTGATCATGTGGTGACATGAAAGGTAGTAAGATGGTATTGTTGTAGCATGCCATTCTTACGTCATCCGATAAACTCCGACGTTAACGTGGACTGAGCCATGTTACCGTTCTTCCCCTTTCGTGCTGCCACATGTTTTCTGCAAAGAATACGGTTTAGTAAGCGGTTAACCTCTTTCCGTGTACACACCAAATAGAGGGGCCGGGATGAGGGTTCCATGGCCCTGGATTAAAGCCAGTCATCCGGTCAGGGGGCATGGGTGTTTCCGGTTGGGACCGAGAGGGGGGCACCCCTTAGAGCGCGCGTATATAAATTTGATCCCATGCTACGCGAGGTTGTAGCCTCCCCGTCTCAAAGTTTTTCTTGAACGTTGCCGAGGGTGATTCCTGGCATCGGAATGTTGAATGGGTGTGTACTGGTTAGATGTGTTTCTCCTAAAACACCGTAAACGGAACTAGTCCCTTGTGACTACTGAAATCCGTTGGCTGTGGTTAAATAGTACAAACTCTGCAGAGTCAAATCCTTTCGAGTCATCGTGTCCATGGTCAAGGACCATGGCCAGCATATCCATATCTATGTCAGTCCTCGTGGTAAAATCCCCGGTGATCAAGCTTGAGTGGTATACCCGTTTGAATTGTTGTTCCTGTGGATGGACTAACCTTTTATTTATCTCGTACCTGAATATTCCTTTGAAATGATTTAAATTCATGAGCTACTGAGATATTAAGTTATGAAATATGAGCCCTTTATGTGATGTCGCTCAGACGTCCGACTGTGGCACTCTTGTCATTTACTTTCAATATAAGCCCTTTATGTGATGTCGCTCAGACGTCCGACTGTGGCACTCTTGTCATTTACTTTCGATATAAGCCCCTTATGTGATGTCGCTCAGACGTCCGACTGTGGCACTCTTGTCATTTACTTTTGATATAAGCCCTTTATGTGATGTCGCTCAGATGTCCGACTGTGGCACTCTTGTCATTTACTTTCGATATAAGCCCTTTATGTGATGTCGCTCAGACGTCCGACTGTGGCACGCACTATCATTTATTTTCCATTATAAGCCCTTTATGTGGTGTCGCCTTGGCGCCCGACTGCGGCATTGTTATTTCATTTGTATCCTTTCGAGGAGTCATTCAGACACTCGATTGGCCTTCAGTACTGCATTGGGATTTCGGGAGGACTACCGCCCGACTTCCCTTTTATTTTCCCACGCATTGCTATCTCATGGTCTGAGTGCGCTTTGTTAATCTGTTCATATGCATCATGTTTACATTTGTTATACCTTATGGCCGAACTGTCTTGCGAGTACTTTCATAGTACTCACCTAGCTTGTTGATTTGGCCAGATGTTGACGAAGGCGATCTCATGGATGAAGAGTTTGATAGTGAGTCCGACGCCTAGAGGAATCCCAGTCAGTCCCGTGCGATCCTGGATATTGGTCACTTGTATTATATACGCTTCCGCCACCCACAATAAGGATCCTCGAGCCTCACTCCGACGCTCGAAGAGCTGTTAGATTCAGGAGTCATGTCACCCACTTCACTGTGACATATCCACCACCGCTTTTATTGTGAGTCAGTAGTTATGCCACCCTATCCGCCTTTATGTATTATTGGCGTGCTTGTAATAAATTGTTGAGCAGTCTCCACTCAACCTTGTATTATATTTAGTACTCCTGGTTTTTCTTCTGTGATCAAGAATTTGTCTACCAGTGAGAAGGATTCTTCTCTACTGGTCCGTAAAAGGGATCGGTTTCTCAATAAATATTTTTATTGGAAAACCGGTCGTGACAACTGTTCATCCACGGGCTCCTGTTCATCCAGCCTCCACCGCGCGCTACTCCACCGGCTACTGTTCAACCAGCCCTCTCCACGGGCTTCTGTTCAACCACCCCTCCACGGGCTACTGTTCATCCAGCCCTCCACCGTCTACTGTTCATCCAGCCCTCCATGGGGTCCTGTTCATCCAGCCCCAACCGGCTCAATCGATCGGGGTCCTGTTCATCCAGAGGCAACACCACGGGGTCCTGTTCATCCACCCCAACCGGGAACTGTTCATCCAAGCGCCCCAGCAACGCTCACTGTTCATCCAGAGGCAGCATCGATCGACTTTAGTTAGCAGCAGTAGCGAAGGAATCGCTCGGGTTCAGTTAACAGCCATGGATCGATCGCTCGGGTTCAGTAACGCGTAGCCTGTAGTGCAATCGCTCGGGTTCAGTTAGAGCCCAGCGCCTCGCTCGGGTTCAGTTAGAGCCCAACATCTCGCACCCACGCGCGTGCGTGTACGAGAGAAACGCGCATCGCTCGGCCCCGACCACCCACCATAACCGAGAACACCCCGATATTTTCCTCGCCCTCGCTTCTACCACAGTTTTTCCATCATGGACGGCCCAAAGAATGTCATGCAGCTGCGTCTCCGGCCCACCCAGGACGAAAAGCCCATTTTCTGTCATGATTTTTTGTCATAGAAGTAGGATCCCACCACATCTATGATGATACCGGGTTTTGTCACAATTATCGTCATAGAAGTGTCATAAGTATGACAGAAAAAAAATTCGTTCGGCCCAAAATCTCACGGATGTCTTTTTTTTGTAGTGAGGCACCGGCGGGGTCTTGCATCTCCTGAGGCTGAGGGTCCTTAGGTGCCTCGTCTTCCGCCAGGGCGGTCGTGGCCTCAGGAGTCCCACTGTCTAGAGGGTCGACCGAAGTCTCAAGAGCACCGTTGACTGGTGGGGCGGCTGGGGCCTCAGGAGCGCCGGCCTGAGGCTGCGGCGCCTCAACTGGGTGCGAGGTGCTTTGCCGTGAGTCCTTGATTGGGCGCTCCTCCCGGATGGCCACCAGCGCTGCGCTGGCGGAGTGAGCTGTGGCGGCCATGTAGAGCACCAAATGTTCATGGGGGCGCGGTGCTACCATCACCGGCGGGCTGGTGAGGTACCTCTTGAGGTCTTGGAAGGCCGCGTCAGCCTGCGGAGTCCACTCGAAGGGTCCTTTATTTTTCATCAGCTTGAAGAACAGGAGGGCGCGCTCCCCCAGCTTGGAGATGAAATGCCCGAGCGAGGTTATGCAGCCCGCCAGCTTCTGCATCTCCTTGAGGGTTTGTGGCGGGCTCATCCTTTCTATAGCCTTGACCTTCTCCGGGTTGGACTCGATCCCCCTGTGTGACACCAGGAAACCCAGCAGCTTGCCGGATGGGACGCCAAACACACATTTCTCCTAGTTGAGTCACAGTTTCACCTTGCGCAGGCTGGCAAATGTCTCCTCCAGGTCTTCAATGAGGGTCCTTGCCTCCCGAGATTTCACTACTATGTCGTCGATGTAGGCCTCGGTGTTCCTCCCGAGCTGTCGGCCCGGAGCGATGTGCATCAGCCGCTGGAAGGTTGCCCCGGCATTATGCAGTCCGAACGGCATGCAGGTGTAGCAGTACACCGCGCATGGGGTCAAGAAGGTCGTCTTCTCGACATCTTGCACCGCCATCTTGATCTGGTGATAACCCAAGAAGGCGTCCAGGAAGCACAACAAGTCGCACTCGGCGATGGAATCCACGATCTGATCGATGCGTGGAAGCGGAAAGGGGTCTTGAAGACAAGATTTGTTGAGGTTGGTAAAATCGACGCACATGCGCTCCTTCCCTCCTTTGTTGAGGTTGCCACCCATTCTGGATATCGCACCTCCCGAATGACACCAGCCTCTTGCAGCTTGCGGGTCTCTTGGACGATGAACGACTGCTTCCCCGTGGACTGCCGCCATGCCTTCTACTTTACCGGGCGTGCGTTAGGGCACACCTCAAGTAATGCTCGATTACCCCCTTGGTATCCCAACCAGATCCTTGGGCTCCCATGCGAACACGTCCTTGTTTGCGCACAGGAAGCTGGCCAACGCCCCTTCTTGTTCTGGAGGGAGGCCGACGTCTATGGTGAAGGTAGAGCCCAACACCCCGTCTTCATTGACCGGCACCTGCTTTGTCTCAGCTCGATCTTGAGAGAACAACTGCTTCTTCTTCGCTGGTGCAGCCCCCGGGGCTTCCGGGGCTCCCTCCTTGCTTAATCGCGCGGCCGTCGTGGCTCTGAAAGCGAGCTTGAGGGCCGTTAGCGCATCCTTGGTGTTTTTCGCCACGGTTAGGACGCCGCTGCTACCCGACATCTTCATGAGGTTGTAGCCGGGGTGGGTCGTCGCCATGAACTTGGCCAAGGCCGGGTACCCGAGGATAGCGTTGTACGGGAGGCCGATGCGGGCGATGTCGAAGTCGATAAGCTCGGTGCGGTAGTTGTCGCATTTGCCAAAGGTGACGGGGAGGCGGATCTGCCCCAGGGGGTAGGTGGAGCCATCAACGACCCCAGAGAAAGGCTTGGTAGGGTGCAGCCGGGCATGGGGTACATGAAGCAGGCCAAACGCTTCCACATAGAGCACATTGAGGCCGGCGCTGCCGTTGATGAGGGTCCTGGTGACCGCTACATTGCAGATGGTGGGGGTGCAGAGCATCGGGATTGCATCGGCGCCGGCTGTGGTCGCGGGGTGGTCCCTCGAGTCGAAGGTGAGGTCGGCCTTAGGCGCTGCCCAGCCCGGAGGAGCTCCCCGCTGCACGTGGGCAGCGCCCGCCTGGCGAAAGAACTGCTTGACGTGGCGGTCTGAGGGCGGCGCCTGTGAGCCGCTGAGGAGTGCCGTGATGGCGGGAGCTGCCGCGTAGCGCGCGATGAAGAGGCCGCACAACTCCTCCCAGGTGGCCATTGAAGACTCCGGCAGGTCCACGAGCCAGGTGCGTGGCACGCCCATAAGGGCCATGGGTAGCCAGTTCGCCGCGACCTTGTTGTCGCCGCCGGCAGCCCACATCACCTCCTCGTACGCCTGGAGGAACCCCACCGAGTCTGCCGCACTATTGTATCGAGGTGGCATTTCTGCCTGAAATTGGGCGGCCACCGCACCCGCCGCAAGGCGGGGGTGAAAGCTCGGAGACCCACGACGCCTCTTAATGCGCCAGTCGATCTGATCGGAGGAGCGGCGCTCGCCATGAGAGCCGAATGGCATTGGCGGAGCACAGCGGATGGAGAGGCGAAGCTTCAATGCACTCCTACCTAGCGTGCCAAATGTCGGATTCCGGGCTCCGCAGACCCTTGATAGATTCGAACTCCGGGGTGCATGCGAAGAACTCAACCTCCCCAGTCTGCCAATTCGTCGATCCCACGGCCTAGCCCGATGAACTGGAAGGAAAAGGAGACAAGGCAGTTTACCCAGGTTCGGGCCACCTTGCGGTGTAAAACCCTACTCCTACTTTGTGGTGGATTGGCCTCGAGGTGGGCTGAGGATGAACTAGTACAGTGGGGAGAACAACCTCAGGAGGTGTGTTCTTGTGCTCGGGTGAGCTGGTGAGGGTGAGGATGGAATGGATCCGATCCCTCTCTACGGTGGTGGTGCTGCTCTACTTATAGTGGCCTTGGTCCTCTTCCCCAATGAAGGCAGGAAGGGATCCCACAACGGCCAAATTCGAAGGGAGACAACTAGTACATCCTATCCTGACAAAAGTTGGTCTTCGCCTGCAAAGCCTCCGATCGTGACGCCGTAGTGGGCTCGACGATGACCTCCATCCTGCCGTCCTGGCGGTCTTGGTCTTGTTGCATGGAAATGGAAACCTTTGGCTGATTCCTTGGGACTCCGCGCTTGCGCTTGCCTCTTTAGCACCAGAGAGGAAACTGCTGCACTGCGCCCGCTGGCACCCACCTGGCCTTGGTCGTCATGGCTTGCATCATCCGAACCTCATGAGGTGAGGGCTTGCATAGAGATCTCCGCTGCTCAGGAGCCAGCCCGAGGAGGTCGCTCCTTCTAGATGTCTTGGCGTCATCCTCCTCGTGAGGCTTGGCCCCTCGCGAGGGTCTTGAGTTGTTGGTGTTGAAGATGGGTCGTACCAGGCCGTCGATGGAGCCACGCCGCGGGCCGCAGGCAGGCAAGTCTGGTTACCCCCATTCCCAGAACACCGACAAATAAGTCCCTTCCATGCAAAATACTACGGAAAGTGCAGGAAGCATTAGATGGACAAGTGGCCGACAGAATCAAGTCCTCAAAATAACGTGCTTTGAGCACCCTACCACACAGAGAATGAGGTGAAGTTAAAATTCTCCACGCTTTCTTGGGCAAGAGAGCTTGATTGAACACTTCAGGGTCACGAAAACCAAGCCCTCCTTGCCTCTTTGGAGCACACATCTTATCCCATGATATCCAATGCACCTTCCTCTCACCATTCATTGCACCCCACCAGAATTTCGAAGAGATCGAAGTCAGGTTTTGGCACGTTTTCTTTGTGAGGTGAAAACAACTCATGGGGAAGGTTGGTACAGATTGCAGACTAGATTTAACAAGCACCTCTCTGGAAGCCTTAGAGAGCCCTTGGCCCTTCCATCATGTCACTTTTCATTTGGAACTTTCAGTCACATACTTAAAAGTCCCCTCCTTTGATCTCCCAACCTGTGTTGGAAGGCCAAGGTACTTTTCACTCAAAGCTTCAGACTCAATTCCCACTACCTGCTTCAACCGTTCCGTCGTCTCCGCAGAGCAGCCCTTACCAAAGAAGATAGAAGATTTTCGCAAGTTAACTGTTTGACCAGGAGCTTCTTCATACTTGATCAAAATATCCCTAAGAGCATGCATACTCACCTTAGAGCCCTCAAGGAAAACAATTGTATCATCCCCAAACAACAAGTGCTTGACATGGGGTCCAGTGCCCCTGAAAGACACACCCTTAATCAACTTATCATTCTGTGTTTTCTTCAACAGAGCAGAGAAAGCCTCCACACAAAACAAGAGTAGACATTGCGAGAGAGGGTCACCCTGCCGGAGGCCCCTCGACGGAAAGAAATGCCTTGATAGACCACCATTAAACTTGACTGAGCAGCAAGCAGTAGTGACACACCTCATAACGATCTGAATCCATATCGGAGAAAAGCCCATTTTGGCCATAATTTGTTCAAGTAAGGACCACTCCATCCTATCGTACGCCTTCATCATATCAAGCTTCACCACACATAAAAGCTTTTTCCTTTTTCTTATCCGGATAGCCTAAATGCACTCATATGCAAACAAAACATTATCCGTAATGAGACGGCCCGAAACAAAAACACTTTGTTCCTCAGAGATCAAGAAAGGCAAAGTTCCTTTTAGTCTGTTTGCAAGAACTTTGGTAGCAATCTTATACAACACATTCCAAAGACTGATAGGACGGAACTGTGACATCAATTCTAGAGAGTTAACTTTTGGGATCATGACAATCTCAATAGCATTGAAAGCATTCGGGGCAGCCACACCATGCAAAAAACTTTAACTGCCGAGCACACATCACCTTTCACCAGAGACCAGTGTCTCTGGTAAAACAAAGCAGGTAGCCCATCAGGTCCTGGAGATTTACTTGGACCCATTTGGTATAACACAACCTCAATCTCCTCATCACTAACAGTATCAGTGAGACGGATGTTCATCTCCTCCGAAATAGCTTCAACAATATTCTGTAGCAACAGATTAGCTCCCACAGAACCATCAGAAGTGAACAAGTTCTCATAAAAGTTTGCTGCTACGTTTCTCATATCATCATCAACAATGCATCAGCTCCCATCCTCTTTAACTAGAGCTCTCACAGTTTTGTTTCTCTTCCTATGAGTAACCCTATTCTGAAAATATTGAGTGTTTTTGTCTCCCGCCATCAACCAATCCACACGAGACCACTGTCGGTACATAATTTCCTCGCGGTCATAGATCTCGTGCAATTCATCTTCAATCTCTCGGACCTCCCGTGAGTTTCCAGAGAGAGCAGCTCGAGATTTGGCTTCAACAAGTTTCGTTTTCAGAAAAGCAATCTTACGGCGAATGGAACCAAACACCTCTCTTGCCAAATGTTGCATATTCCCCGTCATCAAACCCAATCTATCCCACACCGCCTCAAGGTTTTGAGCACCTGAACATGTGGCCTCCTACGCCTCTTTAACCATGTTGTCATATTGTTCATGCTTAGTCCAAGCTTCCTCAAAGCAAAATGGTCTCAGTCCTCCTCTCTGAGCACTTGGAGTTGTTTCCAAGGCCCGGATAAGAAGATCTTGATGATCCGATTCTTCCGTCATAATGTGTTCCACCGAGGTCTCTGGAAAGAGACTGAGAAAACTACTAGTGCATGTTTCTCTATCCAATATGACTTGAACATTCTCAGCCCCATATTTTATTATCCCAAATGTATGGATATCCAAAAAACCCCAAGTCAGCAAGGCTGCAATCAGCCAAGTAGTCTCGGAAATCTTCCATCTGAGCAAAACATCTTGGGTTACCACCCATATATTCAGTAAGAAAAAGAGCTTCATTATAATCACCAGCACACAACCAAGGCAGGTCATCTTGTGCTCTCAAATATCTAATGGCATCCCATGATTTTTTTCGCAATTCAGTTTTTGGCTCTCCGTAGAAACTAGTGAATCTACACTTTTTCCCTTCCCACAAGATTTCTGCATCAATGGAGTACTGGCATCACGTGTTGGGAAACGTTGCATGGAAAACAAAAAAATTCTACGCACACGCGATCATCTATCCATGGAGATGCATACTAACAAGGGGGAGAGTGTGTCTACGTACCCTCATAGACCAAAAGCGGAAGTGTTTTGACAACGCGGTTGATGTAGTCGAACTTCTTCTAGCTCCGAACAATCAAGCACCGAACGTACGACACCTCCGAGTTCTGCACACGTTCAGCTCGGTGACGTCCCTCGTCTTCTTGATCAAGCAAGGTGTCGAGTTAGTAGATGAGTTTCGTCAGCACGACGGCGTGGTGACGGCGATGGTGAAGTAATCTGCGCAGGGCTTCGCCTAAGCACCACAAGAATATGACCGGGGGTGTAAACTATGGAGGGGGCGCCGCACGCGGCTAACAATTGATGTTGTGTGTTCTAGGCGCCCCCTCCCCACATATATATAGTGGGAGGGGAGGAGAGGTAGCCAGGGGGCGCCCCAAGTAGGATCCGAATCCTACTTGGGGTTTCCCCAAGTGGCGCCCCCTTTCCTTTTTCCACCGGAGAAGAAAGGAAGGGGGAAGAGAGAAAGGAAGGGGGACTGAACCCCCCTTTTTCCTTCTCCAATTCGGCCACATGTCAAGGGGGGCGCGCCACCCCTTGTGGGATGGTGTGCTCCCCTCTTATTTCCCATATGGCCCATATACCTCCCCCGGGGGTTCTGGTAATCCCTCCGGTACTCCGATAAATATCTGATACACTACGGAACACTTCTGGTGTCCGAATACTATCGTCCTATATATCAATCTTTACCTCTTGACCATTTCGAGACTCCTCGTCATCTCCGTGATCTCATCCGGGACCCCGAACAACATTTTCTCACCAAATAACATAACTCGTATAATACAATATTGTCATCGAATGTTAAGCGTGCGGACCCTACGGGTTTGAGAACTATGTAGACATGACCGAGACACCTCTCGGGTCAATAAACAATAGCGGAACCTGGATGCTCATATTGGCTCCTACATATTCTATGAAGATCTTTATCGGTCGAACCGTTATGACAACATACGTTATTCCCTTTGTCCATCAGTATGTTACTTGCCCGAGATTCGATCGTCGATATCTACATACCTAGTTCAATCTCATTACTGGCAAGTCTCTTTACTCATTCAGTAATACATCATCCTGCAACTAACTCATTAGTCACTATGATTGCAAGGCTTCTTATGATGTGCATTACCGAGAGGGCCCAGAGATACCTCTCCGATACTCAGAGTGAATCCTAATCTCGATCTGTGCCAACCCAACAAACACCTTTGGAGATACCTGTAGAGCATCTTTATAATCACACAGCTACGTTGTGACGTTTGATAGAACACAAGGTATTCCTCCGGTATCCGGGAGTTGCATAATCTCATAGTCAAAGAAATATGTATTTGACATGAAGAAAGCAATAGCAATAAAACTTAATGATCAATATGCTAAGCTAGCGGATGGGTCTTGTCCATCACATCATTCTCCTAATGATGTGATCCCGTTATCAAATGACAACTCATGTCCGTGATTAGGAAACCTTAACCATCTTTGATCAAGGAGCTAGTCAAGTAGAGGCTCACTAGGGACACAGTGTTTTTCTATGTATTCACACATGTATTTGGGTTTTCGATCAATACAATTCTAGCATGAATAATAAACATTTATCAAGAATAAGGAAATATAAAATAACAACTTTGTTATTGCCTCTAGGGCATATTTCTTCCAGTCTCCCACTTGCACTAGAGTCAATAATCTAGATTACATTGTAATGATTCTAACACCCATGGAGTCTTGGTGCTGATCATGTTTTGCTCGTAGAAGAGGCTTAGTCAACGGGTCTGCTACATTTAGATCTGTATGTATTTTGCAAATCTCTATGTCTCCCTCCTTGACTTGATCACGGATGGAGTTGAAGTGTCTCTTGATGTGTTTGGTTCTTTTGTGAAATCTGGATTCCTTCGCTAAGGCAATTGCTCCAGTATAATCACAAAGATTTTCATTGGACCCGATGCACTAGGTATTACACCTACATAGGATATGAACTCCTTCATCCAGACTCCTTCATTTGCTTCTTCCAAAGGAGTTACAAATTCTGCTTCACACGTAGATCCCGCCATGACGCTCTACTTGGAACTGCACCAACTGACAGCTCGACCATTCAATATAAATATGTATCCGGTTTGTGACTTAGAGTCATCCAGATCAGTGTCAAAACTAGTATCGATGTAACCATTTACGATGAGCCCTTTGTCACCTCCATAAACGAGAAACATATCCTTAGTCCTTTTTAGGTACTTCAGGATGTTTTTGACCGTTGTCCAGTGATCCACTCCTGGATTACTTTGGTACCTCCCTGCTAAACTTATAGCAAGGCACACATTAGGTCTAGTACACAACATAGCATACATGACAGAACCTATGGCTGAGGCATAGGGAATGACTTCCATTTTGTCTCTATCTTCTGCAGTGGTCGGGCATTGAGTCTGACTCAACTTCACACCTTGTAACACAGGCAAGAACCATTTCTTTGACTAATCCATTTTGAACTTTTTCAAAACTTTATCAAGGTATGTGCTTTGTGAAAGTCCTATTAAGCGTCTTGATCTATCTCTATTGATCTTGATGCCTAATATATAAGCAGCTTCACCGAGGTATTTCATTGAAAAACTCTTATTCAAGTATCCTTTTATGCTATCCAGAAATTCTATATCATTTCCAATCAACAATATGTCATCCACATATAATATTTGAAATGCTACAGAGCTCCCACTCACTTTTTTGTAAATACAGGCTTCTCCGAAAGTCTGTATCAAACCATATGCTTTGATCACCTCATCAAAGCATATATTTCAACTCCAAGATACTTACACGAGTCCATAGATGGATCGCTGGAGCTTGCACACTTTGTTAGCACGTTTAGGATCGACAAAACCTTCTGGTTGCATCATATACAAGTCTTATTTAAGAAATTCATTAAGGAATGCAGGTTTGACGTCCATTTGCCAGATTTCATAATCATAAAATGCGGCAACTGCTAACATGATCCGGACAGACTTAAGCATCGCTACAGGTGAGAAAGTCTCATCGTAGTCAACTCCTTGAACTTGTCGAAAACCTTTTGCGACAAGTCAAGCTTTGTAGATAGTAACATTACCATCAGCGTCACTCTTCTTCTTAAAGATCCATTTATTCTCTATGGCTCGCTGATCATCGGTCAAGTGCACCAAAGTCCATACTTTGTTCTCATACATGGATCCAATCTCAGATTTCATGGCCTCATGCCATTTATCGGAATCTGGGCTCATCATAGCTTCTTCATAGTTCGTAGGTTCGTCATGGTCTAGTAACATGACTTCCAGAATAGGATTACCATACCACTCTGGTGCGGATCGTGCTCTGGTTGACCTACGAGGTTTAGTAGTAACTTGATCTAAAGTTTCATGATCATTATCATTAGCTTCCTCTCTAGTTGGTGTAGGCATCACGGGAACGGTTTTCTGTGATGAGCTACGTTCCAATTCGGGAGAAGGTACAATTACCTCATCAAGTTCTTTTTTCCTCCCACTCATTTCTTTCGAGAGAAACTCCTTCTCTAGAAAGTTTCCATTCTTGGCAACAAATATCTTGCCTTCGGATTTGTGGTAGAAGGAGTACCCAGTTGTTTCTTTATGGTATCCTATGAAGACGCACTTCTCTGATTAGGGTTCGAGCTTATCAGGCTGAAGCCTTTTCACATAAGTGTCGCAACCCCAAACTTTAAGAAACGTCACCTTAGGTTTCTTGCCAAACCACAGTTCATACTATGTTGTCTCAATGGATTTAGACGGGGCCCTATTTAACGTGAATGCAACTGTCTCTAATGCATAACCCCAAAACATAGTGGTAAATCGGTAAGTGACATCATAGATCGCAGCATATCTAATAAAGTATGGTTATGACGTTCAGACACACCATTACGCTGTGGTGTTCCAGGTGGCGTGAGTTGTGAAACTATTCCACATTGTTTTAAATGAAGGCCAAACTTGTAACTCAAATATTCGCCTCCGTGATCAGATCGTAGAAACTTTATTTTCTTGTTACGATGATTCTCCACTTCATTCTGAAATTCTTTGAACTTTTCAAATGTTTCAGACTTGTGTTTCATTAAGTAGATATACCCATATCTGCTTAAATCATCTGTGAAGGTCAGAAAATAATGATACCCGCCGCGTGCCTCAACACTCATCCGACCGCATACATCGGTATGTATTATTTCCAATAATTCGTTGGCTCGCTCCATTGTTCCGGAGAGCGGATTTTTAGTCATCTTGCCCATGAGGCATGGTTCGCAAGTATCAAATGATTCATAATCAAGTGATTCCAAAAGCCCATCTGCATGGAGTTTCTTCATGCGCTTTACACCAATAGGACCTAAACAGTAGTGCCACAAATATGTTGCACTATCATTATCAACTTTGCATCTTTTGGCATCAATATTATGAATTTGCGTATCACCACAATTGAGATTCAACAAAAATAGACCACTCTTCTAGGGTGCATGACCATAAAAGATATTACTCATATAAATAGAACAACCATTATTCTCTGATTTAAATGGATAACCGTCTCGCACTAATGAAGATCAAGATATAATGTTCATGCTCAACGCTGGCACCAAATAATGATTATTTAGGTCTAAAACTAATCCCGGAGGTAGATGTAGAGGTAGCGTGCCGACGATGATCACATCGACCTTGGAACCATTCCCGACGCGCATCGTCACCTCGTCATTAGCCAATCTTCGTTTAATTTGTAGCCCCTGTTTTGAGTTACAAATATGAGCAATCGAACCAGTATCAAATACCCAGGCGCTACTACGAGCATTAGTAAGGTACACATCGATAACATGTATATCAAATATACCTTTGTTCACTTTGCCATCCTTCTTATCCGCCAAATACTTGGGGCTGTTCCCCTTCCAGTGACCAGTCCCTTTGTAGTAGAAGCACTCAGTTTCATGCTTGGGTCCAGCTTTGGGCTTCTTCCCGGGAATGGCAACTTGCTTTCCATTCTTCTTGAAGTTCCCCCTTTTCCCTTACCTTTTTTTGAAACTAGTGGTCTTGTTAACCATCAACACTTGATGCTTCTTCTTGATTTCTACCTCCGCAACTTTGAGCACCGCAAGGAGCTCGGGAATAGTCTTGTCCATCCCTTGCAGATTATAGTTCATCATGGCCTTTGTAGCTTGGTGGCAGTGATTGAAGAACTCTGTCAGTAACACTATCATCTGGAAGATTAACTCCGAGCTGAGTCAAGTGATTATGATACCCAGACATTTTGAGTATGTGTTCACTGACAGAACTGTTCTCCTCCATCTTGCAGCTATAGAACTTGTTGGAGACTTCATATCTCTCAACTCGGGCATTTGCTTGAAATATTAACTCCAACTCCTGGAACATCTCATATGGTCCATGACGTTCAAAACATCTTTGAAGTCCCAATTCTAAGCCTTAAAGCATGGCACACTGAACTATTGAGTAGTCATCAGATCGAGCTTGCCAGACGTTCATAACATCAGCATCTGCTCCTGCAGTAGGCCTTTCACCTAGCGGTGCATCAAGGACATAATTATTTTGTGCAACAATGAGGATAATCCTCAAGTTACAGACCCAGTTCGTGTAGTTGCTAGCATCATGGCTCAACCTAGCTTTCTCTAGGAACACATTAAAATTCAAGGGAACGGTAGCACGGGCCATTGATATACAACATAGATATGCAAAAAATATCAGGACTAAGTTCATGATAAATTAAGTTCAATTAATCAAATTACTTAAGAACTCCCACTTAGATAGACATCCCTGAAGTCATCTAAATGATACGTGATCCAAATCAACTAAACCATGTCCGATCATCACGTGAGATGGAGTAGTCATCAATGGTGAACATCTCTATGTTGATCATATCTACTATATGATTCATGTTCGACCTTTTCGTCTCTAGTGTTCCAAGGCCATGTCTTTAAATGCCATGCTCATCAAGTTTAACCCGAGTATTCCGCATGTGCAAAACTGTCTTGCACCCGTTGTATGTGAACGTAGAGTCTATCACACCCGATCATCACATGGTGTCTCAACACGATGAACTGTCGCAACGGTGCATACTCAGGGAGAACACTTATACCTTGAAATTTTAGTTAAGGGATCATCTTATAATGCTACCTCCATACTAAGAAAAATAAGATGCACAAAAGATAAACATCACATGCAATCAAAAATATGTGACATGATATGGCCATCATCATCTTGTGCTTTTGATCTCCATCTCCAAAGCATCGTCATGATCTCCATCGTCACCGGCTCGACACCTTGATCTCCATGGTTGTGTCGTGGTCATCTCACCAACTATTGCTTCTACAACTATCGCTAACGCATAGTGATAAAGTAAAGCAATTACATGGCATTTGCATTTCATACAATAAAGAGACAACCTAAGGCTCCTGCCGCTTGCTGATAACTTTTACAAAACATGATCATCCCATACAATAACGTATATCACATCAGGTCTTGACCATATCACATCACAACATGCCCTGCAAAAACAAGTTAGACGTCCTCTACTTTGTTGTTGCAAGTTTTACATGGCTGCTACGGGCTTCTAGCAAGAACCGTTCTTACCTACACATCAAACCACAAAGGTGTTTCATCAAGTTTGCTGTTTTAACCTTCTTCAAGGACCGGCCGCAGTCAAATTTGATTCAACTAAAGTAGGAGAAACAGACACCCGCCATCCACCTTTATGCAAAACTAGTTGCATGTATGTCGGTGGAACCGGTCTCATGTGCGTGGACATGTAAGGTTGGTCCGGGCCACTTCATCCCACAATACCGCCGAATCAAAATAAGATGTTGGTGGTAAGCAGTATGACTATCACCGCCCACAACTCTTTGTGTTCTATTCGTGCATATCATCTACGCATAGACCTGGCTCATGATGGCACTGTTGGGAAACGTTGCATGGAAAAAAAATTACGCACACGCAATGATCTATCCATGGAGATGCATAGCAACGAGGGCGGAGGGGGGGGGGGGGTAGTGTGTCTACGTACCATCGTAGACCGAAAGCGGAAGTGTTTTGACAACGCGGTTGATGTAGCTGAACTTCTTCTAGCTCCGACCGATCAAGCACCGAATGTACGACACCTCTGAATTCTGCACACGTTCAGCTCGGTCACATCCCTCGCCTTCTTGATCCAGCAAGGTGTCGAGGTAGTAGATGAGTTCCGTCAGCACGATGACGTGGTGACGGTGATGGTGAAGTGATCTGCGCAGGGCTTGGCCTAAGCACCGCGAGAATATGACCGGGGGTGTAAACTGTAGAGGGGGGTGCCACACACGGCTAACAATTGATGTTGTGTGTTATAGGCGCCCGCCTCTCCACATATATATAGGTGGGAGGGGACGAGAGGCCGCCAGGCGGCGCCCCAAGTAGGATCTCAATCCTACTTGGGGTTTCCCCAAGTGGCACCCCCCTTTCCTTTTTCCACCGGAGAAGAAAGGAAGACTGGTACGCGTTGGTGCTATACAAATGGTTTTTAACCCCTTTCCATGACGGTGTTCGGAACCGTCGCCAAGTGAGTGACAGCGACAGGGGGATCCTTCCCACATGACCCAGAAACCGTCGGGGATATGACCTCCTAGCACACACGCTCGGCAAAATGAGGTCGTGTGCGACCGGCGAGCGCTCAAATATGGTTATACGTACAATACTGCTAAAAATACAATTATACAGGCAAAATCGTTTCCGGTCGTAAGTACATCCCACACAGTCAGTCCCCGCTAAATGTTTCCGTTCATATGTACATTCCACACAGTCAATCCAAGGAATAGGTTTCCGTTAGTATGTACATCGCACGGGTTCTTCTATGCCCAAACGTTTGCGATGCACACAACATCACAAACAGTCCATAATTTCGAAGCGTGTGTGATAAGGTGACTATCGCAAACATTTAATAAGAAAGAACCGTGTGCGATGCTGTTGTTAATCGCACACATTTTTTCTTGGATGATTGTGTGTGCAGTGGAGATTGATTGCACACGTAGTGGATCCTAGAAACGTGTCTGATCTCCACGTCTATCGCAGATGTTTCGCTTTCGCAAACCGTGTGCAGTGTAATCCCTAATTTAAAAATCACATGTTTTGAATTTGAAAGTAGGCAATCACTTATTTCATATCCAACCTTGTTTATTACAAATATAGGTTCAACCACGAATGCATAATTCGATGCATAGGTACATATACTGAAGAACTACAGAAGCACCAAGTAAACAATGATGAACCATAGTTGTACTGAAGACTGTAAAGGGAGAAGCGAAAGACATTCTGGTTGCTGGAGAAGGTGAAGCGGAATGCCCATATTGTGCCCTCCTCCATGCGTAATGCGTGCACGAATCTAGGCCAACCCCTTGTGATGGCTGCCCGACCATCCTTCACTGTCTTCATTACGACCTCTCGATGGTCATTGTAGTCTGGATGAAATACTTTAACCTTCATTGCGTGTCCACCAATCATGTACTTTGCGAGGTAATCTTGAGTGAAGTGCTTTGGGAAGCACTGTCGGTGTTAAAACCGGCAGATCTCGGGTAGGGGGGGCCAAGCTATGAGTTTGAGGATCAATGGTGACACGGGACAATGGGGACATGATGTTTACCCAGGTTCGGGCCCTCTTAAAGGAGGTAAAACCCTACATCCTGCTTGATTATATTTGATGAGTATAGGGGTTATAAGAGTTGATCTACCTCGAGATCGTAATGGCTAAACCCTAGCTGTCTAGCCTATGATTCTTCTGATAGCCTCTACGGACTAAACCCTCTAGTTTATATATGCACCGGAGGGGCCTAGGGTTGTACAGAGTCAGTTTACAAGGGAAGGAAATAACATATCCGGACACCAAACTTGCCGTCCACGCATACAGGAGTCCTATCCGGACATGGGGGATAGTCTTCTGCTTTATCTTCACGGCCCATCAGTCCGGCCCATATCGAATAGATTGGACACCCGAGGGCCCCCTAATCCAGGACTCCCTCAGTAGCCCCTGAACCAGACTTCGATGACGATGTGTTCGGCACATGGATTAACTTCGGCATTGCAAGGCGGGTTCCTTCTCCTAATCATTTTAAGTTAGCTCCCTACATAGAGGAACTGTGTCCGGCTCTACACCATCAATACAACCCTTAGCCACGAAGGCAACACGTCAAAATTGGTACAACGTCTTTTACTCACAACTTTTTCGGCGAAGCGCCACACTTGACTCTTTAACGTTTCAAACCGTTCTCACGCCTCCCGTTTCACGTTTCGAGGTTTAGACTCCATTGGCATGTATTGTCAAAGTAGAGATCGTGCCCGCCCATTACGGGATTTTCATCAATGTGGTTTGGGTAACCCAATCACGCATTACGCACGATCTCATTGGGAACAGGCGAGGTTTATGGCTCCAGAGGGGGCGTTTGGTATTTTCACCGGCTATTAGAGGATAAAGATCCCTTCTTTTTCCCCATGCCTTCTCCTAGCTCATGTCTTCCCACCTTCAAGCTCCAGTGCTCGCAACTTCGATCCTTCCCACCGCCGTCGCCCTCCCAGCAATGGCCAGGTTTGGTTCCAAGGGCAACTGGGAGGCCTCCTCCGTCACCGAGAAGGACATCAAGGATCTCCGGAGCGTGGGCTATCTGTCCGCAGACATGGCGCATAGGCTCCCTGACAAAGATCAGGTTATCCCTACTCCGGAGCCTGGTGAGAGGGTCGTGTTCATCCCCCATTTCCTCCGAGGGCTAGGATTTCCCCTCCACCTGTAACATCCGAATTTTCAATTTGGATGTTATACATAGGTCATTATATGCATATCACATTTTATTTGCATTTTGGTTGTGATCCTAGAAATCTTAAGCAACTTTACGACCCAAGGAGAGAGTTGGAGGTTTCACATATTTTCATATTTGATTTTTTCTCAAATTTGAAAAAAAGGATCAATTTGATTTTAATATTTTTCTCTCCAATTATTTCCAATAATAAAAATAAATGAGAGAAGATAAACTGACTTCTTGAAAAGAGAGGAATAATGGAGAAGAAATTTTAAAATCAAATTATTATTTTATTCGATTTTATTTGCTATTTTATTTGAATTAGAAAAATATGCATTTTTTAAAATTGCATTTTTAGGCCAGAAAAATGTTCACCATGTTCTAAATATTAGGTTTAGACGGTGAATATTATTTATGGTATTTTTTAGAATTTTGTTAATATTTTATTAGGATTTTTCTTCGGGCGAAATTTTATTTAAAAAAACTTCCCGCCCGACTGGGCCGAAGGCCCAGTCAAGCCAGACCGGCCCACGTCGCCCCGCCGCCTTCCTCCCCGCGGGAGGACTCCGCCGCCACGCCGCCGCTCGAGGGAGTCCGAGCCGGACTCCCCATCGCCGCCCCCTCGCCCAAGCAGCTCCCCCCGGCCCCCTTAATAAGCGGAGGAGGCCCGGCCTCTCCTTCCCACTGAGCCAGCCGCCGACGCAGCTCGCCGCCGACGCCTCTCGCCACCGACGCCGCCACCTCGCAGCCCCACGCCACCTTCCCCCGGAGCCGCCGTCTCGCTGTCTCGCCGAAAACCGCCGCCATCCCCTCTAGTTTTCGCCGGTTTTTAGGTAAAAAACTAGATCGGTTTTTTAGGGTTTCGTCGGTTTATTTCGGTTCTTCGGTTTTTAGATCGGTTTTTTTGGGTTCGCTTGTTAGCGAACGTTCTCTGTTTAGTTCGTTTTAACGAATGGATTCTTTCGTTTGGTTCTATTAACGAACGTTCGTTCGTTAGATTTTTCTTTTTCTGTTTATTTTCGGCCAGGGACGTATCCATGATTATTTTTATCACAGTTTAGTACCTGATCTTCAAACCCTCGTTACTTTTTGCTCGTTCGTCGAAATCCAGTGAAACCAACGCCAAAATCTTCATCTTGTTCCCCTCTTTCCAGTTAATCAACTTGAACATGATTTTGATAATTTAAAATTTGGTTTCAAGAAGATTTGAATTCGAACTTCTTTTGATCGTAGTTTGAGTTTCGTAACTCCGATTCGATTGATTCTTTTTGCAAATCGAAGCTCTTCTCTTGTACTTTCAGTTTCGATCTTTTCTCTTGACTTTTACCCTTGTATCTTATGCTTGAGTGCTTATGTATGCTATTATTTGTTTACGATGGAGTTTCCGGAGTACGAAGCGTGCTACTACGAGTCACTAGGGTTTTCAGATCGTCAGCAAGGCAAGTAACACTTTGATCATACCCTTTATTACCCATTTCTATGCATTACTTTCAATCCTAAAACACTGCATGGTTAGGATTTGTTAACATGTGGGTATCGGGATGTAGTTGATGAGGTAGAACCTATTGTCTTTATTTCAAACCCTGGGAGTTACTTCTACGTTATGCTTATACTACTATGCTATGCTTGTAGATGTGGTTTGGTTCGAGGGATCCATGACAGATGTGATAGTTATCATTTACTAATGGTTGAACTTCAGGTGGCTACTTAAATACACATCTGGGTGGATTGGTTGAGGCACCCTGGAGCACCCAGTGGTTGTCTGGGCACCTGGAGCAATCCAGCGTTGTCCTGGGATATCCCGGAGTACCCGTGTGATCATCCTATGGTTCGCCACCCATGCTCAAAGGGATCATAAGATTATTCATGCTAGAAACTTCCGTGTGCAGCCACAAGCCATTATGGGCTCTAGCATAGTTGAGTATGTTGTGTGACCTCTTTCAGTGGTAAACTAGCAGATGTAGGGGATGTAGGTGGTACTGTCTACCCAGAGTAAAGAGTAAATGCTTCTGAAAGACTGTGTCTCGATCATCTGTTTCTCAAACATCATGTAGTGCGAGAAATTCAACGAGGAGATCGAGTCTTGTCGGGAAAAGTGCGCAAACCTCTACTGAGTGTATAAACTAATCATGGTTAGTCGTGTCCCCGGTTATGGACATCTTGAGTATCTGGTACTTGAATTATTGATTTGATCTCATCACTCTACTTAATTAATTTGTTGGGCTGATAATAATTATTATTTGGGATTGAGTTGGAGGAACCTTCTCAATGTTTTCAACAAACTTTGTAGTTAAATAAAATCTGTTCGTTTGTTGTAGGAAAAAACTAGTTTCTGCAAAAATAACCATAGAGCCTCCACCAGCCAAATATGCATATAGTTATAGCTGTTACATGTTCATTTGCTCTGTAGTGTTATTTTGCCAGCATATTCCATGTGCTGACCTACACAGGCTGCAACGTATTATGTTGCAGAGTTTTCAGACGAAGAGTAAGGTGCGCTAGGTCGTTGTCGTGCACTCAGCTATGCCGTTGGAGTTGATGGACTCATTTACCTTCGAGGCTTCTGCAGTTATCTTATTTAGATGGCCCTCAGCCATATTATTGTAATAAGTTCTCTTTGAGACATTCGTTGTAATAAGTGTGTGATTGAACTCTGCTATAAATCCTTGAGTACTGTGTGTGTCAGCATTACCGATCCAGGGATGGCACTTATGCACAGAGATTTGACCGTCTGAGGTCGGATCGCTATACCACCCCTTTGTCCGGGGCCTCATGTTCTACTACGGGCTAGATTTCCATGATCTAGCCCCAATTTCCTTCCTCCACATATCGGCGTTTATTCATGGGAGATCTCGCGCCAGAGGAGGACAACCACCCAGAAGACTACATCATCATCGACGACACTGACTCTGACCCCGATAGTGATGCTGAGTATGAAGACGAAGCTGGGGCAGATATCATGGAATCTTCCACCGATCAAAGTTTCTAGTCGACCACCAAATTATCAGTAGTATTCCCCCATGTATATAGTAATAGTCTGAGTATTTTGTAACGGTAGTTAGATCAATTGTATCCCCTCTAAACCTATCAGATGCCTCCGAGACGTGACCCCGGATTTGTCTTCCCACTGGAGCTCACTCAGTTGATCAAACAACATAATGCCTTGATGCAGCTACTAGTTCAGAACCAAGGCAACAACAGCAACAACAACAACAACAACAACAACAACAACAACAACAACAACAACAACCCACCCCCACCACCTCCAGTTGACAACTTAGCCCGTTTTCTGAGGTTGAATCCGCCGGTGTTTTCCAGTAGCACTGAGCCGATTGTTGCTGATGACTGGCTCCGCATGATTGGAAGGGAGCAGACCACCGTGGGTAGCACAGATGCTGAGAAGGTGCGCTTTGCCGCACACCAACTGGATGGACCCGAAGCCTCATGGTGCGAGAATTATACAGTCACTTTCCCCATAGCAAATGTCACTTGGGATCAGTTTCAACAAGCATTCTGCACCGCACATGTCTCAGCTGGAGCTATGAGTATGAAGAAGCGTGAGTTTTGCATCTTGCGCCAGGGAAATCATACTGTGGGGTAGTACCTGGATGAGTTTAGTAAATTAGCTCATTATGCCCCAGATGATGTGGCCACAGATGCCGCGAAGCAGGAGAAGTTTATGGAAGGACTGAATGATGAGCTGAGTATGCAGTTGATGGTGGCAACATTTTCTAACTACCAGGAGTTGGTAGATAGGGCTCTTATGATCGAAGGCAAGCAACAGCAGATAGAGAGCCGCAAAAGGAAGTATGGACAGGGAAAGTACAGTTCTGGAGCTCAGTAGAAGCCTCGTTTTACCCCGAACTCAGGAGGACATACCCATCATAACCATGGAGGCCACACTCAAAATGGAGGAAGTTCGCATAACCATAGTGGCCCTAAGAATGGTAATGGGAGTGGAGGAAACAACGGTCAGAATCGTTACAACCCCACTACACCCGCGAAGAAGGATCTAAGTCACATTACTTGTTTCAAGTGCAGGAAGACTGGACACTATGCCTCCGAATGTCCTAAAGCAAAGAATGGAAACGGCAATGGAAGCTCTGGGAAGAAGCCCAACCCTTTCATCAGAGGATACGTGAACCACGTTAACATGGAGGTGGTTGAAGAACAGCCTGACGCAGTGATCGGTAAGTTTTTGATTAAGTCATTTACCGCTCTCGTCCTTTTGACATAGGTGCATCGCATTTGTACATATCAAGGGCATTTGTGGACAAGTTTAAGTTGCCAACCCTAGCACTTAGGTCACCCATGTTAGTAAGCTCGACAGGAGCGGAGTATATGGCCAGCCGATGGTGTGATCGGTTACCCCTAACCATTGGTAGCCACGTTTTCCCCTCAGACCTAGTGATTTTGGAGTCACAAGGATTGGATATAATACTAGGCATGGATTGGTTATCGAAGTACGGAGGAAACATCGACTATGCTAGTAAGAAAATTTTACTCACCACTCCAGAGGCTAAACGGATCAAGTATGTATCACGACATGCACCAAGGAGGACCCAAGTAAATTCCCACTTGGGAGTTGTTCAGGAAGAAGTTCCAGTTGTGAAGGATTACCCAGATGTATTTCCAGAGGAATTACTAGGCATGCCGCCAGACCGAGACATAGAATTTTTAATAGAGCTATTGCCAGGCACCGGACCAATATCGAAGAGACTGTATCGAATGCCCGCGAATGATCTGGAGGAAATTAAGAAGCATATTAAGGAGTTATTGGAGAAAGGTTACATTCGACCAAGTTCATCACCGTGGGGAGCCCCAGTGCTCTTAGTTGAGAAGAAGGATGGATCTTTGAGAATGGTTGTTGATTATCGGGCCTTGAATGAAGTGACAATCAAGAACAAGTACCCACTACCGATGATCAATGATTTTTTTGACCAGTTGCAAGGAGCTAAAGTGTTCTCCAAGATCAATCTTCGATCAGGATACCACCAGCTGAAGATCCGAGAACAGGATATACCTAAAACAGCTTTCACCACAAGGCACGGGCTATATGAGTACACGGTTATGTCTTTTGGATTGACTAATGCCCCCGCCTATTTTATGAGTATGATGAACAAGGTGTTCATGGAGTTTTTGGACAAGTTTGGTGTGGTGTTCATTGATGATATTTTGGTATACTCAAAGAATGAAGAGGAACACAAGGAGCATTTGCGCTTAGCTCTCGAGAAGCTGAGGGAACATCAGTTATATACAAGTTCAGCACATGTGAGTTTTGGTTGAAGGAAGTTGGATTTCTTGGACATGTTATATCAGGAGAAGGTATAACAGTAGACCCTACCAACGTTCAGTCTGTCAATGAGCGGTTGGCACCCACCTCGGTAGGAGAGATCCGCAGTTTTCTGGGACTCGCAGGATATTATAGGAGGTTCATTGAGAATTTTTCCAAGATTGCGAAACCCATGACAGAGTTGTTGAAGAAGGACACCAAGTTCAAATGGACCGAAGAATGTGAGGCCAGTTTTCAGGAGTTGAAGAAACGTTTGGTTACAGCCCCAGTGCTAATTCTTCCGGATATACGCAAGGATTTCCAAGTGTATTGCGACGCTTCTCGCCTAGGGCTTGGAGGTGTACTTGTGCAAGACGGAAGAGTTGTTTCATATGCCTCACATCAGCTTGGACCTCACGAGTTGAATTATGCCATGCATGATTTGGAGCTAGAAGCCATAGTACATGCGCTCAAGACCTGGAGACATTTTCTTATTGGAAACCGCTGTGATGTATATACGGATCATAAGAGTTTGAAGTATATCTTCACACAGAAGGAGTTACATCTCAGGCAGAGGAGATGGTTGGAGTTAATAAATGATTATGATATGAAGCTACATTATCATCCAGGAAAGGCCAATGTCGTAGCAGACGCTTTGAGCCGCAAGAGTTACGCCAATACCCTCGTAAGCGAAGGATTACCACAGGAGTTAGCCGACGATCTCAAGGAACTTCGTTTGGAGATAGTTCCAAGAGGTTTTGTTGCAGCAATGGAGGTTCAGTCTACATTATTGGGAAAGATTCGAGAAGCACCGAAAGAGCATAAGTAAATTGGTGAGATTAAGGAGAAAATGAGCGAAGGAAAAGCCAAGGGTTTTTGTGAAAATGAGCACGAAACTTTATGGTTTGAGGATCGGGTATATGTGCCCAACAATGCGGAGATCAGGAAGTTAATACTTTAGGAAGCTCATGACTCACCATATTCGATTCACCCCGGAAACACCAAAATGTATTTGGATTTGAAGGAACGTTTCTGGTGGACTGGTATGAAGAAGGATATTGCCGAGTATGTAGCAGTACGTGATGTATGTCAGAGAGTGAAGGCAGAACATCAGAAGCCAGCAGGATTACTTCAGCCTATGCCAATACCCGAATGGAAGTGCGATAAACTTGGCATGGATTTCATCACTGGATTACCCAGGACACGATCGGGATATGATTCTATCTGGGTAGTAGTAGATCGCTTGACCAAAGTGGCTCACTTTATCCCCGTAAAACCACATATACAAGTGCGAAGTTGGCCAAGATATATATGACCAGGATCATATGTCTGCATGGAGTTCCGAGGACCATCGTATCAGATAGAGGGACAAAATTTACCTCAAAGTTTTGGAATCAGTTGCACCAGACTTTGGGCACCAGGCTAGAGTTCAGTACAGCCTTTCATCCGCAGACAGATTGACAGACCGAGAGAGTCAATCAGATTCTGGAGGACATGTTGAGAGCTTGTGCGCTATATTATGGATCTAGTTGGGATGATAATTTGCCTTATGTAGAGTTCTCCTACAACAACAGTTATCAGGCTAGTTTGAAGATGGCACCTTTCGAAGTTTTGTATGGAAGAAGATGCAGGACACCGTTAATGTGGGATGAAGTCGGAGACTGTCAGTTGTTCGGACCAGATTTAGTCAAGGAATCCGAAGAGAAGGTTAAGTTGATTCGAGATAGATTGAAGGTAGCTCAGTCCAGAAAAAAGAGTTACACCGATACAAAATGCAAGGAGGTAGTCTATGAGATTGGAGACAGAGCATATCTCCGTGTGTCACCACTGCGAGGAGTTAAACGCTTTGGAGTTAAGGGAAAGTTAGCCCCGAGATTTGTAGGACTGTACCGAGTTCTGGAACGTATGGGAGAGGTGGCCTACAAGTTGGAGTTACCCGAAGGATTGTCAGGAGTTCATGATGTGTTTCACGTTTCCCAGTTGAAGAAGTGCCATGCTGAGATGGCCGATATTCCTCTGAGAGATGCAGTGCCCCTGGAAGCAATTCAGTTGGATAGTGACCTAACCTACGAGGAGAAACCAGTCAAGATTCTCGAGTTTGCCAGCCGAGTTACCCGCAGCAAGGTTATCAAGTTTTGCAAAGTTCAGTGGAACCACCATACCGAGGATGAAGCCACTTGGGAGCGAGAGGAAGACCTACGGAAAGACCGCCCACACCTATTTTCTAGCCAACCCGAATCTCGAGGGCGAGATTCATCTTAAGGGGGGTAGGTTTGTAACATCCCAATTTTCAATTTGCATGTTATACATAGGTCATTATATGCATATCATATTTTATTTGCATTTTGGTTGTGATCCTAGAAATCTTAAGCAACTCAAGGACCCAAGGAGAGAGTTGGAGGTTTCACATATGTTCACCTTGTTCTAAATATTAGGTTTAGACGGTGAAAATTATTTCTGGTATTTTTTATTTTTTTATATTTTATTAGGATTTTTCTTCGGGCGAAATTTTATTTAAAAAAGACTTCCCGCCCGACTAGGCCGAAGGCCCAGTCAAGCCAGGCCGGCCCACATCGCCCCGCCGCCTTCCTCCCCGTGGGAGGACTCCGTCGCCGCGCCGCCGCTCGAGGGAGTCCGAGCCAGACTCCCCATCGCCGCCCCCTCGCCCAAGCAGCTCCCCCCGGCCCCCTTTATAAGCGGAGGAGGCCCGGCCTCTCCTTCCCACCGGGCCAGCCGCCGCCGCCTTTAGCCGCCGTCGCCGACACCGCCACCCCGCAGCCCCGTGCCGCCCCGCGCCGCCTTCCGCCGGAACTTCCGCCTCGCCATCTTGCCAGAAACAGCCGCCGACCCCGCCGGTTTTCGCCGGTTTTTAGGTAAAAACCTAGATCTTTTTTAGGGTTTCGTCGGTTTATTTCGGTTCTTCGGTTTTTAGATCGGTTTTTTTGGGTTCGCTTGTTAGCGGACGTTCTCTGTTTAGTTCATTTTAACGAACTGATTCGTTGTTTGGTTCTATTAGCGAACGTTCGTTCATTAGATTTTTCTTTTTCTGTTTATTTTTGGACAGGGACCTATCTATGATTATTTTTATCACAGTTTAGTCCCTGATCTTCAAACCCTCGTTACTTTTTGCTCGTTCGTCCAAATCCAGTAAAACCAACGCAAAATCTTCGTCTTGTTCCCCTCTTTCCAGTTAATCAACTTGAACATGATTTTGATAATTCAAAATTTGGTTTCAAGCAGATTTGAATTCAAACTTCTTTTGATCGTAGTTTGAGTTTTGTAACTCCGATTCAATTGATTTTTTTTGCAAATCAAAGCTCTTCTCTTGTACTTTCAGTTTGGATCTTTTCTCTTGAGTTTTACCCTTGCATCTTATTCTTGAGTGCTTATGTATGCTATTGTTTGTTTACGATAGAGTTTCCGGAGTGCGAAGCTTGCTACTACGACTCACTAGCGTTTTCAGATCGTCAGCAAGGCAAGTAACACTTTGATCTTACCCTTTATTACCCAGTTTTATGCATTACTTTCAATCCTCAAACACTGCATGGTTAGGATTTGTTAACATGTGGGTATCGGAAAGTAGTTGTTGAGGTAGAACCTATTGTCCTTATTTCAAACCCTGAGAGTTACTTCTACGCTATGCTTATACTGCTATGCTATGCTTGTAGATGTGGTTTGGTTTGAGAGATCCATGACAGATGTGAGAGTTATTATTTACTAATGGTTGAACTTAAGGTGGCTACTTAAATACGCATCTGGGTGGATTGGTTGAGGCACCCTGGAGCACCCAGTGGTTGTCTGGGCACCTGGAGCAATCCAGCGTTGTCCTGGGATATCCCGGAGTACCCGTGTGATCATCCTATGGTTCGCCACCGAGGCTCAAAGGGATCATAAGATTATTCATGCTAGAAACTTCCGTGTGTAGCCACAAGCCATTATGGGCTCTAGCGTAGTTGAGTATGTTGTGTGACCTCTTTCAGTGGTAGACTAGCAGATGTAGGGGATGTAGGTGGTACTGTCTACCCAGAGTAAAGAGTAAATGCTTCTGAAAGACCATGTCTCGATAATCCGTCTCTCAAACATCATGTAGTGCGAGAAATTCAACGGAGGAGATCGAGTCTTGTGGGGAAAAGTGCGCAAACCTCAGCTGAGTGTATAAACTAATCATGGTTAGCCGTGTCCCCGGTTATGGACATCTTGAGTATCTGGTACTTGAATTATTGATTTGATCTCATCACTCTACTTAATTAATTTGTTGGGTTGATAATAATTATTATTTGGGATTGAGTTGGAGGAACCTTCTCAATGTTTTCAACAAACTTTGTAGTTAAATAAAATCTATTCCTTTGTTGTAGGGAAAAACTAGCTTTCTGCAAAAATAACCATAGAGCCTCCACCAGCCAAATATGCATATAGTTATAGCTGTTACATGTTCATTTGCTCTGTAGTGTTATTTTGCCAGCATATTCCATGTGCTGACCTACACAAGATGCAATGTATTATGTTGCAGGGTTTTCAGACAAAGAGTAAGGTGTGATAGGTCGTTGTCATGCACTTAGCTATGCCGTTGGAGTTGATGGACTCATTTACCTTCGAGGCTTCTGCAGTTATCTTATTTAGATGACCTTCAGCCATATTATTGTAATAAGTTCTCTTTGAGACATTCGTTGTAATAAGTGTGTGATTGAACTCTATTATAAATCCTCGAGTATTGTGTGTGTCAGCATTACCGATCCAGGGATGACACTTATGCACAGAGATTTGACCGTCTGAGGTCGGATCGCTACACCACCCCTTTGTCCGGGGCCTCATGTTCTACTACGGGCTAGATTTCCATGATCCAGCCCCAATTTCCTTCCTCCACATATCGGCGTTTATCGTCGTGTGTGAGGCTCTTCTCCGCATCCGCCCACACTTCAACCTATGGCTCAAGGTCTTCAATCTGAAGCCGAAGGTAGTCGACGGTCAGCATGCGGACTGCGGCGGTGCTGTGGTAAGCAAGCTCCCCAACGCCGTCCAGCCCAAAGGGGCATTTGTCGAGACTGTCAAGGTGTGGCACCAGGAATGGTTCTACATTACCGAACCCCGTGACGCCAAGTGGGCGGCCACGCTCGACTTCAGATCTGGACCCCCTACGAGACTCACCTCATGGACCGCCAAGGGCCTTGATTGGGTGTTCCAACCAGAGGTGAAGATGCTACAGAAACGCATCTCCAACATGTTGGGTACGAACACTGGTCTCACTAATGTGATTCAAGTGATTCTCTTCCGTCGTGTCCTTCCTTGCCAACTCCGGGCCTCCCCCATGTGGGAGTTCAATTCGGAGGAGCCATGGACCTTGAAGCGCTTCTTCGGCACCACACACGAAGACATATGGAAGCAGCTCTTCAAGGCCCAAAAAAGTAGGCCGATGAAGACCGAGGACATCGGACTCAACATCGAGAACCCAGCCTCAGTGGTAAGCATTACCTTTCCGAAGACTTATCCGGTCAATACTTCAAATGTACTAAAGATTATATCGCTTTCCTTCCGTACAGGGCTGGACGACAAAGGCGGAGCGGATCAACTTTCCGGGACCGCTGCCTGAGAACCCGACCTCACTCCAACTAACGGAGATGCTGGTCCCGACGCCGTATCAGGTGCCGGAGAAGAAGGCCAAGAAGAAGAAGGGCAAGGAGGCCCCCACCACAAAGGTCCTTCAGACGCCGTGTTCAGAGATCGAACCCTCTCTTCCCGCGACGAAGACGAGGAAGAAGAGGAGGAGGAGGTGGAAAGCCGCACCCCTCGTAAGGGGAGGAAGAACAAGAGGGGGGCCTCCGAAGAACCGGAGGGGGAGGCACCTAAGAGAGGGAAGGTGATCCTACATGACAGTTTGGACTCAGAGTCCGAACTAGTACCCAAAAAACCTCCCAGGGTGAAGCCCCTGGCCGAATCATAAGTATTCAGATACTCACTGTTTATCTCCGGTCTTCCTATTTCCATTATATAAGCTTTTTGCTATTTGCCTTTTAGCCCTCCCCTCGAGCTCCCGCAAACTCCATTATCGGAGGGGAACTCTCTGCCGCCTGAAATGGCAGAGAGCGACACGCCGCCGCCAGCCCCCTCGCCTATCGTCATGGAGGACACTGAAGTGTCATCCCGAAGGATGAGTCCTGGCCGAGGGGGGGGGGCAAGCTAAGCCGTGAAGAGGGTGCCCGAGGTCAATACCTCGATCGCCGAAGACCTAGGGGAGGCGACCCCTATGACGACCGACGGCAGGGCCCCCCAGCCGAACACTATTCCAGAGACCAACATGGCTCCGGGATCGGATGAGCAGCCCCCTCCGAAAGAGAGGGGAGGAGCATCAGCTCCGTCGGTAGCCTCCATTAATTCGGAGGCACCTAACACTCTGGAGGAAGCACTGCAAGGTGCTTCCATTGTGGAGGAGCACCGCACCCTCATGGGTGTGGTTATGGAGAAGGTTCAGTCCACCAAAAAGGGTTTGAATGAAGCCTTCAGTAGCCTACTGACAGGCTTTGAGGTATGCGACGTAATGTTCTTAAAAACTATACAATATTCCTATAGAAGAGTAAACCTATACATAGACAGGAGCCCGTGAGGCTCTGTCCGGTTTAGAAAAAACCGGACAGAGGATCCATATAGTATTCGGGAGAGTAATAAACTATCATGTTTATTGTAACATGGTTCCATGTTGGCGGCAACCGCCCAAGCTGCCAAAGTTTCTGAACTCAATCGGAAGCTGCAGGTGGCAGATGAGGAAATCGACTGCATTAAGAAGCGGTTCGACGAAACGCAAGGTATGCGTATGATGTTGAAAAAGGAATTTATTTTCATATCAGAAGTGATATGTATATTTAGAGGTTAACTCATGGAATACTTTATAGCTGGCGCAGCCGAGGTCGCGACCCTCAAAGGCGCCCTTTCCCAAGCCAAGAAGGAAGCGGAGGCGAATAAGGCAACCGCTGATAAAGCGGCTGCTGAACAAGCGGCCAAACAAGTTGCCCGCCGCCAACATGAAGCTCGGGTGGCTGAAGTTGAGCAGGAGCTGAAGTATGCCATCAGCAAGTGCGAGACATTGGAGCAGAAGACTTTGGCCCAGTCCTCCGAGCTTGCCAAGGCTCTCTGTGATGCCAAAGAGGCGCGGAGCAAGTCCCGGAGCGCTCGCGAAGAGATCCACCAGGCGAGGCAGATAGTGGCTGGTAAGGCCTTTCTTTTGCAAAGTATCTTTGGAGGTCAGAGGTACGCTTTGCTCAAACGAGTGTGGAGTTCTCCAGGCGTGTTTGCGGATCTTCCGAAGAGTGTCACTGATGCCGCACAGTTCTTCCGAGCTCAAGAGGGGAACTCGACCAAGAAGCTGTTCTGGTCGCAGTATCTTGCGTCGGAACACCTGGTGCTTCTGAACGACCAGCTGAAGGAGACGACCGAGCTGCATAGGGTGGTAGGCTTGGCCATGAAGGATGTAATAGTCCAACTTTGGCTAGCCGAGCTGATTCCTAGCAGCTACTTCGGTTTGGTGAAGCGGTTGGTCGATGCGCGGCCGCGGATTGATGCTGTGAAGCGGTCGGCCTGCATAGAGGGTGCTCGGATGGCATTTGCCCGCGTCAAGATGCAATGGGCGAAGATGAAGGCCACCGAAGTGGCGACCGCAGGTCCGCGCGAAAGCAAAGATCATCGGAAGCCGGAGAGGTACTTCGACGACGTCCTAGAAGGAGCCGGAGTAGTAGAGGGCCAATGTTCTAAGGATGTGATATTTGATTGAATGTGTTCGGGTTGTAAAAACTATGTTATAAACCCATGCTGTGAGATATCTATGCTTACGCCTTTTGTTTCAAGCTATTTTTCCTCCTGTGCGACCATTTATTGTTATATTTCTGAAAGTTGCCAGTCGTCGGCTTCAGCCCCCGTGTAGCTGCTACAGGGGTGTTCAGCATCACGCGTGACCACGGTTTATCCAACGTCTTGGTCCATAAAGGAGGTGTCCGTGAGGTGAACCAGGCAATCGGACTATGCGGCTTTATTACTTTCACTTAGCCATCGGAGTTTGACTATGGAGCTCAGTACTAGCCCCTGGTGCGTGTGCGGCTAACTGGACTACGGTGCCTTTTCCACGCGGCTGGGCGAAGACCAGCCCCTCGTATAACACGGGGTGAATCGCTAACAATTTGTAGTATAATACTAAGTCACCGAATCACTGACCAGCTCTCGCCTATCATTACAGTCAGTTTTCGTCTTTCTAAACTAAGGTACTTGACCAGACGAACCAGAAATACAATCGCAGTAGTTCTCCGTTTACTACCTTAGCCGAACGAGTGAAACGTAAGGTGGTAAGCACAGGAGCCGGGCAGCCCAACTATAGAACAAATACATGTTTCGGAGCTGATGCATATAATGCAATATTCAGGACACCGAACAGTTCCCTATAGGAGTTCGGACTTGAGGTGTGTAGGGCCGAATACAGCCCCCGGTGGTAAGGCCGGACTAAAGCACGTGTGGCAGTCTGAAGTAGGGAGGGAATACAGATGATAACATAAAAATAAAGTGAAGTCCAAACAAAAGTGGAGACCAACTGTTTCCTTTATACCCTGATTAATACGTCGAGTCGTGTTGTCATAGATAATGCCGTGAATGTAGAGGCCATTTTACATGCCGAGAGTTTACTCAAGGGAAAGGTGTACACAGGGCTTAAACGTAGTGGTTTGAAGATCCTGACGGTGCCCTGCCGCACGTCTGCGTTGTTTCTCCTTGGTGAGAGATCCTTTGAGAGGAGGAGTCGACGGTCATCTACAAGAAAGGGGACCTAGAAAAGAGCCTCCGTACAACCATAGATCAGGTAGGTTTTTTAACGAACCTACAGTGGAAGGAGAAAAAAGTTGAGGTCTGAATAGGGTCAAGCTGTACTATGGACCTTCTCTACAGTGTGCCTCCGGTGCTGCCCAAGGTATTTTAAGTGCGTAATTATGTATGCGTGGTATGTATGTCGCAACCTTATGGAGCGATCGGCGGAGGCTAAACTGCTATTCAAGCTTCAGCTCCAATGGGCTATCGCATTGTAATGCGGATCGAATCGCTTAGTAGTGGCCTGGGTCTTGACGACCAATGAGCTGTTTGGCTTAATGAGGACGCCTTGTACCTCGGCTGCTAGGGCCGTGGTGTGATCTTCAGTACGGAGGGAGCGCTCCATATTTCCATTTACTGTTATGACGCCACGAGGTCCAGGCATTTTGAGCTTCAGATAGGACAGTGCAGGACTGCATTAAAGCAGTTCATCCGAGCAGTTCGTGATAACCACTACGAAAAGGGACGATGTCGAAGATCTATTCTTCGCTTTGGAAGTTTTCTGGAGAGACGAATACTACTTCCAGTGTTCGGGAGCTCGTGCAGCGGGCCTCCACGCCGGGTATCACTCCTTTAAAGGTAGTGTTGCTACGCTTGATTCTTCATGGG
This sequence comes from Triticum aestivum, assembly GCF_018294505.1. Classification (NCBI taxonomy): domain Eukaryota; kingdom Viridiplantae; phylum Streptophyta; class Magnoliopsida; order Poales; family Poaceae; genus Triticum; species Triticum aestivum. Next base: position 326,394,200 of record NC_057799.1, read on the forward strand.
TCAATGCCCATCTTACGGACAGTATCCTGATAGATCAAGTTGAGGCTGCTGCCGCCGTCCATGAGGACTCTAGTGAGATGGTATCCATCGATGATCGGATCGAGCACCAGGGCCGGCGAACCTCTGTGATGGATACTGATTGGGTGGTCCCTGCGATCAGAGGTGATCGGACAAGCCGACCATGGGTTGAATTTTGGGGCGACAGGCTCTACGGCCTAGACGTCCCTTAATGCGCGTTTGCGCTCCCTCTTGGGGATGTGGGTGACATATATCATGTTCACCGTTTTCACCTCGGGGGGAAACTTTTTCTGTGCCCCGGTGTTCGGAGGCCGAGGCTCATCATCGTCCTCGCTTTGAGGTCCTTTCCCTTTATGTTCAGTATTTAAATTACCGGCCTGTTTAAGAACCCAACAGTTTATGTTGGTGTGGTTGGAAGGCTTGTCAGGGGTGCCATGAATCTGGCAAGGCCTATCCAGTATTTTGTCCAAATTGGATGGACCGTCTCTATTTCCTTTGAACGGCTTCTTCCACTGACCGGGTTTTGAGCCACTGAATCCGGCGTTTACTCGTATCCTCTGTTTCTTCGATGTTGTTCCGATGCTTGTTTCTGGTGCGTCGTGGCCTTCCATTGCCATCCCTGGCCTCAGAGGTGCCGGGGTCGCTTGTACTGTTGCTTCTATGAGGCAACCACCTATCTTCGCCCGCACAGAAGCGGGTCATAAGTGCAGTAAGAGCTGCGATAGTCTTCGGCTTTTCCTGACCGAGGTGTCGGGCGAGCCATTCGTCACGGACGCTGTGTTTAAATGCCGCTAAGGCTTCGGCGTCCGGACAGTCGACGATTTGGTTCTTTTTAATTAAGAACCGAGTCCAAAGTTTGCAGGATAAATCTCTGGGTTGCTGGACTATGTGACTCAGGTCATCAGCATCCGGTGGCCGGACATAAGTGCCCTGAAAGTTGTCCCGAAAAGTGTTCTCTAAGTCCTCCCAGCTGCCAATGGAGTTCTCTGGGAGGCTATTCAACCAGTGTCGTGATGGTCCTTTTAGCTTTAGAGGGGGGTATTTGATGGCATGGAGATCATCTCCGCGAGCCATGTGAATATGGAGAACAAAATCTTCAATCCATACAGTGGGATCTGTCGTTCCATTGTAAGGCTCGACGTTTACGGGTTTAAACCCTTTCAGAAACTGGGGCTGCATTACATCATCGGTGAAGCACATGGGGTGTGCGGCACCTCTACACCGGGCGACATCGCGATGGAGTTCGGATGACATCTGTGTTCGGGGCTGACCCCAGGTTTGGTTACGTTTGTCGTGCCAGGTTTGATGGTCGTCATCTCGTGTTGGAGCACGTCCCCTTGATCCATAGATTGATCTGGTCTGGTCGGCTCTATTGGTCAGGTCCTGAAGTAGGTCGTACATGTAGCCCGGAGCCGCTGTCTCCTTGCCTCTACGGTGAGGGGCGTACATGTAGTTCGGCGTAATTAGCCATTTTGTCCCGTCCACGTGGTGGTCGGTCCTGTTGATCAGCATGATTGTATTTTGACGGTATTGGCTCAAAGGCCTCATCGTCGAATTGCGGCAGTAGCCTGCGTTTGGGATAACTTTTTGTTTGGCGCTCAAAGCCATATCCTTCTTCGGCGGCTAGGACCTTGGTCCATCTGTCATTGAGCGTATCCTGTTCGGCTTGAATCTGCTATTGTTTCTTTTTCAGGCTCCGTGCAGTGGCGATGAGCCGTCGCTTGAAGCGTTCTTGTTCGAGGGGTTCCTCTGGCACGATGAAATCTTCGTTACTGAAGCTAACATCCTCTTTGGAGGCCGGTAAATAGTTACTATCTTCCAAATCCTCGTGATCGACAAGTTCGTCGGGGTTGACTTATCCCTCTTCCCTCTCATCCTGCTCGAACGCAGGCTCAACTGGGTGGTTGGAGTCTTTGGCATTGTCCAGAGTGTCATTATCTCTGGTGCCAGTGTTGCTTTCCCTCGCCTGACGTGATCGAGAGCGGCGCCGCTGGGGGCGGCGCTTTGGTGGTTCATCGACGGGCTTATCCTCATCTGGATCTTGAGTGTCATCGTCGTCCTTCTTCTCAAGTGTGTCCACTATGTATACATCGTAAGTAGAAGTGGCAGTCCAACGCCCAGTGATAGGTGGGTTTTGACCTGGTTTGGCTCCGGCAGCATCGTCCATGCCATCGATGTCTTCGGAGGCATAGTCTAGCATGTCGGTTAGGTCCTCGACAGTGGCTATTAAGTGGGTGGTGGGTGGGACGTAATTCCCTTCTCTCAGCCCCTAGTTCGAGCTGGGTGTAGTCAGGAGGTGACACTTCCGTGATGGCGAGAGATTGCATTAGGTCCAGTGTTTTGTTTAAGAGCGAAATCTGGATTTTGAGGATATACAAAGCTAGGTTCGGTAATAACCACTTGACCGAGCCCGATGGATGCAGACCTCGAGAGTTCGGAGTTGACGTACAGAGGCAAGTCCGGCTTCCCGATGATGGGGAGGGTCCCGTTTGACTGTGGTCCGCCGACGGCGTGGTCGCATCTGAGTCTCCGGCTAGAGGTTCCGTAATGGCAGAGAGTCCGGTGGGGTTTATCCTCCCGTCTTCGGACAAAGTGGTCTGCCCCGGATCTAAGGCCGAGGCGGGCATGAGTGTCGACCCCTGAATGGAATCTGATGGTGAGTCCGAAGGGCCTCCTTCGTATGGGTGGGGAGCGGCAGCCGAGGCCGTGAACCCCTCGAAGGTCAGGTCTCCTCGGATATCAGCGATGTAGATCAAACTTCCAAACATGATCTGGTAACCAGGGGCGTAGCTATTGACCTGCTCGAGGCGACTGGTCGAATTGGCATGCAGCACGAAGCCGCCAAACACGAAGAGTTGGCTAGGGAGAAAGGTCTCCCCGGAAATAGCATCATCGCCAATGACAAGGCGAGCCATCGATCCTTCTGTCGACAACACAACGGAGCTCTCAATGAAAGAATCAATGTTGGTGTCAAAACCGGCAGATCTCGGGTAGGGGGCCCAAGCTGTGAGTCTGAGGATCAATGGTAACAAGGGACAATGGGCACACGATGTTTACCTAGGTTCGGGCCCTCTTAAAGGAGGTAAAACCCTACGTCATGCTTGATTATATTAGATGAGTATAGGGGTTACAAGAGTTGATCTACCTCAAGATCGTAATAGCTAAACCCTAGTTGTCTAGCCTATGATTCTTCTGATAGCCTCTATGGACTATACCCTCCAGTTTATATATACACCGGAGGGGCCTAGGGTTGTACAGAGTTGGTTTACAAGGGAAGGAAATAACATATCCGGACACCAAACTTGCCGTCCACGCATATAGGAGTCCTATCCGGACACGGGGGATAATCTTCTGCTTTATCTTCACGGCCCATCAGCCCGACCCATATCGAATAGACCAGAGACCCGAGGACCCCCTAATCTAGGACTCCCTCAACCACTGTGAACAAAAAAGATTCAGACATTGTTGTCTAACAACTCATTATGGGCAGTAAAAAGAGAAGGCTGCAGAGTTTGTAGTTACCATCCTACAACTCACTGTTGTGTTGGATAGAGCATAAACAAATAATTTTCTTGCCACCATTCGTATCTTTTTGCTAATAATCCTTATCAGTTTCCTCACTTGATGCTTGTTCATGAATATCTCATTGCCCCATACGCAAAAAGGGTCGATGTGTGGATCCTTGCCAAGGGCATATGTACCTACAAGCAACAAGTTAATATTAGAAGCTATAACAAGTGTCGAGGCCTGGATCTCTATGCACTACATTATGGAACGACAGGGGGAGTACAAGCCAAGGGATGAAGCTAACCTCGGCGGAAAATGGTGGCCACTCCCGTTGTTATCTTGTATAAGTAGTGGAAAGGCATGATAAGTACAGCATCCTTAACATCAAACAAATATAGCAAAGGTAAACAACATCATCTCCAAATGATAGCTTGAGCGTGTTGGTTTCAGCATGCCGTTAAAGCAGATATAAAATGGAAGGCAATGTTACCGACAACAGGCTTAACAACCATCAAATATTGTAATTCAAACTAGTATTGTTGAAAATGAATATAACATAGGTAATGCTTAAACATCACACTGGATAAATGTGTAAAACTAAAATAAAGGGCATGTGTTAACTACACCAGGCATAACTGGAACCAAATATAGCTGTTCAAAATGGTATTGATGCAGTCGAGCAGCACAGTTCCAACTTGCACATAATGAACAACACATTGTGAATGACTGAAATAAACAAGGCATAAATGATCAGTATAACAACCAAATATAGCCATTGAAAACTAGACATAGTCTCACTGCAACCAACCTAACAAGCAAATACAGATAAACAGGGCATATGCTTGAAAACTGGAAAAATGCTCACTGCAACCAACCTAACAAGCAAATACAGATAAACAGGGCATATGCTTGAAAACCGGACAAATGCTTACTACAACCAACCTAACAAGCAAATACAAATAAACAAGGCATCTGCTTGAAAACTGGAAAAATGCTAAAAAAAGCAACCTAACAACCAAATACAGATAAACGAGGCATCTGCTTGATAACTGGACAAATGCTCACTGCAACCAAACTAAGAACCAAATACATATAAACAAGGCATCTGCTCGATAACTGGAAAAATGCTCACTCCAACCAACCTAACAACCAAATACAGATAAAAAAGGCATCTACTCACTATAAACTACCAAATATAGCCATTCGTGAAACTGAAGTGGACAATTCATACTTAAACATCACATAGCCCTATTGAACAATACATTTTTGCATAACTGAAATAATTAAACACAGCACAGTTAAAGCACCGGACGGCAAATGCTACTACAACAAAGGGTACAGGTTGGCAAGCTAGAAAAGGTAAGATTTGCTGATAGGATGTTGCCTCACATTTCATGGACAGGATCCTTCCAGTTGGAAGAGCACAAACCCATGGTGCACTCTCTGATATCACGGATGGGCTGTTTCACCTTGGAAGAACCTTTGTGGGTGCCTTCCTTGTGGTCGTGGTCGATGAGATCTGACTCGGCAATTGAACATGGTGCACTCTCTGATATCACGGATGGGCTGTTTCACCTTGGAAGAACCTTTGTGGATCCCAAGCCGCCGCCGTAGAACATGTCCTTCAGAAATGACAAAATGGGCTCGATGGCGTATAAGGATCACAAATCCTTTACTGCTTGGCAGAGGAGATCAGCGGCAGGGCCGTCGAAGAGATCGACGGCGGTTGAACCAGAGGGGTTGGGATGGACCACTTAACCTGTGACATGGCCTGCGTGAAGCCATCGCTGTCGACGAGCTTGATGTCATAGCCAGCTTTCCCGAGATACAGTAATACGCTAGTTCGCTGACATGAAGCCATCGGCATGGCCACGTAGTAAGCACCTTCACCGGCTTCCGCGGCGACGTGTTGCTCTAGGATCGATAGGTCAGGGCGAACGACGGCCACCTCGCCAACGTCCGCCGGAGAGGCATGATAAACCTCTTCTTGGCCGAACGCTCGTCGGGCTGCCCGGGATACATGGTCGAGCTTAGGCTGTGACATTCTGGAGCAGGGGATGTGGATCTGGCGGGAAGGGACACCGCAGGCCTCATATAAAACCTCAGGGGAGTGGGGCGACGGTATGGGAATCGATGGGTAACCTGAACTTTATTATCTAGGCTAGGAGGAATGGCAGACCGACAGGGGTTGGCGACGGCGCCGGCGGGGCCCACGAGCTAGGGTTCGAGGGGGGGAGGGGGCCGGGTGGGGGGCTGTGGAGGGCGGTGTTTGAGGATACGCCACGGCTACTGAAATTTTTAGTAATGCTGGGTGGAGATGGTGGTGGTGGACGAGGGAGGGCGACGGTTCAAATGCCTCGGCTACTGCAATTTTACTATAAGGTCGGTGCTGGAGGAGTGTGGGCGATGGTTGAAGTACGGCGGCTACTAAAATTTGGGTGAAGGAATTGATGCGGGGCGGGAGTGCCCAAGATCGCGTACAGTCCAATAAGAATATGCGTGAAAAGTGGCGGAACCGCCGATTTTTGCAACGCTCAAGGCGGGTAGTTTGTTTTTATATTTCTAGCTAGCTGGTCTATCGCACCTGGTTTGTCCTAATTTCTAAATAAACTTACCCGCCATTAGTTTGCGCAGGTGGTGATTTTATAGTGCACTTGCATCGCACATGGTTAAGCCAGTACCTCCACCCTTTGCTCGCGCTTGCGCAGTCGTGGTGATTTTACAGCGCACTTTCATCGCACACAGTTGAGCCAGTACCTCCACCTTTGCTCGTGCTTGCGCAATCGTCGTGATTCACAGCGCACTTGCATCGCACACAGTTAAGACATTATACCCGTGTCCGTTGAGCGTCATTAGAGTCTTTGCAGCAAAAAAACGTTAGAGAGGGTCAGAAGACAGCCACACCAGCATGTGGCCCAAATATATATGAGTGAAAAGGGTGGTATGTGATGTTCAAAATTCCAGTGCACAACTTTGACCATGTGGGCCCACGGTTGGGCGCGTCGTCGAAGATCAATGAGAGGGGCCAGAAGTCAAGAACCACCTGGAAGTGACCAAATATATGTAGGAATATTTGGTGTGATGTTTAAAACTTTAAATACACAATGCACAACTTTGGTGGCACCTGCCTCGCAAACCCGAAAGCACCCTTGGATATATCTATAATGACATAATGTCGTAGCCAGCTAGGATGCTTGGCCCACCACCTCCCACTTCGTGTCAGCGGGGCGGATGCACGTAATGATACTTTGGTCATACATGCATGTCGCCATGACCTACCATAAGACGGACCAATGAATCTATCGTTTGGTCAAACGACAACTATTGTTGTCGATAAACCACTTGGGCCAACAGATTGAACCATCATAAAAATCGCATGAGAGGGACCAAAAAACCAGCATCTCTTGCATGCGGCACAAAATGATGTACGTTGGGAAGCGGTGATGTGTGTTTTTAATATGGAATAATGTACAATTTAGATGTCGTGCCTACCTCTCGATACAGACAACAACCATGAAGGCAAGGTAGTTAAGGACGAGATACACAGGGTACGATGTAGGTCGAACCCAGCAATCCAAGCATGTGGGAGGGAATCCTGACAACGCATGAGCGACATGTGATGGTGACTGGCCCTAACACGAACTAGGAGGAATCCATTCATGGCCAACACATACCCCTCGTTATCGGTCAAAGGGATGATATATATACACTCGGGGAGCCCACAGATATGCGTGTCATCACAAAAAACCGCACAAGGGAGATGTGGTCGATCAGAAGACCCCGTATACACTGCATGCGGCCCGAAAAATATGTATGGTACGGTGGTGTGTGATGTGTTTAAATCCCGAATGCAGAACTTGGATGGGCCACCAACTACATTACAAACCGAACACCTTACCTGACTCCAAGCCTAGACGTACGATGTCGGTTTCCCAAC